>NC_142700.1:10210793-10546665 GCF_029339155.1 Prunus mume
CATTTTAATTATCTTATGCTCTTTAATTTGAATAGAAAATATTCTAGGGTTTAATTAGGAATGAATTCTAATTGGGAGATTTTGTTGAAATTAATTAGGGCTTTGATTTTAGGAATTTTGTTGAGATATTTAATTTGTTGTTGGTATTGTTATGATGTTTAATTTGTTGTTGGTATTGTTGAGATGTTTGATTTGTGTATTGTGTTGGTATATTTGATTAAATGCATTGATTATATTATGATAATTAGTTTTGTTGTTGTTGACATGTTTGACTAAAATAATTTGTACATATTATTTATAGGTTATCTTTTATTACGTCGGATCACAATCGGAACCCCAAGAAAATAAAGAACTTGTTGTCTTTTTTTAAGAAAAAGAATGATGGTGGGTCATCATCTAATACGATGCCTAGCACTTCTTTATCTACTCCTCTAATTTGTGATGAGCAAAATCTTCTCGAGTCTCCCATTGTTGAGCCTCAAGTTGAAAGAGTTGAGAGTCAAAGAGTTAATGATGATCAAGATTTTAATATCAATTATCTTGAACGTGATCCAGGATTACGTCGTCTAATATGCAAATATTCAGTGAATGAACAAGATAATGTGCGAAGAGTATATATTCTTTTATGGCCATGTCAACCCGAGTTAGAAGATTATCCAAGCCACTCAGAAGGGAAAATCTTATGTCGATTTAATAAAAAGTGGTTTGGCCAATTCTCTTGGCTTGAGTATTCAGTTGCTAAGAATAAGGCATTTTGTTTTTCTGGTTTCCTATTTGATATGGCTCAATCATTTCCGGCCTTTACTGTTGATGGGTTTCAAAGTTGGAAGAGAATTGGTGGGAATCATTATGCATTTCAACATCATGTAGGCAAACTAAATTCACCACATCATTTTTCTATGCAAAAGTGGATTAGCTTAAAAAATCCTTATGCTCATATTGAAGAAGTGGTAGAAAAGCAATCAAATCAACAAGTGATAGACAATCGATTGCGACTTACAACCACAATAGAGAGCATTAGGTATCTAGCAAATCAAGCATTGGCTTTTCGAGGCCATGATGAATCTATTAGCTCATCTAATCGAGGCAATTTCGTTGAAATCATAAAGTGTTTTGCAAGAATGAATATGGAAGTTGAGAAAGTTATCCTAGATAAGGCTCCTCAAAATGCTCAGTATATTTCCAATGACATACAAAAACAAATCTTGCATATTTTTGCTACTAAGGTGAGGAAGACAATTTGTAGAAAACTTGGGATGAACAAATTTTGTATTCTTGTTGATGAATCACTTGATGAATCGGGTAAAGAACAAATGACTATTATTCTAAGATTTGTTGATGGTCAAGGATTTATTCGTGAGCATTTTTTCGACATTGTGAGTGTTGCAGACACTAATGCCTTGACTCTTAAAAAAGAGATATGCAAAGTGCTTGGTAATAAAGGCATTCTAGTGGAAAACATGAGTGGTCAAAGGTATGATGGTGCTAGTAATATGCGTGGTTCATGGAATGGATTACAAGCATTGTTTCTTGAAGATTGTCCATATGCATATTATGTGCATTGTTTTGCTCATCGCTTGCAATTAGCATTGTTTTGCTGAAATTAGCATTAAATGGCGCAGCTAAAGATGTGAAAGTTGTATGGAGATTTTTTTTAATGCTAACTAATATTGTGAATTTTGTTAGTGCTTCTGCTAAGTGCCGTAATGAGTTAAACTTAATTCGAAAAACTGAACTCAAGGAGTTGTTGGATCTAGATGCATTTGAGGGTAAGACTCATTACGTCTTCCATGACTAGGTGTATCTTTTATGTTTATTAATGAAATTCACTCGTACCGTCGAGTTTATTACATAAATTTTGCCCGGTCGGCTTTCGAATCCTGGAACCGCCACCACCACTATCGCCACCACCACTATCACTACCACCTCCTCTTCCTCAACTTCCACCACCACTACCTCCACCTCCACCTCCACAACTGTCATCCACCACCACCACCACCACCACTATATGATTAGCGTATAACACTTTCAACATCATGTCTATTTTAGTCATTATTCACATTTACAACAGTTTTACATCATGTCTATTTTAGTCATTATTCACATTTACAACAATTTTATATTAAATTTTACCAAACAATTTTGACACTGCTTTTTGTACTAACAACACTATAAAAATATTGTTTACCAAACATAGAGCTACTTCTTTAAACTAATTATTTTCAAAGAAGTTTAAGCAATTCCAAACTAGCCCTAAAGGAGCATTACATCCTACTTGGTTTTTTTTTAGAGTGCTGCTAAACAAACCCTAAAATTAACTGAGTACGCTGTATAATCTATGTATACCCTAATATTTTAATCAAAAAATAAAATTAACGAAGTAAACCCTATTTAACTACTAAAAGTACTCATAATACACCCTAATACACTCTTATCATACAACACCAAACTTTGGAGGTCTTTTCCAGCCGTTTCCCGATCGAATTGGATGTTGACCCAAGGTAGAGTGAAGAGTTTTTAAATTCTGAAAGAGGCTTATTCTTGGGCACGAAGACAACCCCTAACCAACCATAGCAAAACCACACTGAAACCACCGGAATGAGAGGGCAAGCGTGGGATAAAATTGAGAGAAAGACATGAGATTTGGGCATGTCATTTAGGGTTATTTTCCCTAGTGTTGATCAATAAATGATTCATCAAATTGACGAGAAATTGGGGTCAACGGAGTAGTTTTCTTCTCCCATTCATTTCAAATGGGATTGCGCAGCAATTTTCCATTCACATGCTCTCTCACTATCATCTAATGCTTGTTTGTTTGAGGTTATACTAATATTACATGCCAAACAAAGTCAAACTTCATGGGGACTTTGTGTAATTAACTCAAATAGAATTTCCAGGGGTGTTTGTGTTATTAACCCAAACAAAATTTCCAAGAAATAACAGAAAATATGCTTTCCAATCTGACAAAATAACAGAGTAAACTCCACCTCCTAACATGGTATATTTAACCAACCAAATCGTGCAAGGATTAAATTGGGGAGAGATGGAAATCTATCAACCTACTAATACTATAACAAGATTTACATGTGGGACCAAGTTTCCTAAATCTTATATCCAGTCTACCAAAATGGAAGGACACATTTACAAGAGAAAAAATAGAGACATCTCCACAACCTCAAAACAAAGATCTTTTTTAGTCATTTTATATTAGGGTAAATTAGTATTTCTATAAATAATGTAGTTATAAAATGTGCTCAATTAATTTTAGAGTTCGTTCAGCAACACTCTTTCTTTAATACAAGAGATATTGGGATAGCATACTTGAATCCTTCAGTTCACATAAACTTCTTAGTTCTCATGGAGAGAGTTGATAGATGACTCACGAGAGTCCTTATTCCATATGGAATACAACTCCATGTTTTACATAAATATAATTCTCAAAAATAAGAACATTAAATTCTATTGTAGCCGTTAGATAAACAAGTTCACATTTCTAATCATATGCAAATACTCACGAATCTGTACCCCAGGATGAACAAGTTTAGTCAACAAATTTGGCGACGTGGGATTTCGTCTCATGCACATGAGTGCTTCATCCGTTGCAAAATCCTGAAAGCTAGAATTGCAGCTGTTTTGCGCAGCAGAACAGGAGCTCAAGCGAGTTATAAAATCCACTTCAGAAATGCACACATGCATTTGAAGAAGACAAGTCCAATTCATAAAGCTTGATGTTGCCGTTTGCATGCAGAAGATCCATTTCAGTAATGCATCGCTCGTTTACTTACACCAGGAAATTAAACTTTCCTTGGATTATTACAGTGCATGAGAAGCAAAAATGTCCACGTGAGAACATAGTGAAATTTGGGGCAGCAAAAGTAATTGTGTGCGCCTCTTTTTCTATTTTCCTGGCAACCAAAGCAAATGAAATAAAATCCTTACTGAATTATGCTTAATAGTCACTGTCATTCTTGAACCTCAACAACTACAAATTAATTCAAACTAAGTGAAGGTCAGAGACACAAGGATGTCAAGGAACAACTTCATAAACCACAAGACCTAGACTTAACTCAGTTGCTTTTTTTGGTCAGAAACTTGCTCAACTCAGTTACAAGAAGCAAGTAGTTCATGTGCACTAGAAGTAGAAATGTGTAGAGTACTGTAATCGGGGCTAAACGCAACCGTGAGTTCCTTCGGAACCATAAGTTCGGAGAGATGAGGCATTCCACATACACATCAGCACAGAATTTGTCCGGAAGGCCATTTCCCAAGAAATTTTTGCAAGTTCCATCATTTGGATTGCAAAGTAGTAATTGTTTCCAACTCCTTGCCAGTAATATCTTGGTATCCTTCCAGTAACATAATGGCTTCAAAGAAATAGAAGAATATGAGTCGGTTATCATAATCATAGTCCAAGACTCTTTCACCCCGTACTTGTTCATAATCCAAAATGAGTGTCGCCTATCGTGCTGGTGTAGTAAACAAAGACACCCTCTCAAAACACCAGTTGTAAATCTCTTATAATCTGTGACAGATTCAGGTGGCGGCAAGTCTGAGAACTTCTCCTGTGCTAAATCAAAAGCAGCAATCACACAGGTACCTCCAACTTCAAGGCGTCTACATAACCAGTGGACAGCTCCATTGAGAGTCGTCCCTGACTTCTCCAAACAATGTTTGTAAGGAAAGTCTTGAACCCTTTTCCATGAACTGCTTTTCAATGAAAAAATGAGTACCATGCATCCATAAGCAACCTTGACAAATTTGTAATCATCGATTGAAGGAGCATAACCAAAACTATATGCATGATGAAACATTACTTCTTGTGGTTCTGGAGGACAAATATGACTTGGCATGGGGCAATCTGGTACTCTCAAGGACTCTCTAGTGGTGGGATTGAATATAAAGAAGGCTTCTGGCTGAGGCATGATGCAGACCAAACCATTACAGGAACCAAACATGTGAACCCACTCAGTGTTGGGATGGTTCTTAAGTGGAAAATCAATCTCCAAGGGTAACATATCATCATCTATAGGTGCTTCAGGGTCCAAGGAGAATAGGGAATTATTAGAACTGAGAATGATTTTCTGCTTCTTCCGGTGCCGGTTGAGATGGGTGTTGATGAAGTGCGGTTCGGTGGTAAGATTGAACCATGACTTTGACACGCACCTGAATCGACACACAGACTTCAGAGGAAGTCGAGAGAGTATGTCTGCAATGATATCCTGTGAAAGGTCTGGCATGCCTACTTCCCTTGATACTGAGATATCAGATATAAGCAACTCTGAGCCACCTAAATCCGGTTTGCACCAAAAGCCAACTAGTAAGCAAAATCAACAGATTTCCATAACTAACATTTTCTGCTTTTGATTTAAATGAGAAAAGAGTTCCATACACAACAAATAATTCCCTCACGTTTTCTGCTTCAGGCATAATCATCTCTTTGAATATCTACCCATATGCAAGCCAAAGGTTTTCACTTTTTATCATAAACTGCAAATTTTTCACATTGTCAACTCTTTTTTACATAAATGAAAAATCTTTGTTAAAGGGGGGCATTTTTATCACAAAAGCAATTACCCCATGTTCACAATTGGCCATCACTTCAGATTAAAAGTAAACATCACCGCAAATACTGCACAAAATTGATTTCTAAATCAAGAACTCAACATGGGTCTGCAACTTTCTAACGTTCCCTGCCCATATATTTTAGAAATTAAAAACCCACATAAACATAATGAAACCAATCCATTTTCTTAAAAAATAATAATAATAAGCAGAAGTTGGCTCAAAAAAAGAGTCCCAGTAGAACGAAACAATACCCAGAAAAACACGAGGGCGGTGAAGTGAGTCCACTGATACTGACTGCCCTTATTCTCCTACCTTGGGTCGCTTCGAATTGTTCCTTCTTCTACCCTAATTAGTAGCAGCCAGAGAGAAATTAAAACCATGTACAGAAGTAAAATTGAAGTGAACAAAGAGAGGATTTTGAATTTCAGAAGAACTTGAATTCCAAATGGAAAAAGCAGATTAGGCTAACCCCATGCATAGGCTCCTTCAAGAACTTCAAATCCCACGAAGGGTGGCTCTCGTCGGCCGATCAGGAGCAGCATAATTTCATTGTTTTCGCATTTAAGTTGCTTATTTATAGGCTCACTCGGCTAGAAGCTTTTGACTAAGGAAACATCAGATTATATTCTCACATTGATCTTCATCTTCCACAAATTTTGCGGTCCTGAGCTAGCCTGTTTCATGACCCAATAAGAACTAAAATGCTGGCCTGTTTGTATAATGCTGGGTTTGGACCTTGTATTGTGCGCTTAGCATGGCCCAATACGCTAACTACTTGAAAGTAATTTTAGTGTACCAAACCAAAAACCTGTTTAGTGGTACTTCGTTTCTCAATTTTGGAAGATGTCTTGAATACGAATATTCTTTCTATATTATCCAATAATTTGGATGAATAGTTAATTTTTAATGTGATGGAGGTTTCTATTAGTTTAACAGTTACGATATAGGTTTTTGTCATAAATGAGAAAAGGAAAATCGAACTTGATACGTCTTTAAGTTCGACACCTGATTGTTGTGGCTAGCTCATTGTGATAGCATAGTTTTGTTGTAAGTGCATTATCTCGTGGCAAGAGCTGAGAAAATTGGAATTATCAGTAGGCTTTCCAAATAACATGTTTATTCTGAATTCAAATAGACCCTTTGGGACATTTATTTACTTATCTGAGAGAATATCAAGAATATTCATAGAACAAGGCCATGATAATTACAAAACATGATCCATCAAATTAAACACAAAGGGTTAGAACCAAAAAATAAAAAAAGAATTGAACGGAATCAATAGTAACAAGAATGATATATTACAGGTTTCAAGGTGCTGTGGCCTCAACCTAGAGCATGATATATATTTCCCTATCAGCTTTGAATTAGCAGATCATCAAACACAACCACCAGACTTGTCAGAACACATAGAGAGCAGCCAGTTCCTCCAAGGACTCTGAAGCACCAAAGCTTGGATCAGCAGCATTCTCTAGCATCCATATCAAGTGGTCAAAGAGAACCACCTCACAGTTGACCAAGATATCTTCTGCTTCTCCTCCTTGCTTTTGCTTTGAGGACTTGTCTATTAAAGCATTCAACAAAGGATGGTTGAGGTACTTGGAACTAATGACATAGCGCTTTCTTGTGCTTCCCACAAAGATTATAGTTTGGTGGTGATGATCAATTTCATGCATTTTGTCTCCATGGCCAACCCATAAATCTTCTCTTGTGGATTTGGACCTTAGGCTACTGTATGATGAAGATCTCCCTAGCTGCCTTGACAAGCTCTTGCACTTCCTAAGCAAAAAATTGATTTTCTTCATCCTTAAAAGCCTTATCTTTTGAGATCAGAGAGAGAGAGAGAGAGAGAGAGAGAGAGGGGAGAGATAATTTCTGGTGTGGAAACTAAGGTGATTGAGATATATAGAAGGCTTGACACATACTCATGAGAAAATCAGATATGTAAAGTGTGTTTTAAGATGTGAGGATTGGGTTGGGTGGGTGCACAGTCGTTGTTTTCCGGTGCTAGAAAAATTGTGGGGTCTATGAGTCTGCAACCGAACATTTTTTAGTGACATAAACAAGTCATCTTTTTCACATACACAGGTACAGCAGACAGACAAGCATTCACAAGTGTTGCCACTAGCTAGTAGCTATTCTCCTAGTCAAGGCACCGAAGCATATGTAGCACTCGGATACTAGCTAGAAGCCTAATGCCTTTTGTTTTCATATCTATAGGTAGATGAGCAATGCTAGGGTCAGTTGCACACGCACGAGTGGGTGGCGATTACAATGCATCAACTGCTTGGAACCACCCACTCGTACGTGAACGCGTGTCCTTGGCAAAATCCATAGGTAGATATACTTGGCCAAATACTAGCTTACTGTAGCTAGGCACCCAAAAACTGTTGCAGCATGTGGCTAAGTTGGTTGCCTTATCTGTAAATAAATTCAAGTGTGTTTAGTCTTTGCCAACAAAATGAGAAGTGCTGCAAACTCAAGTAGGCTGAGGAGGTTAAGTGTTAATCAAGCATCACCTCAGTTAGTCAGTTCAAAAGCTAACAACTTCTATACTTTATAGCTGACTCGGCAAGAAGAACTGAACAACAATATAAGAAGCTCAATGAATAATTGGCTTGATACTCCATTCATCCTTGTTAACTCCTAATTAAGAGTGGTTATCACCAACTTCAATGATTTTAAAGGTTTTGGTGTTTTATAATCAATTAATTATGCGAGGAATGAAGTTAGAATATTGATCATTTCATGGGACCCTTAGTGTTAATAATGAATTTAAGATGGACAAAGAGTTAATTGATGGATTAGTAAGTTGATAATACTTATCAGGAAGCTTGTGTTGATTATAAGTGAGAAATGCAGCGGTGCAATCATTTTCTAATCTAGCTGGCTGCCAACATTTCTGGTTGTTGACAAACACCAAAAACATGCTCAGCCACACACTATTTGTTGAACATCTTATCACACGGCTGAAATGACTATGCATTTTCTTCTCCTATTTCAAATGACATGTCATGCTTGTGTTGATTTGAGATACATGTAATTTGTACTAAGTAAATCAGCACCAAAATTCATAGGTGTCATTTTTAGATTAGTCGTATTAAACCTAAATACGGAGAAAAACTTCCATCAGTGCATGAATTTTTTGTTCCTACCTCTCTCCTCACGCGAATATGAACCATTTATTGGTTAACGTGTCATGTAAAAATCATGATTACTTAAAGTCGTGTTATCGTGTCATGTAAAAATCTGTCATCTGTTAAAAACCGCTTGATCATAATCAAATAATTAACACAAGTGGGACCTGGCCACAGCAAGCAAATGCTGCTAAGGGTGTGTGTTTGGAGAACAATGGACCATTTTCTCCAGCCTCCTGTTCCAAATAAATAGCAGAAAGGGATCTTCACTTGCTTAGAAGCAAAAGCATCATCTATCAATTCTATCGCATAATTGAAGTATTGATTATTGAAACAGGACCAAGTGATAAAATCCTGTCTCTGTTTTATGCCAACATGATTAAATCCTTGTCCCATTGCAACCAAAATCAAGACAAACTTCTCTTAGTTGTAGACAGAGACATCTGATCTTTGTTGCGTGCAACTTAAGGTTAATTGCAGTACAGTTGCCCCTTGTTGCCAATAATATTCAATTGGAGCTTGTGATTTTATTGCATTTTAATATCAAGAAAAAGAAAAGAGAAAAAAGAGTTTGTTTTTCTTACAACATCATGAGCACTCCTGTGAAATCATACAGGACTTGAACATGAGGTTGTTCTTAAGAATACAATATTGCATACGCTGCCTATAAATACAACACGAAGCATGACAAGAATGTACAACACAAACAAATTTTAACTTGAGTATAATACTTGAAAACTGCCTACAAGCATTTTCGAAATCACCTAAAAAGGTTACAAATACAGTGATGCCACCACAATAGAGAAAAGTCTTTAAATTTTGGTTCACCCTCTTTTCGTTTAATTTCTGTGGAATTTCAAAATCAAGCTTCCATTGAATCAGCAATCAATTGAGCTATTTACTCTTCAAGCAAAATTTATAGTATTCTCTGCGTATAACAAAAGAATACTTCATCATTCCAAATTCAGGACTTGCATGTAAATCAATGTCCATCTTGTGAAGAAAGCTACATCTAATTGTTACCCTCAATTGGGAAGATAAGCTGCTTCCATATGAGCTTTTATACGTTAAAACGAAACAGCATGACATCTCCTTCTTGTACAATGTATTCTTTGCCCTCAGATCTCAACTGCAAACATCAAGGTAGCTTGGGTGAATCAGCTTGATCTAGAATGATATTAAAGGAAATGAGACTTTTTCCCTCTGTTTGTTCAGATAAAAAGAACTTAATAAAAAAGATCCAATTCTATATAACAGTCGTTCTGTAATCTTGATTCTTGACCAAAGGTGGACAGCATTTATATGTGATGCTACTGGTTAACAAGACAATTATAGCTAATAACAAGGCAGCCAACTTACAACTCCTCTTTCCCTTGCTGCAGCAAGTGAACCAGCAGCAACAAAATCATCATAAGACACCTAACAATAAAAGGACAGAAGAAGTTATTATGAAATGCTTTAGTTCCAGTAACATTATTAAATACTTCAATAAATAGCTAAAATGTTTTAATAGTTATTTACATCTCATACAGAAAATATAAAATTAGCACTCCATCATTTTCATTGGTTTTAGATGAATGAGTTTACGATATTAACAGGTAGACACTGTCTTGAATATTGAACAGAACTTATATAGAACTGGGTCGTTTAAAGCTCACTTCTATTGAAGTAATTAAAATCAATTGTTTAATCCAATAAAATAGCTATTGCCAATAACATGTCAAAGTGAGTGCTCCTCCACAGAGTATCGTCAAGGCACTTTAACTGCCAAAGATGATGCAATTCATGCTCTCATGTGAGGCACGTTATCATCTATAATGGAAAAGAGACAATTTAGTGTAGTCACTGGGGTACAGTGTGCCCAAGGCATCATGAAAAGAGTATCGAATACTTTTACAATCCTTTTAACATTTATACTTTATATGTCGAGGGCTCATTTTGTTGTGACCATATAGTTCTTCAACAAGATGCTTGGGGTTGCAGGGCTGAGAACAGCCAGGAATTCGGTCTCACGGAAAGTATATTGCAGATTAAATCTAGTGATGAGGAAAAATAATGGTACTTTGGTACATATGCTATGCATGTTAAAAAACTATCATGAAATTAATAGGTATAAAAAATAAATAAAAAGGGGAAAAAAAAAAGGAAAATTTGTAAAGAAACCTTATATTGTGAGGAACCATGCACAAAATTATGCATTTCACTGTGCAAAGAAAACCATAACCTATTTCAGGTATTGATGAGTTTTCAGTTTAAGGAAGCAGAGCTCCATTCACAATTTTAAAATTCTAGTTGTCTTTAAAAAGAAAAATATTTATGCATATTAGGAGACCCATTTAAAGAAGAGGAAAGATACCCTTGCAAAGGTTCTTGAATCTTTTTCAATCTTTTTAAGTTTCTTTTATTTTTTCTTATTCTTAATAAACTTTTTATATATTTTTTTTTTACAGAAAACCCAATTAGTCAAATACACACGGAGAGGGGCAAACAAGAAAATCAAATAATTGAATTATTTCAACCCCTAATGCAACCACTGGAAAGTTTTTCACTGTATTTTATATCAATATTTTTAAAGTGGATAAGAACCAGGACAAAAACTCCATGATTAACAGAGTTGCATTGAGCACAGTTTCCTGAATATCAGTTTTATCCCATCTTCTCATAAAAAAATATATTATATCACCCCATACAAAACTAATATAACCAGTTATAAAGAGAATTAGAAGTTCTGTTTATGATGCTTACTGTCTCAGCTCGAATGAAACCTTTCTCAAAGTCAGAGTGGATGACCCCAGCAGCTTGAGGTGCAGTCATTCCTAGATCAACACAGAACAAGAATCAGAGAACAACATGATATGATGAACAAGTAGTCCATCATACTTCCTAACCTATCTAAGTTTACTTCTGTTTGGACCTAAATTCTTCTCACCTACGACCATCAGTAAAACAAATTCCACATAAACAAGTTCCCAATTATGATATAAAGAACAGCATAGCCTATGTTAGCACTTGCTTGAAGCATTTCAAGGTCCACTCAGAGGTATTTTACCATCTCGGTAGTATAATACACAATTTACATTCAGCATAACCAAAGCTCACCTGCAAGTATGGTCCATGCTTTTGTTTCCTGTGTACAACATAGGAACAATCTTTTAAAACAAATGGAATATATATGTACACACACATATACAACATCCAAAAGAGTTCACAAACTCATCCTTCTCACCTTCTCTCCAGACGTAAAGTAAGTACGGAGCCCCAAGACGCCATATGTTGCTCTGATAAGGTTCCCAAGACCACTTTCACTAACACCAAGAGATTCCAAAAATTCTGTTCTTTCTTCATATGGTAGTTCCGTAAGCTCAGACTCGACCTGCAGGTGCAAACTTCCATAACTAAGGCAAACAAAAACAGTAGGAACACAAATCTGCTAGTCTCGAACAAGGTTGCATTAATCCCCATCAAACATTACAAGCAGAGAGGCAGGCACAAGCTGTGAAAATTGTCTCAATTTCAAACTATAATTAATACTTCTGTTCTGATGTATTCCCAAACCTGTGCTGAAATCGTCACTACTCCAGATTGCAACTCAGGAGCAATATTCATCACTTCTTTGACGTGAGGATTATGTCCAGGTTCAGCTAGATCAGATTCTGCAACATTAGCAACATATATAACCGGTTTCATTGTAAGCAAGCAAAGATGCTTTACAGCATCCTTTTCCAAATCTGTTAAAGCGACTGATCTTGCTGGTTTCCCATCCAATAGTGCATGCTGAATTTTTTCTAAGGAAGACCTTTCTGCTTCCTCCTGAAATCAAAAGACTTTGTGTGTATCATTTTATACTTAATGAAGGAGAAAAAAATTGAAGGGAAAGAGTGAGATGTTAGCACATACTTATGCACTGTACAGTAAGAGAGCAGTGGATAGTACTATACCTTAACTTTGGTTTGTGAGTCTTTTGCCTTTCCTTTTTTCAGCTTCTCCACTCTCTTCTCAATCTGCACTTCTTGTGAATAATACAATTTAGTTCAATCAGCTCATTCCATCCTACAAAGCTGCTATTATATCTTAAAAACAAATAACAGATATAGAATAGTCCTAGAAAGAAAAAAAAAAAAAAAGAAGAAGGGAGAGAGAGATTATAGATTTTAGGACAAGGAAGTGTAGCTAGAAGCAAAAAAGTGCACATAAAAAAAAAAATAGGTACATCATCAACTTTGAACCATAAAATGGCTGCGCATTTGAAAAGTATAGTTTGCATAAAACATATATATCTGTAGAGGGTCGTCTTATCTGTACAGCTAGGATAAGGCACTGTGATAGTTCACCACCTAAACCACTTCTCATAAATTTTCAATTGACAACCTCATGAATCAATTACCAGGCCTGGTGGCCATTATGTAAGTCAAATTTCAAATCAATTGGATTGAAAAATATACTACCTATTTCAAAGCAGAGTAAAGCTAAAAGACCAACTAATTATCATAAAAGCAAAGAATCCAGAAAGTTCTCAGTCAGGATGTGGGATCAATCCACACCTCCAAAGCAGACAATGAATCAGGATCCACAACAGCACGAAAACTAGGTAAATTTTTTTTTTCAAGAGAAGAAGAAAAAACTAGGTAAATGAGCTCCAGGTTGTGATAGAAAGATGGTAAGTGAGTAATAGAACAATGTTAATTAGCAAACCTGGTCCAGATCTGAGAAAATAAGCTCTAGGTTGATGACATCAATATCAGCCTTAGGATCAACTTTCCCATTCACATGAACAACATCATTATCTTCAAAACAGCGAACAACCTGAAACAACAATCAACGGGCCAATAATATGTAGATCTAAAGAAGTAATGATGAAAAGCACTATGTATACTTAATAAACAGATATGAAGGATTTTCATAATTTGCTTCTTCTCTCCACTCTAAATTCAGACTATAAAAGATTTTACATTCCAATGGTCCATTTTAACAAAAAAATTAAATTCATATGACATTTTCTTTTATAAAAGCAGTATCCATCGCACTGGAAAAGGAGAGTCCTCAAACACTTATCTAGAGACCTCATAATGCACTGTCCAACTGACACAAGGCATATAATGATCAATATTATTAATTAAACATAGAGGTGAAGCTGTGCTCCAAACTCCAATAAAAAGAACGCAAAACAGTTTATTTGTGATTCAAAATTTGGAAAGAGAGAGGGGGGGAGGGGTGGTGTTGCTTCAAAACCTCTAAACAATAGCATCTTTAGTCAAGCTTAGTTAAATGTTTTTCGTTATGTGCAAAGAGCATTTTATTAAAATAAACAAATTTTGCAGTACCACAGAGAAGCCTGATCAGTCAAGCAGATAAAAACAATAATAAAAAGGAAAACTAAAGAATAAGCAAGCTTCCACAAAAAATAAAATACAAATGCACAAAAGATTTAACTGTTGCTTGTGATTATGCAGTCAGGTTCAGGTCCCGACTTAGTTTTCTTTCTCATCCTAACCAAATAAGATTCTAGCTCGCACTAAAATGCACCAGCATGTCACATGTTCACAAACTTTCTATTGTCATCTGCCATGAGTTTAAGAAATCAGTGCAAAATGGCCCCTTCTCAATGAGCAACTAACCTACCTCTCTCTCTCTCTCTCTCTCTCACACACACACACACACACACACACACAAACAAATATTAAGTAACATAACAAAAGAATCCATTAAGGAAAACAGGATTTATCCATTAAGGAAAACAGGATTTTGAGTAACGAGAAAAAGATGGTAATTGCACATGAACACAAGCATAAATTAATGGATAGAAACCTGAAGTATGGAGTCCACTTCGCGAATATTTGATAAAAATTTATTCCCTAACCCCTGAAAGTAATGAAAATAAGAAAATTTCAGCTGAGGCATTCTAACATATTTGCAACGGAACTTAAAAATGAAAACGGTAAAAGAAGAATAAATAATTAACCAGGCAGTGTTACCTCCCCTTGACTGGCACCCTTGACAAGGCCAGCAATATCTACAAGTTCTATAGATGCTGGGACTGCTCGCTGAGATTTGCTGAGATCAGAAAGTACATTGAGACGTGGATCTGGAACTGCGACAATTCCTACATTCGGCTCTATTGTGCAAAATGGAAAATTGGCAGCTTGAGCCTTACCATTCTCAACCTACACTCGCAAAATCTTTTTAATATAAAAACTATGTATTACTTATAACAGTATAGGAGGTAGAAATCCAGATTCACAATATAACAACCATTATGGGTATATAGCTACTGGTGCAAAGTATGCTGTCACAAAATAAAAATATGATATTTTTGTCTTAAAATCAGAATGTGCACTAAGATAAGCTGAGTGTTCCTTCAACATAATTCATGCAGTTCACTACAATTCTACATGATGCATCAGTCCAGTTCCTGATCATCCTTCCATTGCAATCCCCAATTTGAGTTGCAAGTGAAAAAGATAGATAAGTAAGCACAAACAAACAGATAAACATATCAAATTCAAATGGAAATATCAGTATCCCTGCTTGTATTATTTAAGCAACCAAACAGAGAGACAAAGGGTTTGTAGGACATACAACGGCATTGAAAAGAGTGGACTTCCCGACATTAGGGAGGCCAACGATGCCGGCTTTGAGGCTCATGCTTATCTTGGATGAGGACGCAGCAGAGAAGCGCCGCCCTCTGCTTAAACCAGTCCCTATGACTCCCATCAACTGATAATGGTTCCTCTGCCTCACTGGAACAAGGAGAGATGGAAGTAGCTGACTGCATAATGTTATACGAGCCATTGGAGCTTCGAAAGAACCACAGAACCAGAGAGAGAGAGAGAGAGAGCAAGGCTTAGTTCAATTTATCTGTTTGCTGGGAAACGTGTGTATACATAATAAGAGGGAAATTGATATTTTTTATTTATCTTTTATATCTCTTCTTTTTGCCTATTAAAATTTTTTTTGGGGGGTGGGGGGTCGAATTCCTATTATTTTGACCTTACAAAAATTGGGTTTTAGAGTATGCCCCAAAAAAACAAAAGAAGAGATTTTTTGTTTAAACACCACACTTCTCTTTGTTCACTCTAATACTTAAATTATTAAGCTGTAACGGTATTTTTTGAGCACATTATCTTACTTTTTATGTACAAATCATAACAATTTAAGTCACTATTATCACGTCACAATAGTGCACATGAATATCCAAACAAGAGGATGTTATATTTGTTTTTAGTTTTCAAAATCACATTCCTTTACTTCCAAACTCTTCCTATTCCATTCATTTTTATTCTAATCAACATTGCTCTTTATTTTATTATATTTCAATGTTCATTACAATACCTAAACATACAATAATTCCAATTATGGGTGTCCTTGTGATGATGCATGTCTCACCTCATCTCTACTTTAGTCCATATAAATTAAGAATGCTACAAAACCAATCAATGAAAAAGAAAAGGAAAAGGAAGAAAAAGAGACAGATAGATAGATGCATCTCCTTTTCAACCCTGCCTTTTTCTATTTGCATACAAAGCAAGCCACCACCATCACCCTCCCATAATTGTGGGCATACAACAAAACCAGAAAAAAAAAAAAAAGAAAAGAAAAAGAGCATTTCCACTACCACTCTCTGCCCTTTTTTTGTCTTTTAAGAGCACTTCCAGCAGATAGAGTCACGGTAAAAGGTGTCCAGACTAAGAAATGCAGTTCCAGCGGTACAAAACAGCCCAGGTAAGGCGTGGGCTCCACCAAGCCCTGACAAGCCCGAAGGCAAGAACAACTTGAGCTGTTGTTTGAGGACTGTGACGTCAGCAACAAATTTTTTAAAATAAAATAAAAAAAGTTCTATAAAAACCAAAAATTTCAGATTTAAAAAAAATTATAAATGTTTAGCCATATTCTTCACTTCTCGCACCAAAACTATATATAAATTTCTCTTCTTATATCTCATGTGAATAATAGTTGTTCTTAGATTGCCATGCTAATGGGTGGAATACTAATAAAAAAATTACTATGTCAGATAGACACTATTCATGTGAAATAATAACAACATTTGCCATCCCTTGTCTTTTGCCATGATAAATGAGTGAAAATGCTTTATCATTTTCAACAACGAGGTTTTTTTTAAACAATAACCATTCTCAGAAATATATAAATATATCGTCACCTCACCGTCCTCTCTTTATTTTATCGGTCTATCGATCCAATTCCAGTTAATAATAAATAAATAAACTTATTAAAAAAAAAATTCTCAATCTTTATCCCTACCTAGGGTTATCTCGTCTCACAAATCCAACCCAGAAAAAAGAAGGCTTTGCTAAAGCCATGAATACCTGTACCCAACCCACTGTACAGATCTTCTCACTAGCTTTTCTGTTACCATCTTAGCAGAAACCTTGCACAAATTTCAGCTTAAAGGGTTTTTGCTTCTCTTTTTTTAGATGCAAATTTTGCTTCGGAGATTCAGTTACTGATTATTGTGAGGGTTTTAGTTTACTGGGTTCAGTTCTGTTTTCGTGTTCTTTGATTAGATTTAAATATACAGTGGAGATATAGAAGAGTGTAGGATATGGAAGGGTTTGAGAGTAGGGGTAGTATTCAAGAGGCTACCTGCTCCGTCCCTCAAGATCTCAACCAATTGCAACTTAATACCTCAGGTTCGCTTCTCTTAGCTTTCTGAGATTCTTCTTTTATTATTATTTTTTCCTGCTTTGATTTGCTTTTGTGGGTTGTAGTCTGTTTTATAGATCTGGGTTCTGTTTAGCTGCTGAGAAAACTGACAATAGAAGTGAGAAATTTTAAACCCTGAATTGGTTATTGGAATTTGCTACTGATTACTATAAGCCAAAAAGAATAGTGTGGATTGTTGAATTCGAAGGGTTTTCGGCCACCCTCTGTGGTGTCGTTCACTTTGGTGTTTGGACTCTTTTTGATGCGTTGTTGTTTAATTGTCGCTATAAACTACTTTGTTTTTCATATTAAGCTTTGAATAAGTTTTGGACGGTGCTCACCTATATTTTGTTGCAGTCAATACTTGAAAGTATAAATATGATTTCAGTAATGTCTTTCAGATGAAAAGAATGTTAGTAAGACTCAAGAGTCAATCTGAGGTCTCCATACTTCATAATAGTTCCTTAAAAATAAGAAATCCCCAACTTAATCAATTATGTAGTTAATTGCATACAAGTTTCAATTCTATGTGTAAATGTGTTTTACGCAGCAATATATTTTTCATGAGTTGTTTGGCTTGTTGAATATATAGTTGCATGGTGCTTTATTGGAAAGGTGATTTTTTTTCTTCCTCCACGATGCAATTATTTGGAGCATCATTTAATTCTTCTTTTGACTTTGAGTTCTTCCTTTGTGCAGGAGATGCGGTATTTGACGCATCGCAATATGCATTTTTTGGTAAAGATTCTGTTGAGGAAGTTGAGTTGGGAGGTTTAGATGAAGAGGAGGCTCCAGTTGGGTTTGATGAGGAAGAGTTTCTATATAATAGAGAACAGGTTAAACCTTTTTCTTCACTGATTTTTATGACAATCGCTTCGGAACAACTTTTTTATTATTTTTGGGAAGTGAATGTCTTTATTTAGTATTTGGAAGTTATATGGACTTGATGTCATGAAATCATATTTCTTTTTTTGTGACTTTTTTCAAAATTTTAGGAATTTCTTCTGCTTCAAAATTGCATGATAGAGTCTTAGACCTTTTAAGTCACAACAGTACTTCTTGGGAGATTTATGAAAGATTTCATTGTTATTCAATTAAATTGGGTTATGCATTTTGATTAAGAAACTCGTTTAGGTTTTTTTGGGTGTGGATTTATTGCTTCCTTTGCATGCTGTTACTTATATATGTTTGATGTTATAAACTCATAAAAAGATTTAGAAGTTGCTTCTGTCATCATGTTTCTGCTGAGAGATGAATACCCTTGTTTGTTGCCTTACTGGCCTCTGCTTATTCTTCCTTTCTGGCCTACTACTCCATTTATTCCTTGCTGGAAATTTGATTAGATAAGCTTTTCTGTGAATTTTTATAGTTGTGTAGATTTTCATTGTTTTTTGCAGGAGATTTAGGAGTTTCCTTTGTTTGTGGAATAAATGACAAAAGAAAGAAACTCTTCTCTTCCTAAATTTTCACTGTAGTAGTTGTTCAATGGCAGGAAGGGGGCGGGTGTAAATTTTGATATTGATTGATAATGCCCGAGTGCAAGAAATTCCAATTGGTTGAACTGACTGTTGTTTTCTTATTGGCAGGGTGACGTATCTCTATCTGATATTGATGATCTGTCTTTAACCTTTGAAAAGGTTAGTTTACTACAGATTTGATGATACAGGTGGTCAAAATGCATGATTTTGTTTAATATTCTGGATTAACATGAAGCATCTTCTGAATTAGTTATGATGTTTTGTGTTCAATTTTCTTTTTCACAATGAGTGAGGAATTCCAAGATTGCAAATTTTCTAATGATATGCATGGAATACAATTAAGTATATGTAAAATAATGGCCTTAATGTGAGCTGTGTACTTTGGGAACCAAGATGAATGTGGGGAAACAGTGTTTAGTGTCTCCTAGATTCCTGTATTTTATTTCAACGAGTCTTATATTTCTCCTAATTTCTTTTATAAAAAACATGCTGTCAACTCGGTTATTGGTAAAATAGGGATTTGAATTATTTCATCGTTTTTGAATTTGTGTATGTTAAGATATGACATGAAGTGTGGTGTTTCCCTCCAGGCCACCAAGATACGATGTGAAGTGTGGTATATATATTCTTAGACTTTGGACGGCGGTGGCCATGGCTGTGGTAGTGTCATTGCCCTAGGTTTTTTCATGGAGGGATAGACTACAGGTTTTGTTTTTAGTTTTTTGGTTTTTTTATTTGGGGTATTTAAAGGTGGGTTGGGTGAGTAGTTTGGAGCGTTGCAATGGCATCATCCTTATTGGCGGTGGCCGGAGTATAGACCAACTGATAAAGAAAAATGAATCTTAGGTGATTGAAGGATCTCATAGTATATACTTGAGGGGACAATGCTGTAATGTCTCTACTGCCCTCCTCAAGCAGAAGAGAAGATACTAGGCCTTAGGTTTAAGTCTTACCAATAGTATATGGCTTAATTGCTCCTGTTATTTGATCCATTCACTTCATCATTTTTGTAGTTTTGCATTATTGTGACACATTTTCGGTAAGAAAAGGTTAAATTATTGGCCGATTATTTGGGCTGTGGAGTGGGATTTTGGCAAATTTACATTTGGGTCTCCCATTGGGGATAATCCAAGAGCCATTCGTATTTGGCAACTGTTTGTAAAGAAGGTGGCCTTGAAGATTCCCATGTTGGAAGAGGGGCCGAGTATTGGTAACTTAGTGATAAAAAAAAAAGAGTTTTGTTAGGGCAGTGGCTTTGGAGATTCTCACCCTGGAAGAAGAGGCTTATGGCACTTGGTGATGAAAATTAGTTCAGAGCTTTAGCAGAAGTCTGTCAAAGCATATTTCTCAAGGGGTCAAATCTTTTTCAAGTTGCTGCAATCTGTGGGAACTCTATTTCCCATGTTGTATTGTTACCAAGGTATCACAATGTTTTTATCTCAAGGCTGGTGGTTCTTACATTTACGGAATATCTTGGAAGGAATTTGAATGAGCAGGAAGTGGGATAGCTGTCAGCTTTGTTGCTGATCCTGGAAAGGGTGCATTTGTGTCTCCACACAGGGCTGATATAAGAAAATGAGCTAGGATGTTCAGATAAGTTATCATGCAAATCTTTTGGCAAGTACTTGAGTGATAATGTAGATGCTATCGCCTTTCTGCAGATTTGGAAGTAAAAGGTTTCACTTAAAGTGAAGGTTTTTTCTGGGATTGTGGCACATCGGAAGGTCAATACTTGTGATATTTCAAAGAAGGCCTAGAATGGACCTACCTTCAGATTGGTGCATCTTGTGCAAAAGGGGGAGAAGGTGTTGCGCATGCCTTCCTTTCTGTCATGTTGCATGATATTTGTGGCATAGAGTATTCTTAGAGGTGAGGCCGAGCTGGGTAGTCCCCAGAGGATTTTTGCTATACGTTATGAACAACAGGAAGTGTTAGGGAGAGGGAAGAAAGCAAAAGGCTTATGTGCGTAGCAGTTATTGAGGCATCATGGTTGGAGAGATGTTTCTGAAGATATAAAGGGCCCTGTTGGGGAGAACTTTGGGAGACAGTTTGGTTTTGGGCTTCTCTATGGGCATGATCAGTTACAGATGAATGTAGGGACCCTTCCTGTCGTGCTATTTATATAGACGGGAAGGCAGCTGTGTGTTCATTATAAGTTAGGTTGAACGTGATTATCTTAGTTTCATGTGTAATCGGCAGTGTTCATTTTTTCACATAATAAAAGTGTGTTTCCTCGAAAAAATTTGTTTTGTATTTGTTCAGTTTTACCCTAACTTTATCATTCGGTCTTTTGTGGATATATTTAATTGAGATTGATAGTTTCTGTGAAAGGAACATCTTAAATCCCTCAGGCTTCTGATATGGAGCCTTTTTTTGGAGCTTGTCAATTCTAGATGTATATCTTTTTGTATTTCCTCTTCTTGATTATTTCTCTTTTAGTTGTCATCACAATTAGTTGTTATTAGGAGCTGCACTCTATGGTAATTGGAACATTTTTGGGGTTGAGAGCTGGTATAACAAGTGTGGAAGAATTATTTAGTTTCTTACTGTTACAGTTTTTAGCTTTACTGTTCTTAAAAGATCAAGTCTGTAAAATCTTAGTTATTTGTCCTACAGTTGGATATATATATATATATATATATATATATAGGCTAATTGGGTTTTAGTTATAGACTTGTACCCTGAGGCTTAGGTCTAGGTAATATAGTTGTTATCTGTCTGGAATTGTTTATATAAAGAACTAATTTTGGTTACTGGTGTCAGATACCAAATGTCTCCTCTTGTTTTTGTGCTCTAAGTCACATATTTTTTTTTCTTTTGTTTCAGTTAAACAAAGATGTTAGTGGAACAAGGCGTGCTGGAGTAATTGGTGATAGAGGATCCAGAGAAAGTGAGTGAAAATGTTGCATATCTCTTTTTGCTGCTATGTTGCTGTAACCCTGCCTCAAAACTGGTCCTGTACATTCTCAATTCCTTTCAGTTGATTGCAAAGCCTTCATTTTTTTTAATCATCCGCATTTATTCTTATTTAATGGTTGCTGCTGAAATCTAGTAAAGTAAGTTATAGAAGTAGCTAGGATATTCAAGTAAGTTCCTGTTAGGTTGAATCTATGCTATGTTATGACGTGAAACCTAGAGTGAAAATATTTACTTTTGACCGTTTGGTTTTGACATGTTCATCATTCTATCCTGTTGAAAAGTTCTAGTGTATTTTAGCGTTGATGAAAATTGAACTTGAGGTATGCCGTGTTTAGAATGAGTTGAAATCCAATATCGATGAATGTTCAGTTTATTGTTTCTGTTGCAAGATATCAGTAGTACCTATACCATTCTTGCAATTCATCATGAAAATTTCGTAAAAGTGAAGGCACTGCTGTGTCTTTGAGGACTTCGTATTGAATATATTGTATGTTGATTTTTATAAACTTTCTAATTAGGACATGTTTCTTTCAGGTTCATCTGCTGCTGAATGGGCACAGGAACATTTCCCTAACTGGATTGATGAAGATATATTGGATGCTGAAAGCCTTCAGGATGGGAAACGATGGTCTTCACAACCGTTTTCTTCTTCTGCACGTCCCACAGAATCATTGCCTTTGTACAGAACTTCTTCATATCCTGAGCCCCAACAGCAGCAGCAGCAGCAGCAGCAGCATCATCATCATCAACATTTTTCCAGTGAACCAATTCTGGTGCCAAAATCTGGTTTCACTTCATATCCTCCCCCAGGTAGCATCTCTCAGCAGGCTTCGCCAAACCGCCAATCAAGCCACCTGAACCCATATCTTGCTGGTGGACCCCAGGGGGGATTATCTTCACCAAACCACTCTCCTTACTCTAACTCTCAACTTCAAATGACTGGATTACCTCATGGATCACATTTTGGTGGAAATTTGCCTCAGCTTACTTCTGGTATCTCCGCTAATAGCCGACCCCTAAAGCAATGGGCCAACCAAAGTGGCGCATATGGAGATCATCCCAGTCTTTTAAACAATTTATTGCAACAACAGTTATCTCATCAGAATGGCTTAATGCCTCCACAATTGATGCATCAGCCACAGCCACAGCCACAGCCACAACCTCCTAGACTGCACCATCCAGTTCAGCCATCATTTAACCAGTTGTCAGTGATGCAGTCTCAACTATTTAACCCCCATCTTTCTCCATCCCTGCCCGTGATGAGCAAGTTTGAAGCAATGCTCGGTATGGGTGATTCTCGAGATCAAAGGCCAAAATCCGCTCAGAAAGTTAGATTAAATATGCGTTTTTCTCAATATGGCTTTGATACAAGTAGCCATAGGAGTGATGGTGGGTGGCCACAATTTAGGTCCAAGTATATGACAGCTGATGAAATTGAGGGTATACTCCGAATGCAGCTAGCTGCTACACACAGCAATGACCCATATGTGGATGATTATTACCACCAGTATTGCCTTGCAAGAAAATCTGCTGGGGCAAAGTTGAAACATCATTTCTGCCCAACTAACTTAAGGGATCTTCCTCCTCGAGCACGAGCTAATACTGAGCCACATGCTTTTCTCCAGGTAGATGCTCTTGGGAGGGTTCCCTTCTCTTCAATACGTAGGCCTCGTCCTCTTCTTGAAGTTGAGCCTCCAAATTCATCCAGTCCTGGCAACACTGAACAAAAGGTTTCTGAGAAGCCACTAGAGCAGGAGCCAATGCTTGCCGCTAGAGTTGCAATTGAGGATGGGCTATGTCTTCTCCTAGATGTGGATGACATTGATCGTTTTCTACAGTTCAATCAACTCCAAGATGGTGGAATCCAGTTGAAGCGTAGGCGGCAGGCCTTGTTGGAAGGGCTTGCAACATCTCTTCAATTGGTTGACCCACTTGGCAACAATGGCCACACGGTTGGGCCTGTCCCTAAGGATGATCTTGTATTCCTAAGGTTAGTTTCTCTTCCCAAGGGCCGGAAGCTCCTAGCAAAGTACCTCCGGCTTCTTTTTCCAGGTGGTGAGCTCATGCGAATAGTCTGTATGGCCATCTTTCGTCATCTAAGGTTCCTGTTTGGTACCCTCCCTTCTGATTCATGGACTGCAGAAATTTCAAATATTCTTGCAAGGGTTGTTTCATCATGTGTTCGAGGTATGGACCTTGGTGCACTTAGTGCCTGTCTTGCAGCGGTGGTTTGTTCCTCGGAGCAACCCCCGCTTCGCCCCCTTGGAAGCCCTGCAGGAGATGGGGCCTCCCTTATTCTCAATTCAGTTCTTGAGAGGGCGACTGAACTCTTAACTGATCCTCATGCTGCAAGCAACTACAATGTGACCAATCGGGCACTTTGGCAGGCCTCTTTTGATGAATTCTTTGGCCTTCTGACAAAGTATTGTGTAAATAAATATGATAGTATAATGCAGTCACGGCTAATGGAGGCCCCTCCAAATGTGCCTGTTATTGGCGCAGATACAGCCATATCTTTTAGTCGTGAAATGCCAGTTGAGCTGTTGCGTGCAAGCCTTCCTCACACTGATGAGCACCAGAGACAGATGTTGTTGGATTTCACACAGCGGTCTATGCCCATAGGAGCATCTAACAATCGTGATGGAGGAAATGGTACTCACATGAATTCTGAGTCTGTGCTGAGTTGATGCTAAACCATGTGAAGATGTGAGAAACAGAGTTTAGAGAAGAAAAAGGGATTTGAGAAGGCATTCTGTTGGATTGCGAAATTGTTGGGTTCTTTTCTTCTTGTGCTTTTACTTATGAGTGAATGCAACATCTTAAGCGAATAAAGTGGGTGTTAAAGGGCATATATATGATTCGGGTAAGTTTAGTAGTTTAGGTTCATATGTTTTTACTTAATTTCTTGTTTCTCTGGAAAAAAAACTTGTAAGCAAGCCTCTCTTTGTATTCAAATCGCATGGTACAGGTTTCCTTTTTATATATATTTTAGGAGGGGGTGGGTGAAGTAGATAGTGTTCCTCGACTTAGGAGCTTATTTTGATGCTCTGTTGTGGAATTCTGAGAATAGAGATGTAGGAGGACATATTTTGATGCTCTGTTGTGGAATCCTTAAAATAGAGATGTAGGTGGGAGGTATGGTATGTACAGTGTTCAGTGCAGTTGATTTCCCACATTCTTGTAAAAAGAGGGTGACCCAGTGCACGGGGCTCTTACTGATGCAAGGTTTGGGGAGGCAAGACAGTAACACAGCCATTTACAGAGATTGCTTTTGCGACTTGAACCCGCAATTATTAGGTTTGGGGCTAGTTTACCATTGAGAAGCGCTGCTCTCACTTCTCGCATTCATTTACCGTTTTTAATATTCGAGAATGTTGGATGGAGGTCTTTGTTTTTGTTATGTTCCTTTCTTCTACAGTAATTGCAACAGGCCATGCACATAAAGGTTATAGTCTTCTAGACATGTAGTGTGTTCATTATGTGAAGGTTGGATTTTGAGCTAAGAAAATAGTATGCTCCATTTGGTTGGTGCAGTCTTTAGAGACACCCTTTGTTTCTCATTTTGTTCCAAGTCTATTGCTAAAGTTCTCATATCACTACTTATTAAACTGTGGGTGGACTGATTTTGAGATGGAATGGAGTAGTGTTGATTTGTTAGATGTTATATTTGCATTCATCTATTGTGGTCGTGTAATTGTTTTAAAGGATGGGTACATTACATGATTATTGTAATAAACAATGCCCCAAACTACTAATTGAAAACCAAAAAGCTGCTCCTTCTACAAAATTAAATTTGTGTAATCCTCGTTTATAGCCCTTGGAAAATGAACCTACATTAATAGTTAATAAAATACGGCATGGGAAAGTTAGGTCACTGTAATATTTTAATATAATTTATGAAATATTTAAATATATTATTTTTGTTTAATAATATGTAAAAAATAAGGGTATAATGTGTGAATTTTGTTTGTATTATTTAAAATTGTGTAAAAAATGTGTACTAAATGTGAAAATAATGTATATATGTGTATAATATATGTATTGTACGTTTGTTTTTTAAACGAGCATATTCTATTGAGTATTTAAGGCGTATATGGAAAATAAAAGTATTATTAAAAAATATGTACATAGGTGTATAATATAAATATTAAATGGAAAAATGCTAACTAGGTGTTATAGTATTATGGTATGTGTTTTATATACTAATATTACACCCTAAAATATGAATGCGTTGTCCACACATATATATAGTATGTGTTTTATGTACTAGTACTACACCCTAAAATATGAACACATTATATCACATGAATTAGTAACACTTGGTGGGTGACTGTTACACCTAATTATTTTTTTGGAAGGGTTTGAATTTTCTGAAGGTTTCCTTCCGGAGAAACTTGGCTCTCCTCGTACAATTATGATTAAATCTATTCAAGTAGTTTAATGTTGGTGATGTAGAAAAATGACATGTATTGTTGACCTGATATCAATGTGGCATGGGTTTTTAATGGTCAAGATGCTTCAGTCTTGGAATTTTGAGGGTGTTTGTTTGGTGTTCCATCATTTTCACTCTGCATGTAACATCAAGGCTAAAAATAAAAAAGGCCGGACGTTCTTTTCCCAAATGTTCTTGTCACTAGTTCACCCAAGAGTTAGTGCCAAAGCGATGGATTAAATTATGCATCTTTCTTGAGTTTTTGATGCCCTGTGCTCGTGTCAAACAAAGGCCTCAGCCAAGAACAAGTTGTGCTAATGACCTAACTTGTAGATCCTGCAAAGAATACGATCCCAACCCATCCTTCTTTTTCCCCTTTTCTTCTTTTGGGTATTTGAAGCACTCAAACACAACACTCAGAATCTACCCCAAATATTGAAAATAAAATACCAAAAGGTCAAAAGAAAAAGAAGCAAAAGAAAAAGAAAAAAACAGTGCATTTATAAGCACCATGTGCAAGTTCATACGAAATGGAAAGAAAACAATAAATTACACAAAACAAGGTCTACGTGACATGCTATATATATATAAATTTCTTTATGTAAAATAATAATAGAATGGCCCATGCTTCCAAGAAACATGAAAATAATTCAAGGAAAATAATAATCCATGCTAGGTTCAATATATTGGGGATCTCATTATTTATTTTTAATACCTCAGCCACCAATCAAACTCTGCAATCTTGGCTCCGTAATTAACCACAAGGTGATGTGCCGACTTTAAAACAGATAGAGGGGGCATCACGTTGTCTCGGTGGTCAAATTTAAGCCGACACTCAAGCCGTAAAAAGAGAAGAGCAATTAAGCCAACAAAGTGTGCACCAATTAATTATTTAATTATGTAATTAATCTCCACCCAAATTATTCAACTTTGGACCAAAACTCAAATTTGTATTCTTTCCACGTGACCTATATAAAGCACTTCGGTGAGAAAAACTTAGTTGTTTTTCCCGGCCAATAATGCTATGCGATGTGTAATGGTATTATTGGCGGTGATAGTCCCGTTTCATGAAAGTCTTATGGTACTTTGGCACCCAATAAACAAAGCTTTTGGTATTTAATGCCTCTTCCAGTTTACACTCTGTTCTAATCACAAAAACAGAGTGAGAGAGAGGGCAAGCTACTCTTTTCAGAGAGTGAAGAGAGAGAGAGAGAGAGAGAGAGAGAGAGAGCATTGGGCGTTTCTTGCAAATGGGTTCATCAGAATTCTCTCTGTTTCAACAATCACCTAAAAAAAGATCAGTTTTTCACAAGGCCCCTTCTCTAATTGCAGATGGGTTTCTTTTTGTTGGAGGTGCATCAATGGCGTTGTCTCTGGTTTGGGCTCTGCTCACCTTCATCAACCCCAGCACCAGCATCGACAACATCATCACCTGGAGCACGGGTGGTTGCGGCCCAGACTTGGGCTCCGACCCGTCTGAGCCCACATTCTACGACGACCCGAATCTCAGCTACGCATTCGGGGAAGAACCAATGAAGGATTGGGATTTGAAGCGCAGAGAATGGCTCAAGCTTCACCCTTCTTTTGCTGCAAGTGAAGAAAAAGTTCTTCTTGTAACTGGGTCTCAGCCAAACGTGTGCAAAAACCCAGTTGGTGATCATTTGCAGCTGAGGCTGTTCAAGAACAAAGTTGATTACTGTAGAATTCATGGGCATGAGATATTTTACAACAATGTTTTGCTGAACCAGAAAGGGACTGGCTTTTGGGCCAAATACCCACTTCTCAGAGCTTCCATGTTGGCTCATCCTGAGGCCGAGTGGATCTGGTGGGTCGACTCGGATGCAGTTGTCACAGACATGGAGTTCAAGCTGCCATTAGAGAGATACAAAGATCATAACTTGGTTGTGCATGGATGGTGGAATATGCTGTATGAGGAGAAGAGCTGGACAAGTCTCAATGCTGGTGTGTTGTTGATCAGGAACTGCCAGTGGTCCATGGACTTGATGGAAAGATGGACCAGCATGGGCCCACAGAACCCAGACCATGAAAAATGGGGAAAAGCCCAAAAGTCATTGATCAAGGACAAGGCATATCCTGGGTCAGATGATCAGTCGGCTCTGATTTACCTCCTCATAAAAGAGAAGGACAGGTGGGCGGACAAGATTTACTTGGAGAGTGAGTACAACTTGCATGGGTACTGGTTGGGCATAGTGGATGGGCTTGACAAGATCAGCAAAGGGTACATGGAGATTGACAGAGAGGTGGATTTGCTGAGGAGAAGGCATGCAGAGAAGATGAGCTTGTTTTATGGTGCAATGAGAGAGAAGCATATGAAAGATCGAGGCTTTTGGAAAGAGAATGTGAGGAGGCCTTTTGTGACACATTTCACTGGCTGTGAGCCTTGCAGTGGAGAGCACAACTCCATGTACACTTGGGAGGCTTGTTGGAACGGGATGCAGAAGGCTTTGAATTTTGGAGACAATCAAGTGCTTAGCAGATTTGGGTTTGTGCATCCAGACCTGCTTAACTCATCTTTGGTGTCTCCCCTGCCATTTGATTTCCCTGCTTGATTTTGTGATTTGATTGTTCAGTTTGTTTGTTGTCCTGCAATTTGTACTTTCGGGTTTTCAGTAGAAAGTGTAAATATGGAAGAAGAAGAGCCTCTTTGTGAGTCTGGCTGCATTTAAGATGCTCCTGGATTATGTTGAAAAGTTGGGTTCTTGTCAAATTCTTACATTAAAAGACACCAGACAGCTCATGAAATTTAAGCTCATATTGCTTGTCTTCTTCATTTCAGCCATATTATATGCAGTAGCTACAATTTACAGAAAAAAATAAGTCTTACATGCTCTTTGTATTAACTTAATTTTTCTCCTCTTTTTCACTCTTTAAGAATGGATTTGTGAGTAAGAATGTTAAAGTGTAAATTATGGTGAATTTTTTTGAACTTTACTCTAATCACAACAATCTAATCTCCACCAAAATGTTAAAAGTATAAATTGCAAGAAAAGTCACATAAATAAAACCCCATTTTTTTCTCGGTTTTTTATTATTATTATTTATTTATTTTTTATACAAAGAGATAGTCTAAATTATTCTAAATTAATATAATATAATAAGAAGGAGATTCAAACTTGAGTGCAAGGCCAAGTGGCCTAATTCGAGTCTTCTTTTCTCAGCTTTACTGGTCTCACCTAAGAGAAGTCTCACACGAATCTCATCCATATTAGGGTTTAAAAGAGAAATTTTTGAAAATATAAAGAGACTGTAAAACCCATCTTCCAACCAAACTTTAACTGTACTTTTTATCCAGACTTGATAACCCATGAATGAAACATGATATTTTGAATGGCCTCAATTAGTGGAGAGCTTGCTTGACCTACCCATGCTAAAGAGTTAAAGGCCATAAAGTTCAGGGTCCATATGAATTTCGTTGTCATGCCAGGTCTCCAAAAGGGAAGAGCGCCCCGCCAAAGCATTTTCCAACCCAACACCAATTCCGTCGCTGAAAGCGCCTTAATTACTGAAAAAAATCATATGAAGCTCCAGCCTCAGTCAAACCCGTGACACTCAATTTCCACACATTGCCCATTTCCTATTGCCATCAGCAGGGCCCTCCGTTGTCCATTCTACTGTATACATTACCCACTAGCATTCAACCAAAGTGACAGCAACTCATCACTCCCTTCATTGCCATGCCCTCTACGAATTTGCAGGCTTATAACAAGGGCATCAAAACCCAACAATGCTTTTCATTTGAAGTGTTGGATAATGCTACAGTTAGTTGCGGCACGTGACTGGATCTGATAAGTGATGCATTGTGAGTTCAAAATGCATCAATGGTCAAGAATCATTTACGTGCGCATCAGTAATGCAGTTCAATCTTGCCAGTGCAACTTCAATTCTTCATTTATACAATGCAAACATATCAAATTTATACAATGCAAATATATCAAATTACTATTAAAAAATGTAATATTTACTGTGTGACAATTGATAGTAGGAAGTAAGGATAATGTCACAAAACCCCACATTTGCCCCAACGTTATAACATTGGGTTGTATAACATGGTTATTTTTATAATGCAATGATGTAGCGTGCATATCAAGTGCCTCATAGTTTTTGAGTGGTGATTTCTACTCCAATTTTATCCACTTACACTCCATTTTATAATTAAAAAAGGAGTGTAAGTAGATAAAATTAGAGTGAGGAAATCATTACCCTAGTTTTTTAATTACTTGCTTATTCGTGTTGTTCTGGTTGGGATGGGTTTGGCACCAATGAGTTAGCTGTGTAACATTAATGTAAATTCTTTACTTTGCAAGTGTATGATCGAATAAGCTAGGTTTGTTATGTACCCTGCAAATGTTCCATTGAAGGCATGAAGCTTGGCAATTGGTTGTTTGGTATGAGCCCTTGGTGGACAGAAATGTAAAATAGATGTACTTGTTGAGTAGGTTATTGGTGTTCACATAAATTGAGCTTCTCGCCACACAGATGAGTTGGGTTTTGTATCTTTGTACATTATTGTTCTTAAAAGTTGGTTTGAGGAGATGCCTTGGTTAGTCTGGTATCTGATTTGCAAGATATAAATTATATTTTTTTAGTTGTATCTGTTGATTGGTTAGTATATTTCCTTCGAATTAAATTGCGCTTCTTTTTGATTTTAGTTGCTCCTGTTAACTTGTGTGACAGATTTGTCAGTATACACATTACTTATCGATGGGCCATAAAATAAAAACTTGGAAGTGCTTCTGGAACGGCTAAAAGCGCTTTCGACAACTAAAAGACTTCGACAACGTTTGATAGAAAAGTTTAAAACGCTTTTAGTCATAAAACGTTTTCTGGAGAAGCACTTGCTAAGTGCTTCTTTAGGAAGCACGCCCAAGTGTTTTTCCAAGAAGTACTTGAATGTTTTTATGAAAATTCAAGATTCTTGTTATAAAAGCGCTTTTGTTAGAAGCGCTTATGAGCAGAAGTACTTCTTAGAGAAACAGTCCCAAACGAATATTTACTTCTATTTCAAATTCGGGATCTCGAAAGGACACATGCAGTACCACATCTGGTGATTATGTTGTACAATATTTTTCAGTTGGACCTGATGAGTAGGTTATTGGCTTCTTGCCTCACAGTAGTGGTACCCAGTAGTACCTTCAAGCTTACACTCTCTGCTATGTGTATTTACAAGTTTAAGCTCACACATACACAAAGCTATCAGCATACCACAAAGGCACTGCTATTATTTCACAAAGACGCCCTGAAGGAGCTTTCTTGAAAATGGGTTCACCGGACTTCCCTCTACTACAAACATCATCTAGGCGCTCAGTTCTGCACAAAGCTCCTTCTTTAATTGCCGATGGGTTTCGATTTGTAGGAGTAGCATCTTTGGTTTGGGCTCTCTTGTCATCACCGGGAATACAGCTGTCAGAGGCCTTTACTTGGGCTACGACCTGGCTGAGCCTACATTCTATGATGATCAGGACCTCATCTACTCCATTGGGAAACCTGTTGAAGACTGGGATAGGAAGCGCAGAGAATGGTTGGAGCATCACCCTTCGTTTGCTGCTGGCGTAGGTGATCAGATTCTTCTTGAACTGGGTCTCAGCCCTCCACGTGTAGCAACCCTGTTGGTGATCATTTGCAGCTAAAGTTTTCCAAAAACAAAGTAGACTCTTGCAGATTCAACGTGCTACCATGTTGGCGGATCATGAGGTGGAGTGGATCTGGTGGGTCGATTCAGATGCAATCTTCACAGACATGGAGTTTAAGCTCCTACTAGAGAGATATAAAGACCATAACCTAGTTGTGCATGGCTGGTGGCATCTGATATACAAAGAGCAAAGCTGGACATGTCTCAATGTGGGGGTGTTCCTGATACGAAACTGCCAGTGGTCCATGAACCTCATAGATGCATGAACCAGCATGGGGCCACAGAGCCCAGATTATGGAAGATGGGACCGAATCCAAAAGTCAATGTTCAAAGAGAAGTCATTTCCGCAGTCAGACAATCAATTGGCTCCAATTTATCTTCTAATAGAATAGAAAGAAAAGCGGGCAGACAAGACTTATTTACAGAATGAGTACAGCCTCCATGGGTACTGGTTGGGAACAGTGGATGGTCTTGACAACATCACCAAAAGGTACATGGAGATCGATAGAGAGGAGGTAATGTTGAGGAGGAGACACGCATAGAAGGTGAGCTTGTTCTATGGAACGATCAGATAGCAATATCTGAAGAACAAGGGCTAATGGAAGGATAAACTCAGAAGGCCTTTGTCACGCACTTCACGTAAACTCAGAAGGCCCTTTGTCACGCACTTCACCGTGTGTGAGCCTTGCAGTGGGGAACACAACCCTGCTTACACTTGGGAAGCTTGTTGGAAGGGGATGCAGAAGGCTTTGAACTATGCAGATAGTCAAGTTCGTAGCAGATTTGGCTTTGTGCATCCCGACCTGCTCAAATTGTCATTGGTGACCTGCCATTTGATTTCCCAGCTTGAGTGATTGTTCGTCTGTTCTGCAATTTGTACTCTTACCCAAACTTTCAAATTATTATGAGATCGAGGCAGGTTTAGTCCTATTTCATCCTCTTTCCAATATTTTCTTCCTTCATTCTTCTGTCATGATGGTGAAGACTTTCTTCTCAAAGGTTTACCAGTACAGTCCATTAGGATTAATTGGTATCTGTTTTTCATTCACCACCTGAATTCTACATCTGTTCTTCTTTCTCCACCATCAACCCCTGATAATTTTATGGTACTTGGGTTTGTGATATGTGCACGATTCCTTTTTTTTTGGGTATACATGTGCAGGGTCTTCTGAGCCAAGATATAAACTGGGCATTGTAATTGGTAAGTTGGTAACATACCTTGTCCTCATTCTACAACCCAACTTCATTAATGGAATAGCTGTGACGATCTTATTTCTTCCTGTTCCACTCGAATTATGCACAGGCATCATCAATGATAGTACTGTAAGAGAGAGAAGGCACATAGCTCAGGGCTATAAAACTTCAAAGGAAATAAAGAAAACAGCACAACAATGAGAACAAGTCTAAAATCGTCATATTTTGAAACTTCGAAAAATTCACAACTAATAGCACATATACTTATATGAATTTCTCAATGATTTTAAAAGAATAATTTAATGTTCATGATCTTTTTCTATTTGCTAATTAAAAGAAGCCATAAATATGACTATAAAAATGAAGATATCTCAAATGACATTGTATCCCACTCCCACAAACACACGCATGCACTGTGTTTCTCAAAATTTTCAAAAACATGAAGAATTACAAACCAAAATTTGATGAAACTGGATCTAATCTTTTTAATGTAAAATCAGGGAAGTTTCCAAAGAAGAAAAAAACCCAGAGACTTGATAGTAATGAAAAGTAAAATCAATATTATAAAAGTACTATCAAATACATCAACTGAGGAAAAACTATTCATTCTCTCAAATACAAAATTATAGTTTGTTGTTACCAATACCAGAGAACTCTGTATCAGCTTTAATACCAGGATCCCCATTGATCTAGTAGAAGTTTAATTGAACTAAATGAATATGTATTTTAGTGGGTTTGTGTATGTGGTTCAAAACAAGATTAAAGGTTTTCAGTTGCAATAACTCACATATTACTGGAAAATAAAATGACAGATAAATTGCGTTTTTCAAAACCCTCTAAATTCTAGATTGTTAACATCCCAAAAGAAAAGGTAACAAAAGTGTTCAAGAGATTGTGAGCATCAACCTGCTGAGAATAATGGACACATATCTGATTTCTGAGAGCACTCATGATATACTAATTTCACTTCAAGGGCAGTGATGATGCCTATTTATTTCTTTTGCAGGAGGGGGAAAAAAAGAACTTAAGATATTCACCACAAAAAAATCAAGGCTGAATGGTGGAGTTCCTTCTCCTACTATAGAGATATCCATCCTCTACCATCACACTTCTCCCCCTGTGTGTAGCAATGTTCCTCATCTGCTAGATGGAGGACTGAAATTTTAGGCACTAGGTCCTCTCTGCTAGCCTGCTAGAGGCATAAGAGTTAGTAACATATGAATTAGTGACATCTGCTTAGGTGATACAGTCAAAGCTTGCTTTACTGAAACACAAGAAATAACATGAGATACCATCAAACACAAAGCAATACATTTGAAGGGTTCAAAACAGTCACACTTTCACCCTAGTCTGAGAAAAAAGAAATAAAGAAATATCTCTTCAAAAAATGCCTAACCCACCAACCTTCTGTGACCATCCCCACTCCCCCTCAGAAAAGAAAAAAAGGAACACTGATGAAATTGAAATTTTTACGTCCTTGGACATCTCTCAGACTACTGAAGTTACAGAAGAACCTTACTTCATAAGGAAAACTTTTCATCTGTCTAACGTTGAGCATGCAAAAGTGGACATGAAAAATACCAGCAAAGCCAAAGTGTCATTGATTTTAAAAATGCTGATTAAATTTATAGCATAAGAGGAGAGCTTACAGCAAGTTTCACTAGAATTTTTAAAACCAAAATTCATACAATCTTACACAATCTTGAGGCCTTTCTTGGATAGATTTAAGAGAGGAGACTGCAAATTGGCAGGAAACCTGAATACTCGTCCCTAGAAAGAAAGGACGGATGCATAAACTCAAGTTTCTCTAAGTACTTGAATCTGAAAGATCAAAGGATCCACTGAAACCCCAAAATAATTTACTCACCAGCCAAAGCCAATTTTGTAAATGGTAGAGAAAGAGCTGGCTTATTTATTTGTCTATTGGAAGCTCAGCTCTACATCCCATAAACCCGTCATTCTGGTCATCCCATGTCTTTGGCCAATGTGAGAGGATCTTACTGACCAGTGTCACCTAACGAACAGGCTTATTTATTGACCCCAAGTAGCTAAGCTGCCTCCAAGGGAGAGGGAAAGATTGTGATAATTGTTGGATAAGGGACTTCGGAGTCAAAACAGATAAGTCTTACATATGGAGCATTATATATCAAAATAATAAGCACAGAACGAATCTGCCCTCAAGAAAAAAATTAGCAAATCTCAAGCAGGCAATTCCTTACAAGGATTTACGTCAAAAAATGATGAGGTCATACTCTAACTCCACAAGAACTTCCCCAGAAAAGAACACAAGGAAAATTAACAGAATTGACATTTCATTGCACAATAAATCTTTAAAAAAAAAACTAGTCGTTTTCACAGTTCCATATCTTTTCAATCATCTGAACAATCTGAATGAAAATTAAATCACTGAGAATGGTTACCACCCTGTTGAGAGAGTTGAACAGATGCTGCACGAACCATTTCAACCAGCATCTCATCAAGCGATTCAAGTTCACCAGAATTGCATAGCTGGCGATATAAAGGTGCGGCATAAGTTGCTGCAACTTCGGCCAACTTCCACACAGATAAATTGGCAGCAACGTGTAGTATTTTAATGGACAACTCTCTGGAAGAACCAAGACATGATACGATTACATCTGAGCATGCTTCTTGAACATCTTGCATGAGCCAGAACTCAGAAAGCCCAAAAAGCTCTACATATGGCTGTAGCTCGTGCAACTTTTCTCCAGTATCCATAATGTTCCATAAACATCCAGAGGGAGGCTTTGGCAGCTTACCGGAATAGAAGCAGTCGCCTAGTTTAACCATTGCTTCCCAACTAATAGAAACCTTTATGGTTTCTAAATGGCTGCAAGTATGAAGAAATATTTAAGGAAGAGTGATACATTGCAGCATATATGCAAAGAAGCACAGAAAGAAAAGGATCTATTATTCTTTTGCTTCAAGTGATAGAAGAACTAGCACCTAAATACATAAAATAGGGAGAAGTAAATCAAAAATAAATTTCAGCTCAGATGTGAAACTAATTATAAATAATCAAAAACCTAGGCGCCACCTCTCCATCGACCCACCCAACCCCTGACAGAAGGTACAAAGGAAACACAAAAGCACTGCCATGAAATGTTGTACTTAAAGACCCAGATATGCAAATGCAATCAACAGCCAAATGGCTCCCATAAGAAGCATACATGGTAGCCACAGAATCTGGTAAATGACATAACTCTCATCTCCAAACTATTTGCTTTAGGAGGATAACACATCAATGATTTTTTACTTCCTATTAACAATACATCCCTTTTTCTTTCTGAGAATACAAGGGTATAGAGCATACTTTAACAAGCTAAAACAGTTTTACCAATAAGATAGTAGACATTTAATAATAATTCTATACAACAACATTTATAATATTACAAAATATTAGAAATTCATTATGGAAATATGCGCACAACAATATTAACAGTTTTATGTAAGTAAAATCATTTTAATTCTACAACATCTTCTCTGCTAAAAGACAACCACATCCTGCCAAAGATGCTTGAAACTGCTGGAAACCATTTTAACCATAAGCCAATGTGAAGAACCACTTCTCAAAACCTCAACATACAAAATTTTTGGAGTAATGTAAAATAACCATATACATAATCACTTTCAATAAAAAATGTGCAGGTCTGTGTGTTGTCTATATAGAAAGACAAATTGCAAGTACCTCTCCTGCATTCCTGACTTAAACAAGGCCCGCAAGTAATCACAACTTGATGACAATACAACTTTGTGAGCATGCATATGTGGCCGTGGTAGAGAGCAAACACCACATGTCCAGCCCAAGAGCTCAGTTGCTTTAGCTTCTAGTATGACATCCCTGAAACCAAAATTAAACAAATATTATTAACATACTATTATTACATTTGGAAAACCAACTAGTAGCATGAAGCTAGAATATAAAACATGGTCTATACTAGGAAACAATGTCCTTTGCATTGTCAAACCAAGAAGCCTTCTATTTGAACAATGCCCCTGTCTCTACTCAGGTTCCTACATCATCCACAGTACTGCACTCTTCCTAATGGAGGCACAAATGTGAAACAAAGAAATAAATAGAGAAAGGGGGAAAAAACACAATTCTGATGTGATGCAACAAAACATATCCTATGTAGATATTAAAGTCGGAAAACATACGAGAAACAATGTCCAGATGGACCCAGAGCTACATTAAGATCTACGCTTGGGAAAGCAATGCCCCACTTGGGATGTTTTCTACACAGCATCTGCAACAGAGACTGTAGATTACAGCGTTTGGCTAGAGTCCTCAACTTTTTTGCAAGTTCATCTCCTGCTTGAAGATATCCCAAATAGATATACTCCAACAACATCACCAACGCCTGGTGATCAACATGAGCAGATAATCTTATGTCTTTATGAAAACCTCTACAAGTCCCCATAGAGCCTCCCCCTGAAGAATAATCAGATGTTACCTCACCAGGAAGCAGCACTTCAGGAGGCAGTAACGATGGACATTGAATTGCAAGCACAACACCATGGACACTCAAACACTCCCCATTTGCGAGAATGAGTTGTATATCAGCATCATCCTTCTCATTAAGTGCTTGACCAATCCTTTTTGCATGTTTTCCTGGAAAGCCATAATATCCAAAGTAACTAAGAATAAATGCAGCATACCATTGCAGCCCAGGAGCACAACTGTTGGTACAGATATCCTGAAGTTCGCTAACTAGTTGAGCTTCTATATGTCTCATCTCACAAGAAATTCTGTCTTGGTTATTTCCTATACATAGAGAATGCTGTATCAACTCAGCCAGTCCCCACAAACTGTAAAATAAAAGAATGTCTTTGCCTTCCCAGTCTTCTGCAGAAACCCAACAGCATATCCTCTCACAAACTGCGTTATGCAAATGTGGAGCAAAGCTCGATCTTTCTAAATGGAAATCATTACTTAAGCACCACCTCATAAGAGCCAATAATGTTTTTACCCCTCTTCGTTTGACCACCCAGGTTTGGTACTGTGGCAAACCTGAATAGCATGCGAACCCCATTAAATAAATGATAACTTGGAGTCTATCTGGCATTCCAAATTCAGTCCAAGATGAGAGATTATTTAGAAAATGCACTAAGGTTTTCAGATACTCCAATCCATCTGGCTCTAGTATTTCAGACAATATGGTTCTGGTCCTTGATGCAATGTATTTGCAAGGAGAATAAATCATCATCAAAACTGCCCTCGTTGCTGATTCACTTCTGAAGACACCAGCATTATCCTTTTCATATATTTTATGCCACTTTCGAATTGCATCAACAAAGGTCAAGCTATCAAAGAATACGGAGAATGAAAATCAGAAAAGTAGCAACCATCTATCAGATATCAACTAAAATGACAACTGCAGGGTCACCTGATATAAACAATACTTGGAGTCCAAAGAACACTGTATCAAGATATTTTAAAATAAATAAATAAATAAAGGTCTGGAAAATGAGGAAGGTCTTTGACAGATGAAGCCTTACCATGCACATGTAATGAGGATGTTAATGTAGAGTTCACTTTCAGGGTGGAAATCCTCCCCACAATGTATTGCAAGCCATCCAAGAATATCCCAAATGTAACTCCTCAGAATAAGAAGATAATTGGCATTGAGACCCTCCTTAGCAGCAGCTATTTGCTCATCCAATGACATGGAATGTTTGTGCGGTTGGTTCTGAAAATTAAGGAGAAGACGAAGGAGGATTTTGTCAATCCCTTGTTTCCATAAATGAATGTGATGCTCCCCCGTCCAACGAGTAATCAGAGCCAAGCGACATGCCTCCTCTAGCAAAGACATCTGGTCATTGGAGACCTTTTTAGAATTTGAGCTCAACTCACTCATTCCAGAAATTATGGCTTTGATAATAGGCTTGCAACATAATGTTATCATTTGTAAGCAGGTAATTTCATTTATCTGAAACAAAACCGTAAAAGAAAATTGAGTTAAAACATCGTTATGACCCTTTAACTATAGTAACAAGATTTCTTATAAGGAGACCAAGATAGAATTAGCACTGCTAAACATTGGGCTAGCTTGAATCCTTCAATTCGAACAGAATGAGGATGTGAGTTGTCCATGCATTGCACCATCTGTTCAAGAACCTCTCCACTTTCTAATAATTTCTTGGTCCCATGAGCACATAAAGCTGGAAAAATTAATAGAAACTTAATCCAAACAGTCTAGAATATAGGGCTAACTGATAAAATTTCAACATGTAAAAATGGTTTTCTTCCTGATTGAATGTTTAATACCTATAGAAGAAAACAACTTCAAAACTGCAGCTTTTCCATAATTATCTAGCTTTAGCATATCATTTAAACCTTTCATCAGTTCAGCATCACTCCAAACAGAAAACCTAGATGGAGGCCACCACCATAGTATTGTACTCAAAAGTAAAGCCATCTGTTGGAAATATTCTACTGGCTTTGCACATCCAGGAAAGCATCGTAAGTTACTTATAACTTGAGGTACAATTTCTGTTTTCCCGAGAACATCCCAAACTTCTTTTCCACTCTTGGTACTGAAGTTTGAAAGACTAAGATTCAGTGCTGCAGCACATGATATAGCAACTTCTGTTTGATGCGAAGATAATAAAGATGACAAAGGATTAACAAGATCTAATGCATAAATCTGCAGTACTGATTTGGGTAAAATGCTGACTAATTTTAATGTCACATCTGCTGCCATGCTCAACATGGCTCCCTTGTTAGATTGAAGAATCCAAACCAATGCACCGACGATGTCAGAAACTGAAGCCTGAAAATTGATGGAGAAAATGATGAGAGGATTTAAAAATGAAAACATATACAGCTCAGAACTGATACAAATTACAACAAGGCATTATAGAATCTTAGAAACATAATGTTTTGTACAAAAATTGAATTAGGGAGAACCAGGAAATGCTTTAAGATAGTATTGGATACCACTGATGTTATAGAACTCCAAACATAGCATGTCTTGTTCAAATTTTCAATTAGCTAGGACCAAATTATGTTTTCAAGAGATAGCATACCAAAACAAGCCCATACGTAGACATGGACGATAGCCGTCAGACTACATCATATGCTACATGTAATTCAATGAGCTAAAAATTATACCAATACAATTTAACATATATCATACTTCAACATGATCGTGCTGATGCTCATTAACATCAACCTATGACATGTAACTTCCTATAATAAGGTGTAGGTGGTTTCTGCAACTGCACACCTACTTTCCACTCAACGTATTTGTTTTCTTCAAAAATTTCTTACTAGGGGTTAAAATTCCATGTCTAATAATGTGATATGAATAAAATTTGATGATCAACCTAAATACAACAGTCAACATAGTGAAGCTCCACTAAATAAATAAAAGACTAAATTGTTTGATCCATAGAGATTGTAAAGGAACAATATTGTTATACCTTCACAAGTGGGTGATGCAGCGTATCCCCAGAAATATAATCAAGAAATGCAGCTATTGAGTGGACCACATGTCTTTGTATCTCGATATCCTTACACTGCCATTTTTTTGCCTTGTCACCACAAAATCTGCAAGACACAAGCCAGTATAGGAAGAATAATACTGCTAGCTGTAGCAATCAATCTACACATCTTTTATACAACACTGGACTTCAATTAACTAAGCCTCTTCTGTCATAACTGAATCAATTATCCATATATGACGTCTATTCAACTCTAAGTAGACTCTCATAACTAGTGGCTTTGTTTATTAATTGATGAGGGATATAACAAGCCCTATCTGAGGGACTCTAGAAATGCCAAATGTTAGTGCACCCAATCATAGCTATGAATAGTGGATTAAATACAAATGTCTTAAATAGGATCGGTGATCGTCCAGAATTGGATATATTAAGCAGGTTATCTCCTTAAGTTCCAATAAGGACTTTTAAGTTAAACCATCAACTCCAGAAGGTGGTTAAGTTGTGAAAATATTGGAGCAAGGTGGGTCTCCTAATTACTTGAGCCACTAACAGGTGCTGTATTGGAGCAAAGGGTTTGGTTGGACAAAGCACAATGCACAATGCACGATGATCGTGGGAATGGAAGTCACACAATATGGTGTGCATGGAACAAAATCACTGGGATATCTCCTTAAATTGCGTTGAAGCCAAGTTAAAATCTCAAAATTGAACGCCACAAGGTGATATCAAACTAAGGTGACGACCAGCAGACCAGGCCACATGAGCCCTCAATAAGACCTTACATTTACTGCAACTAAAACTTAATTCCAACCACCTGAAGTTGTCTTCAATCATACGCCAATCAATTTTCAACATACAGCTCACGTGGGTTGGGCTAAAAGAACCCATTTTCGCTATACCCTACTAGATAATCCACACATAAGAACCATGTTTAGACTCTTGAGCTTAGATAAACCCCCCCCAAAAAAAGAACTTGTATTCATTCTAATTCATATGAAAACAGAACCCGAGCCTGAAATTGAAGGATGAGGATAAAAGTGGTGTGAGGCAAACCTGTTACCGAGGCTGAGAGCATGATTGAAACGCTGATAGAGGGTGTATGCGTGCCCAGTGAGGCCCCTGTTATTGTCCGTACCGTGCTTCGAAGGTCCCATTTTTGTTATTTTCTTTTTCTTGTTTCTCTTCTTTGTCGCGTCTTCCTCAGAAAATGAGAGAAGGGTTTGGTCTGTGCAAGAAAATCAAAATCTTTAGAAGTTGAAATGCCCAATTTGAGCGTCAATTGTTTCTGAAGTTGCCGCTACCGCCATCACCCATAACACCAGACACCTCACTTTCTTTTTTCTATTTTTCTTCCTCTCTAACTTCTGTTGTCTTTTTGGGATAAATAATGTAATAATTAGTATACTTTTTACATTTTTTTAAAAAAATTTAAATTTTTATACTTGGAGGAGCTGATCACCTCCTCTTTTTATTTTATTTTTATATTTGAGAGTATTCAATTAGGATTCTAGAGCGTTTAAAAAGATTGTGTTTTAGTGTCAGATTTCATAGAACTTGATGGAACTTTAGAATTCATATAGAACTTGATAGACTTTCAAAAGATTTATATATAATTTTTTAATACATTTTCTTAAGATTTATATGACTTTTATTCAAGACTTCTATAATTTCTTTAACATATTTTTTAAAAATGAATGCTAAGAGCCAACTAATTAGTCACGCCATCCACGGGATGCAACATCAACCATGAGTTGCAACAACATTATACTCTCTTCAACACTCCAAGCGTTATAATCTTATTTGCTCTTCCTTTTTCCATTTACTTGTTATGTATTTTCAGACTCCATTTGAGTGGTGCATCTATGAATTTTATCATATCAATAAAAAATAAAGCATAAAAAATATACAAAACCCATAAAACACTACAAACGTTGATCCCAAAAAATGTACATAAGCAACCATAGATCCTAATAGACACATCTTATGTTTAATACACACATGAATGATGTAGAACAAATGGTTGAATGGATTGAAGAATAATTGGAGTGAAGAATGAGAAAAGGACGCAGTAGGAATTTATAGATTTGGCATCCGAGGTCCGACTGGGGCATATAATACCTTTTCGAAAAGGGAACGATGCCACGAGTCAAATAGACTGCTTTGTTGTGATATATGGTGGATTTTGGGCTTTTGAGATCGTTTAGGCTTCCAAAACAGCATTTAAAAGTTGTAGTTAATTTTCGGCTTTTCGTTTTTGTATTGTTTATCTCAATTTGTCTTAGTTTTTTTGTTTGATTATAGAAAGGTTGTCAATTACTATATTTCAATTTCCTATCCAGTGATTCAATGAACAATTTTCATAAAGTCGTATATAGATATTTCAAAAGAAAAACAAGCATGAACCCTAACCCAAGCTAAACCCTAATAACAAGTAAAACCTGTAACCCCAAACTATACCCTAATAACAAGATGAAGAAAAATCATGGAAAAAGAAAACCCAAAGAGATATTGATCAAAGAAAAAATAGGGAGCATACCTTCACAGGATGGAGGAAGGAGGTTGTTGGTCTTCTGTTGCAAAGAGAAAAGCTAGGATGAGAGAAAAACGTCTGATGAAATACCTTGTCAATGTAAAACTTTGTCATGTGTATACTGAACACTGACAAGCATGTGAGATTGCCTCTTTAAAACCTTGTCAGGAAAAATCCAGTGGAATAAAAACTTGGACAAAGGAAAAAGAGTACAGTGTGTGAAGATCTTTATTGACAGCACGCTCCCCTTGATGCTTGGCAAAATATCCTTTAAGCCATACTGTTGATCATCTTTCTAAATGTCATAGTTGACACTGCGTCTGTGAGTCAATCTTGTAATATTGTTGGATGCTTCCCCTAAAGAATATCTCCCCATGATACCTTCAAGACTATCTTTCTAGAGGGAAGATCTTTCAGACTGAGTGAATGATGTAGCTATCAACAATTCATGTAGTTGAGTGAACAAATATATTTCCAGTGAGCTATCTCCATGTAAATTATAGAAATTTCTAGAGTCCACGAATCAAACAAAACCTGGGCTATTTGTAAGTACATTTGGAAAGAATATGCCCGTATATGGTTTTATGCGGAGATAACATCAAATATGTCTCACATCATCCCAAAGTGGTGGTGATGGAGTTGAAACTCTATTTGGAAAATATAATATCCGGTCCAGTATACTTCTAGAATAATCATTTAAGTGCCCAACGGATAATCCACATAAACATGCTTCAATACTTTCTTAGTATAAGCAAGAATCTCGTTGGCATAATTCTCGATCTTCAAGCCGAGACAAATATTTCTTGAACTCTTCAGGAGTTTTAATCAATTATCAATTCTTCAGGAGTTGTAATGTATTGCAACCATATCATAATTAATGCATTCACAGAGGCAATTTATATATATTAATATTGAGTACAAAATTTGTGCTCCAGGCACATGTCCTTTAGAGACTTGTTTTATGCAATTACAATCCTTCAGGGATTTTATTTAAGGGATTACACTTCATGACACATTATATAGCTTTATATCCAGCTATTTGTTCTGATTGTACATTTTTAGGGAATTGCTTCTGGTGATATGCTTCATGCATTTAATAACCTTAAAGATAACATGTTGGTCTCTGTAAATGTGCAATTAGAAGGCACAATTGCATCTGTAAATATGGAGAACCTCAACATCCCCTATTTCTACCGGAAACATTGTGTCATATTATTGAGTATATTCCTCTTTTATTCCAAACACCCAAATATAACTTTCAGGGTTAACATCTTTTGGGGTTTGTACTATGGGTTTGTTCCTTCAAGTTCATTCATCTGTAATGGAATTGCCTCTTTCTATTTTTTGCCAAAGATATTGTGGACATTTAATAATAGAACGTGGTTCCAATCAACACAACCCATTGATGATTTGAGTAGCTACTCTAAAACCAAAATTATGTCACGACCCGATACGAGAATAAGGCATATTCCTGAATCAGGATGTGAGTCATACCATAGTCATAAGAATAAAATCTTACAACCATGATATGATGAGAAATAGAGCCACAAATAAGTACAAATTTACTTAACAACACAGAATCAGACTCGCAGTAGCTCGTAGTTAAATATACACTAAGATCTTTAACAAACGGTTAACTACTTATAAATATGAATTACACAAATCAACGATAAAAGCCTATTAGCTTGGTTGAAACCCGCTTCCTCAAACTTGGCCTTGAATCCTACACAATCTATTAGGATATGAGCATTCTAATGTCCAGTAGAGTATCGTCAAATCTCTCAAGGTCAACTATCACAGTTAATCAAAGTGTCATGCATCATTCAACGCAAGATACAGAAATCATGCAATAATATCAAATAAATAAATTTGCATATGTGGTGGTGCCATGAACTCACTCCCTTCTAATCCCACTAATTCACACCTTAAGGCAACAAGCATGCATATCTCATACCATGCATTTTACCACTGCGGCTTCGAATACCCTAAAATATGAACTAGATTAACCTAGTTTTTTTTTGTTTACGAATTTCTCAACTTTCACTTTTCATTAGAGGCCCTGCTCCCGTCACTTGAATGTATTCCGCATTTTTACTCAAATATACCTAAGGCCTTCTCCCACCTCTTAGATATACCTCACACACACCCCAAATACCACTGTATTTATGATGCATATGTAATGCAGTGCAAATATCATTTATCTGTGCGGAATAATAATACAAATAATAACAATAATATTTCAAGCTTCATCACATGGATAATAATATTCACCCAACGTCGAAAATAATATCCATGGAGAAACATCAATAATAATATTCATATAATATCGAATAATATTCATCGAGCAAATCAATAATAATATTCATATTTATAATCTATACATATAAAGCAAAATGCAGAGAATGGTAAAGCATTCAAAATATCAAAAAAAACCATTAATGAATTGAAATTATTAAACAAATGAGGATAATATGGTAAATTCACACTTTTTCATATTAAATAAAAATAAAAATAAGATAATAGATCCTATTTTTATGGAACAAAACTACCCATTATCTTTTTTAATTCTAAAATAAAATAAAATATTTTTTTTAAAAAAAGCATCTCGCAGGCGCGGAAGTGCGTGCAGAGAGGTTAGTATTATAAATAAGCACCAAGATTAAAAGTGACATAACTCTATCATTGGGAAATCATGAAAACCTACCTCATGTTCTGCTAGTTAAAGTACCAAATTTACCATTCGGAAGTTCTCAGAATTGTTGAATATACACTTTTGATCCAAGTCCTGAACAAATTCAAATCCAAATTATTAATGAGCAGTCTTCACTTTATTTCACCTAAGACCAACCTCGGCTTTATGCATTTCAAAGATTTTGAGTGAAAATGACGAAAATGCCCCTAGGACCAACCCGGGGTCCAAAGCGACCAAATCTCGTCCAAAATAATATAAAACTGTCTTATGCCTTGTCAACATCGAAACAAGGCCAACAACATTCGTTATCCAAAAGTTACCATTTGGGTCTCGTGGGCCCCACAACAACCCATACTTTGCACCACCTCGGATTGACTCAAAATATATACCATCGGATCATATTGAGAAATTGAGTCGAATGGACTAAAAATATGACGTCGGAGGCTGCCAGAACAGTCACCATGCGCCGGAGCTGCGAGTGAGCTTGTTTTCCGGTTATTGTTCATCATCTTCCCAAAATTCTGCAACTTCCCATGTTTTTCGGGACTAAAAAACCCAGACTTTGTGAGCTATTTTGACCAACCAAACGTTAACAAAATTGGGCAAACTTGTAGTGGTTTTGAAGCTTATTCCCTCTAGTTTCTAACTCAACAAACCACACTCAAAACGGAGCTAAAACGAAAACTAGCTCCAAAGTTGGACTAATGACTGGTTTTTCTGCAGAAAAACTGATTTTTTTCCTTCCAAACTTTGCACATATGTTTGACGTATCAAAACTCAACCAAATTGTATGAAACCAATTGTGTTTTGTTCCTTGCCAAGTCTAGTTTAAAACCCAATAAATGGGTCCCTCAAACACTCAAGGTATTGGGAGAAAAAGAGAGCCAAAGTGAGGCTCACGGACTGCAAATTTTCAAAAAATGCAAATTTCCAGATTTGGTTCTAATTCATTTTCAACCATTCTATCACTTCCAAGTTGTTCCTAAGGCTTCTAAAACTCTTCTAAAGTTCATACCTATCATTAGTACTCATCAAAAACTCAAAATGGAACCAAAATCATAAACACCCACACTTAAAAAATTGCTCTATCCACCCAACCCGAAAATGGAAGTTCAAACTCTTCCAATTCAATTTCCCTAACACTTAAGTGACTCAAATTACTCTTTAAGGGACTAAAATGACACAACCACAAAGTTAAAACCAAAAATTTGAAATTGAATCACCTTAGAGATTTTTTTCTTCTCTTCCTCATATTCTCCCTTCTCTTCCTCATCCAAATTTCATTTCCTTCATCCCCAATCTTATCTTAGTTTATACAATTAATATCCATAGCCTAGATTAGGTGACTCACCTCCAATACATGAACAACTCATCCCAATTTGAGATCAAAATAAATTTTTTGAAGAGAATATAAGGGAAGGGGGGAAAAATGAAGGTTTGGCTTACACGTTGCCTTTTTTTTTATTTATTCTTTTATAAACTCATAATTAAGGTTAAATAAATATATTTTATTATTATCTTTTTTTTTTTCCTAGATGTTACAAATTATCATTCTTCAATTCGTGATTCCACCATTCTCATTTGTATGCGCATACATCAATTATAAGCATTTCTTTGTTTTTTGGTACCCAAGCCACTTCAGGGGGCTTTTATCTTTCTAGACAAACATCTCTTATAGGATGAATTATGTGAGAATGTGGATCATAACCTCCAATGGAATAACACAAGTATTGCTTACATCCTTAGGTGGGAGTAACTTTGCTCAAATATCATTTAAGCTCATATTGGCTCAGCAAACGTAATGTAATCCTTGATGATCTAGTTATATCATACAAGAGCCACAATTCTTCTGTCTCTGTAAAAAAAAAAAAAAACCCTTAATGTTAGGATCACTATATGGATTCTTTCTTCAGATGTTCGTTCTAAAGAAATAAAATCCCTTATGAATAGAGAGTTATAAAAGAAAGAAAAGATATAAAGAATTGTGATGTTCATTCTCCATTGATACGTGAACAAGGCTTGACATGTTGCAAATTTCTAATGAAAAGATTCTGGGAAACCACGAGAGGCTCATGGCTAAGCTTAAGAGGTGCCGTCCTCTTCCTTTAGACGCTTCCATAACATAATGAAATTTTATAGATTTTATAGAGCCTGCTCCTTCCTTGCAGGTGAAAAAAATTTATTTGCTATATGCCCCTTTCCTGTTATAATCATTAGGTAAATTCTTAAATTTGAACATGTGGTTTTTACGTCTTTTCAAAATGACGGTTTGGAACCTTGTGCCTTATAGGTTTAAATAACCACATCAAATTTCCCAAATTACATATTTCAATGCCTGTGAGTCCGGAAATTCTGGCCCGGGTTAAAACACGACTTGAAAGTTTATTTGCCTTTCTCAAATTGGCATGAAATATAAATTGAGTAAAAACCATGATAATATTGCGATATTGTAGTGAAAGCATTAACTAATATATACCCAAAACTTCAGGTTCGAGATCTCTCATATATATTTGGATCCATGGGCTTCCGGCCCAGATAATAATATATAACAACATATGTGGGGAGCCTCAATTCATCATTTGAGGTTTATCCTGATATTATCCATTTCATGGTGTATTCTTAACAACCGGAATTCACAAAATATATTTCTTCCTTGAGGTGTTTATTATAACAAAATCGAACTTTATTAAATTCATCATCTTCTTATGCCAAAGAAATATGTGTTGTACCACAATTTGCAATAATGCCTCAAGTGTTGTCCATTTAAGTATTGGAACTTCAGGTTCTCAATATTGTCAGATTTTGAACTTCATGCCAAAATCGCATATTTTCATGGTATGGACATTTTTATAATTTCTCATACATATTTTGGGATTTCAAGCCCTCACATAATTATCCATGTTTTGAGGAGCTTCTGGCTTCTCATTTAATTGTTCATCCATGAGTTTGAGGAACTACAGCTTCCCTTTTGTATATAGTGACGGTTTATCCAAAATGGTTAATATTTATGTATACGTCACTATTTATGTATACGATACTATTCATCAGGTCATGAATACTTGTCTATTCATGCGTACAATACATTTGCTAATACAATTACTATTCATGTGTACGACATTATTAACCAATACAGTACTATTACATTATCAAAGAACTCCAGGTCCTTATTTACATGTTAAGGATCAAGGATCTTCAAGTTTGGTATCTTGTTTAGAAATATAGTACCGAAGAGATTGCTAGCTGTCATATCATTATCATTATCAAGGATCTTCCGGTCCTGATGTAGTTGTATGATGAGGATAAATGAACTTCTAGTCCTGATCTCTGTATCTGTAAAACTCATCATATAACACAATTAATTTATAAAATAAATTGCTATAAATTGCTTGTAAATAAATTGATGGTATGAACGATAATCCCGCACTATACTTTAAATAAATGTAAATATGCGGTAAAATAAATTCATAATTTAAATTGCAATAAATTGCTTGTAAATAAATTGCTGGTATGGACGATAATCTCGTACCATACTTTAAATAAATATAAATGTGCGGTAAAATAAATTCATAAATTAAATTGCTTCATGTATGGACGTTAATCCTGTACCATACTTTAAATAATAAAGTAAATGTGCGATAAAGTAGATGTGCTTGTATGGGCATGAATTCTAATCCATACTTTTAAATAAAAAATAAAGACAATTGTGTAGACGATAAATCCGCGCCACACTTTTAATACTGCTGTATGGGTAATAAACCTACACCATACTTTAAATAAAATAAAAGCAGTTATTGGTGGGTTCTTATTAACACCACGATGAAATAAGATAATATTATATTATTATCGTTTGTGGAAGACATCATGCTTGTCTCCCCAAATCAAATGCTTTCCACCTGTAACCTGCACACCTGCAATTATATTGATATTAATGATTATAGAATAATAATAATATAATACAGAAGATAAGGGGGCAGAGAGCTTATTGCTAATTTTTTTTTTTCGGTGGGTTTGTTGTTCTCTTTAAAATAGGTTTTAGCACTTCCCTCGGGTCAGTGGCTGAGAAAACTGTGTGGACAAGAACAAAGGTGCCAATAATCTCAGCACCTAAAGCTGGTTGTCCATGCTACGGTTGGTAATTGATCGCCAGAACCACTTCGCTAACACCAATTGCCTTAAGAGCCTCTATCTGATGCAGGATCATGGGCTTGTTTGCAAATTCAACAAGCTGCTTAGGGACACTGAGTGTCAATGGCTGCAAGTTTAGGAATCCAAACCAAGAAATTTCATCTTAAAACCGTCAATCCAAACCAAGAAATTTCTAAGTTTTTCAAAGACAAAATCGTTCGTTTGAGGGCCTTAATGGTGGAATTGATCTTCGAGCACAGGTATAAAGTTACTCCCCTTGATGTGCTTGATTTGTAGGAATGATTATTGGTCGGCGGTTTGGAGTTTTCCAATTGCTGAAAAATTTCTCTACACACCCCTCGGCGGTGGAGGTGCGTTGGCGGGGTGTCATGTTTGGGTTTTGGTCCTAAAATAATTCACACGCCGTCCCGAGCACAACGATATGCTCGGATTTCAATTTGGTTACCTTTTGACTATCGATCGAATATCGCATATTAGGCATTATCCTAGTTCGATATATTCAGCCTGTTGGATCGACTTCATTCTCATATATGTTGGTATAGGTATCTCTAGGTATCTCAAAGATTAGGTTAAACGCCGACTGTCTGATGGTGAAAGATCCCACCATTCGATTTGGATCAAACTTGCAGGACATGTATAGTAACCTTGTTGAACTCGTAGGGATTTTTCGAATCAGAAATTGGACGTCGTGGGCCCCGCGGGCCTGGTTGACCATGTTTGGACAGTTTAACCCTCGGTTGACCGTGAGTATTCCGAGGTAGTTTCCCTTCGAGAAGTGTTAGAACGACTGTGTAAACGAGGCTTGACTGTTTGTGAACTATTTTGATTATGTTTGGATTATGAGTTTATGTTTTAGTGTTTTATGATATTCTTGGGTGTTATTATGATATTCGAAGATTATCTTGTTATTTATTTATTAATTATTATTATGAGTATTATTAAAGTATATGACTGGGTGATATTGGATTATTCAAATGTTTATGAGTTATTAGATAATCGCTTTTACTTTCTAAGGGTATTATACTATGTTTGATTGTGTAAAGTTGGGAATGGCTTATTAATTGGATTTTGATGTGGACGAGAAATTAATTAAAGTCTTATTATATGTTTAAATTTAATAAATATACTCAGTGTCTTGAAAATGATGAATCATGGACACTAGTTCTTAACAGAATGTGGTATACATTTTAAATGTAGTTGAGAATTGATTTTGGAAAGTTGATATAAGAGTTATAAAATGAATTTGTGGAATAAGGGAAAGTTTGTGATAAGTTTCGGAATATGGTTTTCAAACCCACCACGGGAGTACCTCCCCAGTTGCCTTTGAAATAGTTTGTCCTTTATGAAAATGCCCCAGGAGTTTCAGGGACGTCTGAACCGTGTGGAGCGAGGATGTGCGTTCTTGGGCTGACTACATGTCTCTCGAGTTCTACGAGGATGTGCGTCCTCGGGCTGACTACATGTGCCCAAGTTCTACTAGGAATGAGGCTCAGGTTGACTTTGTGTTACCGAGGCCTGCGAGGATGTGTCACATTATGTGACACAAGGAATTGATGGTATTATGTGTGAAATAAATAGAAAATCATGGAATTGACGGTACATTATCGGAATTGACGGATCACAAATGGGGGTACGCCTAGGTGTAGAGTATTTTGGTTTTAAGAGGTTTAAATTAAAACTGATGATTTCATCTTGATATTTTTGAGTAGAAGTTTTAATACCTATTTTTTGATTTTAAGAATTGAAGGTTTCCAAGTTTTTTGGATTTTCTACAAATCATATCTATTATCTTAAGTGATGAATTTGTTTTTACATGTGAAAGAGGGAAGCATATTTTACACAATGAATTCCTCCACCTTTGTTGAAGTTTTATCTCTTTTCTTTTGTAAGAAGAAGCAGGGTAAGACTTCCCTATCTTAGAGTATCTACAATATATATTTTTTGGCGTCCAAACAAAAAACGGAAGCTAATTTTAGAGACTTCTTCTTAAGCTGGGCCCTCCAGCCTTCACTTTAATTTACTTATTCACCCTCCTTCCCGCATTTTATTACCGAATCACCATCCCTCCTTCCCGTTTCCTTTTTTTTTTTTTTCGGTTGCCAATTAAAAAATATAATGAAATCCTAATCATAGATTAATGGTTTGGGGAGACGACGTTGGGTATTGGCTAAATGATCTATAATATGAAACTGTTGAAACAAACATTTATATGAATACAATTACGAAAAAATATTTATGAAACTTCATAAGTCGTGCGTAGCGCTCGTGATTAAAAAAAAAGCCTCTCATATGCGCGGAAGTGCATACAGGGATGCTAGTGTGTATATATATATATATATATATATATAGGGACTTTCTCTATTGCGAAGTCCAAGTGTGCGGAGTGGGTACGAACTTCTATTTGTGACCATTAGAGGTCTTGTACACTCTAGATTTAAAACATCATTGAGAAGGGTTTCAATCTTTTGGTAAGAGCCAAAATTCCCCCGCTTACACATCCAATCTATTAACCTCTGTTTCCTTCTTCCAACACAACACCTTCTCTTCCCTGTGCTTTCATCCCTGGCAATATCACAGCTGCTCCTCTAGGTTATAATATTTTTATTTCTTCTTTTTAACACCTTCTCTTCTGTGTGCTCTCATCCCTAGCAATATCTGCTCCTCCAGGTTAGAATGTTTTTATTTCTTCTTCTTCTTTTTTTCTTCTTTTTTTTTTGCTTTATGATATATGGGTATTTTCCATTTGCTTATACAAAGTTTTCTGATTTTCTTATGGTATGGGATTGTATACTAAAAAGATTTGGGTTTCATTGGAAATCACGAAGGTTGGAATCGGAAAAATAGAAAGCACTGATGTATGGGTTATATGGATTTGGCTACTAATTGGTCTTTGTTTTTGTATGGTTTTGGCTAAGTTATTCTATTTTGTTTTATGGTTAAAAATTTATCTAATTCAGGTTTGATATGCACTTACGAGTTTGGCTTTTGGTTTAAGCATTGCTGTAGTATTCTTTGCCATTGTTTACCAATGTCCCATTGACCAATATTTTTGTTATTTTTTGCTTTAATAGATGAAACTTTAGAGATGGGAAGCCCACAAGTAGAACTCGGGACATATGAATTTATGGAAGATACTAATGAAAATAATTCAGACCTATTTTTCAATCCTCAAGAAGAAGATCATCATGTTCCAAAAATTGGTCAAGAGTTTGAATCACTTGAGGATGCCTATAACTTCTATAACAACTATGCAAAACAAGCGGGATTTAGTATTCGAAGTTATTGTCAACAAAAGAGTAAAACTTATAATGAGATCTTAAGAAAAGAATATGTGTGCTACAAAGAGGGAGTATATTCCAAAGAAGTTTCTAATGGAAGTGACAGGCGGCGAGGTGTAGTACGAAGTGGGTGTGAGGCTAAGATTGTGTTTTTGAAGGTAAGAGAAGGAACAAAATACATAATTTCTAACTTTGTGGAGGGCCACAATCATGCTTTGACAGCCCCTCAAATGGTACATTTGTTGAGATCGCATCGTAAAATTTCTGAAGTTAATAAAGCATTGCCACAACGATTTGGTGATGTTAATATCCCAACACATCAACAATTTAGTCTTCTTGAAGTGCAAGCAGGAGGGATGCAAAACATTGGATATACAAAGAAAGATTTATATAACTACAAAAGACAATTGCAGAGAACGATGAAAGGGCATGATGCACAGATGTTGAGTGAGCATTTTATTGGTGAGCAAGCAAAAAATCAATCTTTCTTTTTTATGATAGAGGCTGACAATGATGATAGGCTTAAACATTGTTTTTGGGTTGATCCAACATCTAGAAGAGCTTATAAGTTTTATGGTGATGTGGTTGTATTTGATACCACTTACAATACTAATCAGTATGGTATGGTATTTGCCCTATTGGTAGGAGTTAATAACCATGGTCAAACTGTTCTTTTTGGTTGTGGGTTCTTGAGCAATGAGACTATTGAGTCTTTTCTTTGGTTGTTTGAGCAATTTAAGAAAGCTATGCCTGCTGGTCCACCCAAAATAATTATTACAGATCAAGATCCAGCAATGGGAAATGCTATTTCACAAGCTTTTCCAAGTGTGTTTCATAGATATTGCATTTGGCACATTCTGGATAAGTTTTCTCAAAAGATAAACACTTGCATTTATAAGGATGAAAATAGAGAACTTCAAAGTTGTGTGTGGGAATCAGACACAAAGGAAGAATTTGAGTCAAAGTGGATGGATGTGGTCCACAAAGGTAAACTAAATGATGATGAGTGGCTATCTTCAATCTATAGAATACGTTCAAGATGGGTGTCAGCATATGTGAAAGATATTTTTTCAGCAGGAATGTCAAGTAGCCAACGAGTAGAGGGTGTTCATGCATTTTTCAAGCTCTATATTTCACCCAATATCAATAATCGTTCTGTGAAGTAATAGTCGTGGAAAGCATCGGATGAAGGCATAGGGAAGAAGGTCTTGAAGTGGAAAAAAGAAACAGAGAGAGGTTGGTAGATTGGAGGTGTACGCGCGGGAATTTTGGCTCTTACCAAAAGACTGAAACCCTTCTCAATGATGTTTTAAATCTAGAGTGTACAAGGCATCTAATGGTCACAAATAGAAGTTCGCATCCACTCCGCACACTTGGACTTCGCAATAGAGAAGGTCCTATATATATATATATATATATATATATATATAGTCATGATCATGGACACACAAAAAATCACACATGTTGTGCACTTTTTCAATCGTTAGATCTTTCATAATCCAACGGTTCAGCAATTATCATTTGCAAAAATTATTTATTTATTTACAGAGACATGAAGTTACAGCACAGTTCCCCACCCAATCTCCCCTTATCTCTCTCTCCCTCCCTCCCTCCCTCTGAACTCTGCTACTCATGAGAACTTGCCGGAAAACAAATGGAACCGACCAAAAGATCAACAAAACTCCACATTGGTCCTCTAACCATTTTATCCCTCTCGTGGCACTTATGCATCCTTCCTCAAAAAAACAAACAAAAAGAAGCACATGTCCTAAAGTTTATTAAATATTTTAAAAGAAATGATAACACATACAAATGCAATCCTAGCCATTGAAACTTATTTAATCCAATGGTTTAAAAAGTGTGTCAAAATGATTATTCTCACATTACAACAATACTAATTAAACAAAACTCGACTTTAATATTTAGATTTTGGAATTGAAACTGATTATTTTGGCAATAGAATAAAAAATGATTATTCTTACAATAGAATTGAAACTGATTATTTTGACAATAGAATTGAAACTGATTATTCTCACAACAGAAAGGCAACAATACCAATTAAACTAAACTCAAACCTTCCTTAATTAGCACTTAGTGCTACATGACCCTTGGATTTACAGAAGCATATTTAAGCAGCTCTGGGTTGCTTTCAAAATGCTCCATGATTTCTTCACTCACACTCACCAATGCTTCTATTCCCTTGCCATCTCTTTTATCAAAATTACCCTCCCTAACCTAAACCCATCACACACTTTTATGTTCACACCCCATCACTTGTTATTCAAATAACATAATAAATCTATTTTAAAATTTCATGTGTTCTACACTGACCTCCGCAGAACTTATTCGTAAACCTTATCAGATCTGCAAACCCTAAGGATTCGACAACCTCCACCAAAACACCATCAGTTCTGCAGTACAACTCGACTGAAATTTTGTATGGTTAAAATATCACCGAAACTCCAAGGTCGTGAAAAACGGCAAGGTTAACCCCTCAATTTTGAGTTTTAATGTTATGTTTATAAGTGATATTTTCAGACAAAAAGAAGAAGAAAAACAAACAAAAAGAAGCACATGTCCTAAAGTTTATTAAATGTTTTAAAAGAATTGATAACTCATACAAATGGAATCCTAGCCATTGAAACTTATTTAATCCAATAGTTTAAAAAGTGTGTCAAAATGATTATTCTCACATTACAACAATACTAATTAAACAAAACTCAACTTTAATATTTAGATTTTGGAATTGAAACTGATTATTTTGACAATAGAATTGAAACTGATTATTCTGACAATAGAATTGAAACTGATTATTTTGACAACAGAATCACAACAATACCAATTGAACTAAACTCAGACCTTCCTTAATTAGCACTTAGTGCTACATGACCCTTGGATTTACGGAAGCATATTTAAGCAGCTCCGGGTTGCTTTCAAAATGTTCCATGATTTCTTCACTCACACTCACCAATGCTTCTATTCCCTTGCCATCTCTTTTATCAATAAAAATAACCAAATCCTTAATTCCAGTGCTAGGAATGCTCACCCATGCCGGCTTTCCCCATCCGAAATCAGCTTCATAAAAAGGAAACCTACACCAACTTCCAGAGCATAAATGGTACATGTCAACATTCCCTCTCAACTTTCCATATTCTTGATCCCTTTTCCATGCCTCATTAGAATCAAATGGTAGTTTTGTAGGATAAGTTGCGTTCTGTTGTTCAATCCCCTTCCTGAGTTTGGCAACCAAGTCTTTTAGATCTATCGTCTCATCATCACTCTCTTCTTGACCTTTTAATAACGACGGTGTAGCGATGACGAATATAATACCAACAGCGTTCCCACCCAAGGTTTGTGACATGGGTGGCTCAAACCTTCTACGCAAGTCCATAGCTAGTTTGAACGAAGATGGTCTTGATCCCAATGGTATGTTTGATGATTTGGATAATGCTTCCATAGCACATTTCCAAATGAGTGCTGAAAGTACGAGGACACGAGTCGGTGCATGAGGTGCCAATGCGCTGGCCAAATTTGATTGGAGGGTGGCAATCTTTGGGGCATCAAAAACAAACCTCTTTGTTATGTACTTGATGTCCAGCAGCTCGGGTGGTGATGGTGATGGCTGTGATGAGTTTAAGAAATCTAGTGGTGGAAAATAAGACGCAGCATTAAATTTTGGAACCATGAAGTGTACCTGATGATTGTCACCACCATCAAGTGCTGTTTTGGCCCAACAACTGATGAAGGTGCTAGCTGTGGTTCCATCAACAATCCTATGTGACATTTTCAACCCTATTGCTATTCCTCCACAGTCGAACAAGTTGGCTTGCACAGCAAGCAACGGGAGCCTCGTGGAAACACCATCACCATCACCATCAGCTTGACCAATTGCTGGGACGAGCCCTGTTAGCATCTCGGGATCTGGGTGTTCAAAAATCTGCGATAAGGAACATTTGACTCGGGCCGTCACGAACTCAGCTCCATCGTCAGTGCATTGGATCATGTCATGGCCTTTACTCCATCTTCCTGCTAAGGGGTAGAAGTGAGTGAGAGTTTTGGCTAAAGACTGAATTAGATGCTGACAATAATCTCTCTTCTTCATCCTCATGGCCGCCACGTCTCCTGAACCATTAACATTATTGTTGGCGGCATAGAAAAGAAGCGTTGGGGGGTAAACGTGACAAGGAATCATCTGATCAAAAACAGAGAGCTGTATGGTTCTCAAGGGATGAGGAGTTGGGGATGATGGTTTGACTGTTTGCCTCTCAATGATTTCAACGTTGATCAAGTCTGGGGCCATCTTACTTTGTTAGCGACAGGCTATGCCTACCTCCAAAGCAATATGACTTTTTTCTGAAGGCTATATCAAGTGTGTGGCCATCTAACTGCTCTTTATAGGCAAAAGAAAGGATCTGCATGGAATACCAACGTACTTTCTCCGTGAGATTTAAAGAAAGCCAGACTATTACTTTAGATTTGTCCTAGGATTATTAACTAAACTGCATTATATGCCACCTACCTTCATATTTTATTTATAATTTATTTTCAAATATGTCATTAACTACATTAATTATAATTAATACTTCTTATTAATAACATATCAATCACCCCATTTAGTTTAATTGACATTCCCCCTACACATCGCCCATTTATTTTGGTTGGCATTACTTCCATAACCCATGTTATCAACTTCTTCTGTGAGTGATTAGTTTAGTTAGGTGGAATTTTATGAAGACGAGAGACTTGTAGTTTTGATTGGTGGCTCTAGCTCAGAGATTCTTCCGACCATAAAAAAAGCTGCTAGATTCTTTTAGCTAGGTTGCTCATAGTATAGTTTGTTTAGGTGGGATTTTATGAAGACGAGAGACTTGTAGTTTTGATTGGTGGCTCTAGCTCAGAGATACTTCCGACCACAAAAAAAGCTGCTAGATTCTTTTAGCTAGGTTGCTCATAGTATAGTTTGTTTAGGTGGGATTTTATGAAGACGAGAGACATTTAGTTTTGATTAGTGGCTATAGCTCTGGGATTCTTCCACCAGAAAAAAAGCAGAGAATATATATATATATATATATATTCTGTGAGTGATTAGTTTATTTAGGTGGGACTTTATGAGACTTGTAGTTTTGATAGTTTGCTCTTCCTATGGCCCCATAGATCGGAGAGTCTGCAGACAAAAAAAAAAGGCTGACAGATTATTTTGTCTAGGATTTAAAGGCTCTCATATACAAGAGTTGCTAGATGGGGATTCTTTATTGGTTTATTAATATGTTAGGTGGGATTTAAATGCCTGCCGACAGATTCTGTCAGGACATAACCAGATTTCTTTTGCCGACATATACAATATACATAACGTTGTATAGGAAAATGGATATGTTCTTATGAATAGTGGTAAGTTGCAGGAAAGATGACAGCAACAGTCTCACAACACAACTTCGACTACGATTAGTTCCTGTCTATAAGTTTTTACTTTCCAAATGCGAATGGACTACCATTCATCATGCCCAGAAAAACAGAGAAGTTCATCAAATAAATTTTTAATGATAATACCAGAACACATAGCCTGTTACCTCAGATATGACAGCCTGAGAAACTCCAATTCTATCTCCAACTAACAAGTAACTAATTGAGTAAAGAGAAACTATTGAGTAAGTTTGGTTTATGCTATCAACGAATGAATTTTTTTTGGCAGATTGGAGAGACTAGTCAGCTAGTGGGCTTTGGATCATGTCTTTTAAAGAGAACTAGCAAATAAGTTTGGCTTATGCTTGTTATTATTAGGCCGCAAGAATTAATAAGGAAATTTAAGACATTATGTATTCTTCTTGTGGAACCGTATGTTTCTAATATTTGTTTCACTATTTTGTTAGAATGGAATCACATTCCTATATTGTCAAAATTAAACATTGTTACATTGTCATCTTGTATGTTTCAAAACTGTCGTATACGTGACCGTCGTCCCTTACTCAAGATCCCAAAATTTTCAAGTAAATTAAACTAAAATTTCATTTAATGGCATCAAAATAATTACATGGTCTCCTATACAGTAATATTAAATACATGTTTTTGTTTCACGTAATCTTAAAAAATGACAAATTATCTCAAGAATTAACAACTTGTAAACAATAATCTCCTATTTAATTGTTGAATTTACATGAAGCATCATCCCTTTTACTCTTGCAGCTGCTCTAGCGAATGATGCAAATCCATTGTGGATCCTTGACGATTTAGGATAGTTTTTCCTCGGGTTTTGAGGAGTTTTAAGTTTCCTATTCATTGTATGATTGTACTAAAGTCCTATGGTCTATAAATAGGCATTTTAGTGCTAGGGTTTTCTCTAACAAGTGCAAGAGAGAAAACAAGGGCTTCAAATTAGGTTTGAGCCAGGGTGAGAGAGAAGAGAGCTAGGGTTTGTGAGAGAGCAAATGGGGTTCTTCATTGTAACCCAAGGGGTTCTTTCATACTGGTGAGTTTCTTGAGGATCACCAGAGAGGACGTAGGCACAACGCCGAAACTTTATAAATTCTTGTGTTCTTTGTGTGTATGTTTACTTTTGGGTTGGTGAGTATGCTTTTTCTTTGCGTGGCTTATGTGTAGTATTTGTGTAGTCCATCAACGACAAGGTCTTGAAGTGTTTGCGCACAACAATCCTGTCTACCAAATGGGGCCTTAAACTTCACGTGTGGTCTTGTTTTGCCTTCACCTTTGAAAGTTGAAACCCTCTTCGCTCTTAATGGAAGGATGGCCAAGATCAAATCCTTATACTACTAAAAAAAAATTGGCAACAGTTACTATTATTTGGTGACATATGATGACTAATGCTGGGGTAACTAATTCTGGACTATTATTTGGTGACATTTGGTGACTAATACTGGACTATTATTTGGTGACATTTGGTGACTAATGCTAGGGTTACCAAAGCTAGTTACCTCAGCACTAGTCACCAAATGTCACCAAATCAAGGGCGGACCTATGTGAGGGTTGTAGTGGGCTCCAGCCCAGTCCTATTTTTTAGAGTAGGCCTAATTTGTAAGCCAAATTTAGATAAATCAAATTTTAGCACAAAGTTTCTCTCTATCTCTCTCCGTTTTCTCTTTCCTTTTTCTTATTTTCTTTCTCTTTCTTCTTTAATCCCTTCGCCTCTTCTTTCTTTTCTCTCTCATTTCTCCCTTCTTTTTCTTTCTTCTCTCTATTTTCTTGTTCTTCTTCTTTGTCTCCACCACTTTTCTTTTCTCTTTCTTTCCTTTTGTCTTCTCTATTTGTTTCTCTTTTGTTTTATTAAGTCTCTGTTTCTCTCTTCTTCTTTTCCATGCGTTTCTTTGTTTACGCATTGATGGTGGTTTTTTGTTGTGATGAAGATGTTGAATAGGTCGTTTGACCAGCTTGAGCATGTGGATGTTTTGGTGGAGGATCCGACTGTAGTCCGAATCACATAGGTTTCCAAAAAAAAATTTGGCCCACCCCTGTAAAAAATCCTAGATCTGCCATTGCACCAAATAATGGTGACTGTGGCCACTTTTTTTATTTTTATTTTTTGGTAGTGTGCTCTCTAAGTTTCGTGAATATTTTTGGAATTGCGATAGCCATTCCGCCCATTTCGTCGAGATAAACAAGACGTATTCTATTATAACTCGTCCCGGCCAAGAAAAAAAGCGCAGCGCCAATAAATCAGTGAGAGATTGTTTGTAAAGTGGCTCCGACTGACGGTTAGGATCAACCTTTGATGTCCCCAACTTTAGAACAAATGGCTAGGATAACAGCTAGACGTATACTATAAAGACTAATCCTTGGCCACGAAAAAAAAAGAGTATTTTCCAAAGATTGCACATCAGAGTGAAAATGATTATTCTCACATATTATGACAATACTAATTACACTAAACTCGACTTTAATACTTAGATTTTGGAATATTATTCTCACAATAGAATTGAAAATGATTATTCTGACAACAGAATCACAACATTAGCAATTAGACTAAACTCAGACCTTCCTTAATTAGCACTTAGTGCTACATGACCCTTGGATTTACAGAAGCATATTTACGCAGCTCCGGGTTGCTTTCAAAATGCTCCATGATTTCTTCACTCACACTCAACATTGCTTCTATTCCCTTGCCATCTCTTGTATCAATCAAAATAACCAAATTCTTAAGTCCAATACTTGGAATGCTCACCCATGCCGGCTTTCCCCATCCGAAATTAGCTTCATAAAAAGGAAACCTACACCAACTTCCAGGGCATAAATGGTACATGTCAACATTCCCTGTCAACTTTTGACATTCTTGATCCCATTGCCATGCCTTAATAGAATCAAATGGTAGTTTTGCAGGATAAGCTTCTTTCTGCTGTTCAAGCCCTTTCCTGAGTTTGGCAACCAAGTCTTTTAGATCTATCGTCTCATCATCACTCTCTTCCTGCCCTTTTAATAACGATGGTGTAGCGATGACTACTAAATTAGCAACAACGTTCCCACCCAAGTTTTGTGGGAAGGGTGGCTCAAATCGTCTGCGCAAGTCCATAGCCATTTTGAACGAAGATGGTCTTGACCCCAATGGTATGTTTGATGATTTGGATGATGCTTCCATAGCACATTTCCAAATGAGTGCTGAAACTACGAGGACACGTGTCGGTGCATGAGGTGCCGTTGCAATGGACAAATGTGATTGGAGGGTGGCAATCCTTGAGGCATCAAACACAAACCTCTTTGTTATGTACTTGATGCCCTCCAGGTTGGGTGGAGATGGCTGTGATAAGTTTAAGAAATCTAGTGGTGGAAAATAAGACGCAGCATCAAATTTTGGGACCATGAAGGGTGCCTGATCATCGTGACAATCATCAAGGGCTGTTTTGGCCCAACAACTGATGAGGGCGCTAGATGTGGTGCCATCAACAGCCCTATGTGAAAAATTCAACCCTATTGCCATTCCTCCACACTCGAACAAGTTGGCTTGCACCGCAAGCAACGGGAGCCTAGTGGCAACACCGTCACCATCAGGTTGACCAATTGCTGGGACAAGCCCTGTTAGCATCTCGAGATCTGGACGTTCAAGAATCTGCGTTAAGGAACATTTGACTCGGGCCGTCACGAACTCAGCTCCATCGTCAGTGCATTGGATGATGTCATGGCCTTTACTGAGTCTTCCTGCTAAGGGGTAGAAGTGAGTGAGAGTTTTGGCTAATGACTGAAATAGATGCTGAAAACAATCTCTCTCCTTCATCCTCGTGGCCACCATGTCTGTAGAAGCAGCTCCACCTCCTGAACCATTAATATTACTGTTGGCGGCATAGAAGAGAATCGTTGGGAAGTAAACGTGACTAGGAAGCATCTGATCCAAAACAGAGAGCTGTAGGGTTCTCAAGGGATGAGGAGTTGGGGATGATGGTTTGACTGTTTGCCTCTCAATGATTTCAACCTTGATCAAGTCTGTGGCCATCTTACTTTGTACGCTATGGGCTATATCTCGCTAGAAACTAATATGACTGTTTGCTATATATCAAGTCTCTGGCCATCTTACTTTCTTTATAGGCAAGAGAAAGGATCTTCATGGAATAACGATCGAGAGAGTCTTACAATTCTTGTGTGAGTGATTAGTTTAGTTAGGTGGGATTTTATGAAGACGAGACTTGTAGTTTTGATTGGTGGCTCTAGCTCAGAGATTCTGCCTACCAAATTAAAGCTGCCAGATTCTTTTAGCTTGGCTTATAGTATAGTATAATGTGTTACATGTGCTAGGTGGGAATTAATGAAGACGATCTGCGACTTACAATTTTGGGTGGGTTATTAATGTGTTAGAGCATCCACAATGATGCTCTCTATTTCTTAGCTAAAATTTAGCTAAAAATATAAGAAAGCTATTTTAAGAGCTCTCTACAAAATTTCAACTCCAACCATACTCCCTAATTTAGAGAGTCATAAATGCTATAACTCTTTCTTGATTGGTCAATCTCCATTAAAAAATAAAATAAAAAATAGTTAGCATTAAATAAAGGTTTGAAATACTCATTCAATAAAGCAACATTAAATTATAGGGAGCCACTAGGAGTTAATTCTCTCTCCTCAGATTTAGGAGCTCATAGAGGACTCCCTATTTTAGGAGGTAGATAGGGAGCGTGGTTGGAGTTGCATTTTTACGATTCCTCCCTAAAATTTGTCTAATGAGGTAGTTTAGGGAGCCCATTGTGGATACTCTTAAGTGGAATTTAAATACTTACGGACATATTCTCTCAGGTCATAATCATAAATTGACGGCGAAGGATTTGCAATTGTTTTTGGCTGTCATCTCACCCTTATAAAACAAGAAAATGATATTTTCAAAACGATTTCTGATTTGTGCTTTAAGTTAGGAAAAAAAAGAAGAAGATGTTTTCAACCTTCTCATGGCAAAAGTGAAAACACGGAAAATGGCTACGAGTACGATCAAAAATAAAAGAATAATGCTACTCTTACCACATTTGTATACCACATCTTTATACCATCTTATATGACAGCTGAGGTGGACAGCCACATCAATTAAAATTATTTGATATTTTCTTTTATTTTATGATTTATTCAAGTATTTGTTTTTCTAATTGCCTTAATTAAAATACACTTCATTGATTTAATTGATGTGGCATATAATATGAATATGCCACATCATGTGGTATAGAAATGTGGGATAAAAATGTGATAAGTGTAGCATTACTCAAAATAAAAATAAAACACGACATACAACTCGCCCTTCGTCCCATCTGTGTTTATCTATGGGTCTTCATTTATCAGCTGTTCAGTGAAACAATGCCCAACATAACTGATACGTACAGCCCTCTTCTCTATGAATATCAAGATCTTCATTTATTTGTGTAAATTTCCACACATCAGCATATTATCAAGATCTTCATCTTCTCTCTAAAATTCTAGTTGTTGATTTATTATGGGTTGCACGCATTTTGATCAGTTTATTATTGGACTTATATATCCTTTGAGAGCTGGGACTTAAGGGAAGATGGGGTTGAGGTTTTTATTTTATTTTAAATAATGTTCTCTAAATAAAATTCTAGTTTTTTTCTTCTACATTATAATGTTGTTCTAATTTTTACATATTTTTTTTATTTCTAGAGGGCACATTAACAAAAAAATGCCTTTAAAAAATAGTGCACATATAAATTTCATGGTGAATTTTAATAAAAGTTATATTGAAGAATACAAGTCCACATCGGAACCTTGATTAAATAAAATACAATATATAATGAATGGTTCTATTACTAATGTTATTGAGGCCTTTTGCTATAAAATATCATACCTATTGGGCTTTATAAGTGGTTAAGTTGGGGACAATATTGGTGTTGTTAGTAGTATGCCAATGACTCATCTCTCTGAAATTTAACATGGTATCAAATGGTTGATTGACTAGGCTTGAATTGAGCATTTACCCTTACCAAATATACAGTGTTCACATGTTGGGCCTTTTACCAAATATATGGTGTTCACATATTGGGCTTGAATCCCTACCCCTTACCCAATATGTGGTGTTCACGTGTTGGGCTTAAATGATTGACTATGATGTGGACTTGGCTCCACGTGTGGCCCACTATATGGTGATCCCCAGCGGCCCACTACTCGATATTGTTCCCAACGTTACTACCTACAAAGCCCAGTAGGTGTGAGGTTTTATCACAAAAGGTCTCGGTGTTATTAGTAGTAGAATCATTTGTATTTTATTTAATCAAGTTTCCGATGCGGGACTCATATTCTTCAACAAGTTAAAAATTGTTTGTTGAAGTTTTTATTTAATTGTACTACCAACACGTTTTCACGGTTTTCATTTTCATAAGATGTTTTTTTTAAATTAAGCTACCAGATACATTTTTGAATCCTGAAAATGCAAATTCATTTTCTACTTTTCATTTTTTGAAAACATTCTCTAAAAATATTATCAGATGGGCCCTAAAAGAATACCACGTATTGATATTCTTTCATTATTGTATCAATACGGGGCATATTGGTTTAAGATGAGAGTTTCACTAAAACACCCAAAATGGAGGTTGAAATTATAAAAAAACCCAACACCCAAAACACTTTATAAACACACCCAAAACCCATCATTACACACACTCAAAACCCATTTATAAACACACCCAAAAAGTTGACTTTGGGATTGATTTTAGGTGCGTTTCTATATTTAAATAGTGCTTGGGTTTTTTTATAAATACATGTCTAGGATTGGGTTTATTTATAAATTTGTATTTAAATTATTGCTTTATAAAAAAGAAGTAACAATTCCAAGAACTATTAGGATTTATCATTTCTCATTATATTTCAAGTCAAGATACATGACTCAACTGCTACGACTTCTTCTATTGGAAACAAGTTCATCTTTTCCCAATGAGCGAAAACTTGTCACTTCATGGTGTTCACATTCACAACAAAAGCTCAAGTGTTTAATCACCAAAGAACCGCCGAAGACTCATTGGAAAGGAAAGGAAAGGAAAATAGCCTGTCCAAAGTATCCTCTGTCCAAAATACTCAGTCTAAGTCTAGCTAGTTATTTCTTTTTTGGAGGTTGAAGACTGTGATTGTGTGACCAAACTAGTGCAAGATTTTGGTGATGTTTGAATTTTCCAAGGCCAGTTTATAGGAAAGTGATCACATCGGTAATTATGAAAAGAAGGCGGTTTCTTATAATGGCTTTTCTTTATTTTCAAAATTTTGTGTACCAAAAAATGTTCGAGGGTTTTTAACTAATAAGGACATGTAAGCAGATATAAAGTTAGTCAAGTTGGTTAGAGCAGATGTGCTCCTCACTCTGCATCTGAATTTGAATCCCCCTCTCTATAGTTTGGATTAGTTTAAAATAGATTCTCACTTATAAATAAGGGAGCTAATTTTTCCACTTCTATTTTGTCCACTTATACTCCCTTTATTAGAAATTGTACATTCCCACTTATCTTTTGCCACTTACATTCACTTTTTTGTTCTAATAAAAAGTATTAAAAAACAAAAGAAAGTGTAAGTGAACAAAAAGGGAATAGGAAAATCAGCACCCATAAAAAATAAAATAAAAAAAGCAAAAATAAAGAATTGTAAGGTTTTTAAGATAACACTAACACGAACCTTTTGACATTTGGGGGTTTCATCTGGGGACTAGTTGTGATTAGATTCTTCATCATGAATATGATGAGCCGGAGCCTTGGGAATATAATGAGCACTAGAAAATAGATCCACAGGCTCAGAATTAGCAATTTTGCCTCCCTCAAGAGACGTCCCATGCTTGTATTATGTAACCCTCACAGCCTCATCCTCGTTTAGCTTCGCTTGTGAAGTCCTATACTTCATGTAATCTTTTCTCTTCGCCATTTTCACTACATGAGCTAACCCTGTGTACGGTTTTCATATGCTTTCATTTAATTTATAAGCTCTGCTTTGAATCAATACGTGGCAGATTGGCTTAAGATGGGAGTGATAAGCGTATAATTAAACTGGACACGTGGTCTTGCTTCTGCCTTCACCTGTGAAACCCTCTTCTCTCTTGATGAATTGCCAAGATCAATCCTTACTCTGCCAAAGTCAAAAATCTTAATGGTCAAGATCAAGCTTTGATATCCCTCAACTTTAGAACAAATGGCTAAGATCAATTCTCACACATCAACTTTAGAATAAATAAGACGCATGCGTGTCTCAAAATTTGCACTCTCTTTCTGTCATCTCTTCTTCCTCTTTATTTTTTCCAAACCTTCATATCTCTCCTCCCTTTCTTCCCTCTTCTCAATCATTTTTTAATCCTCTTCTCTCTCTCTCGCTGGCCGATTTATTAATGAAGATGAGATGGATTTGAGGTGAGGAAGACGAGGCAACAAAAGTTTTATTGTGTATTTGTTCCTCTGCTGGAAAAAAATGTAAGAAAATAGTTGGGCTTAGTATCCGGTCCAAACTGAAAAAACCAGAACTGAACCGGATTTGAATCGGCCTGAGTTGGTTCGGATATTCTTTTCAGGTTTCATAAAAACAGGACCGAACTGGCCCGATGAACAGTGATAAGTTTCGATATCAGATTTGAGTAAGAACAGGTTCAAACTGGACCTTGCCCACCCCTAAATAAACTAATGCTTGGTATCAAGTTATATAAGATCATAATGCCATCTCTAGTCATAGGATTAATTTGAGATTTGCTGTGAGAGAAATCAGTTATAAAGGAAAACAGTTTAGTGTTTGGTAAACTAAATAGTAAAATTGCTGTTAATACAAAAATCAATTTATGAGTGTTTGGTAAAATTATGCGTAAAAGTGCAATGATTGTGTTTAATGACAAAAAAGGACATAATGTTAACAATTTTTTTTCCTTTCTAGAGATTAGTGAAAATCACACTTTCACTTATTTTTTCGGAGCAATAACACTTTCACTTTGACTTGTACAATTCTTTTGTTAACTATGTTTCAATTATAAAGTAATGAAGTCATTATTCATATAGCAATATCTCTCCAACATACGTAATATCTCCAAATGTCATGACCAATTACAAAACTGAACATATGTCCATTAATAATTTTGTTTATATCTCCATATCCAACAGCCAATTCCAAATTAATTGTCAATTCCCATCGAGTCCCGTCGAGTATACTCCACGCCCATCATTATCAATTTCTTCTACTCTTTTAATTTCTACTCCTACTTGCTTTTATTGAATATATGCATTCCTTTTCTTTTATTTTTAAGTTAATTTAGAAATTAAAAGAGCAAAACAAATTGATGATGATTGTCTGGGAGATTTGGTCTCTTCCAGGTTTTTTTTATAAAAAAAATTATCTGAGTCTCTTCTGGTTTATGTACATGATTATGCAGTGTTTTGGGTTGCTAGTTTCATACTGTTTTCTCAAACCTTTTGGGAGTTATATAATGAAGGTTTCATTCTGTACACCAAAAAATAAATAAATAAATAAAAGAGACACATCAAAACCAAAACAGAATGACAGAGAAACATCACCAAGATATAAACTGAAAAGACGTAATAAAAACCAAAACAGAATGACATAAATATCACCCAGAAACAACCCCAAAAAAAAAGTGTGAAGTGCAGTGTGAATCCTAGAGAAAAATTATGCGGCTCATCCTTAAATCTGGGTCTTGCTAACGTTATAGAAGAAAAGTGTGAAGATATTGTTAGATGTGGGTTTTGCGAAAATTAAAGAAGAAAAGTAAAGTTTTGGTCTGTGAAAATTAAAGAAGATAAGAAGAAGAAAAAAAAATGAGGAAGGAGGAGAGATTCATAAAACGCATGGGAAAAGTACAAGGACCATGGAAGTAATATCTAAAAATTAAAGAGGTTAATTTGGGCATTTTAGGAAACTTCATTAAAACACCACTGGTTTCTCACCCGCTTTCCGCATAAGCGGAAATATAATCACCCATTTACCTGCTTCTCCAAATAGCTATCAGCGACAACAATTATGCTTGAAAGCAGATTTATGTTTCATTTACCAAACATGTAGATGGAGGACAACTTTCAAAATAAGTGATTTCTGCTCCAAATAAGCAATGCCAAATGGGCACTAAGCCTTGGTTTCTTATAATGGATTTTCTTTATTGTTATTTTCAAACTTTTGTGTACCAAAAAATGTTTGAGGGCTTTCAACTAATAAGGACATGTAAGCAGATATTGACTTAGACAAGTTGACAAGAGTGAATGCGCTCCTCACTCTGCACCCGAGTTCGAATCCCCCGCCATAATTTAGATTAGTTTAAAGTAGGTTATCGCTTGTATCAAAAAAATAATAATAATAAAGACTTGTAAGATAATTGTAGGGTTGTTTAGATAACACTAACACGAACCTCTTGATAGGTTTGCAACAAAGGAGAGCATTAAGATATCACTCTCCAAGTCCTTATTTCGATTTTAGTAAACGTGTCATTATTGTTGTAAATGGGGATGACCCATATGTTGAAAGTGAAAAACAATGTTGGAAGTGAAACACCAAGTTTTACGGAGAGTTGAAGACTTTTTGTCTCACGCACTATTTACATACAGCAAGGCGTAAATGTTATGGTTGTGAAGCCTATACCATCCATCCATAAATTGAGGCAATAATCTTCAGGCTTCTAGTAGAGACCTCTAGAGAGAGAAAAAAAGAAAGAAAAAAAGAGCCTAGGCAGAGAAGGAAGATATAGGAGAGCGAGAGGAGAGAAAAGAGAGCAGAGAGAAATTGTCCCAGAGAGAAAAATAGTGAGCCAATGAGAGTGTAAACACCAAAGTTATATTCCTTTAATAGCCTTATTATTTTACATACTGAAAAGGTTAGTGTAGATGCCCTCCGAGGACGTAGGCACAACTTGCCGAACCTTGTCAAATATTATATCTTATTTACTTTATGTGCAGCCTTTATATTCCAGCACCATTTGTTTATTATACAACAATTATAGATTTTTCTTTCTCGTTTATCAGTAAGATCTTTAGGCCCCATTTGGTTCATGGGAAAGGAGACTTGGGAATGGGAAATCAATTGCTTTCCCATGTTTGGTAAGTCTAGGTATGGGAAATCTTCATCTGGCTCATGGGAAAATAGGGGGGAAAGTGAAGCCATCCTCCCAACTTGGGTTTTGTTTTCCCTTTTCATGGGAAATTTTGGGAAAATGAGCTAACATTAAATACATATGTTTTATGACCATTTTATCCTCATTAACAATTTAGAATTATAATATATCATTAAATGCATTCTTTTTTTATTTGATTTAATATGGGTATAATTGAAATTTATACAAACTTTGTTTTCTATTTCTACTCAAAACAAATATGGAAAAGGAAATAAAGTGATATTTCCCGGTTACTTTCCCAGCATTACCAAACGTGGGAAAGGAATCTTCCATTCCCATTCCTTGGGGAATGACATGGAAAATGATTTCCCCTCAAATTCATTCCATGAACCAAACGGACCTTAGTTTTCTCACAACCAATGAGGCATAATAATATGAGCAATATAATATTTATTTGATTATATTTCTTTTCATGAAGACAAAAAATTCAATAACCATCTTCTCACAAAACAATCGAAAGTGATTATTCTCACAGCTAGCGCAATGAAAATAATTATTCTTACAACACAACAATACTAATTAAACTCCGACCAAACTCCGACCTTAACACATAGTGCTACATGACCCTTGGATTTACAGAAGCATATTTAAGAAGCTCCGGATTGCTTTCAAAATGCTCCATGATTTCTTCACTCAAACTCAACAATGCTTCTATTCCCTTGCCATCTCTTTTATCAATCAGATAAAACGCATCCTTACAACCAATACTAGGAACGCTTACCCATGTCGGCTTTCCCCATCCAAAATCGGCTTCATAAAACGGAAACCTACACCAAATTCCAGAGCATAAATGGTACATGTCAACATTCCCTCTCAATTTTTCATATTCTCGAGCCCTTTGCAATGCCTCATTAGAATCAAATGGTAGTTTTGTAGGATAAGTTTCTTTCTGTTGTGCAATACCTTTACTGAGTTTGGCAACCAAGTCTTTTAGATCTATTGTCTCATTACTCTCTTCTTGACCCTTTAATGATGCTGTTGCGGTGACTACTAAAATACCAACAACGTTCCCAGCCAAGTTTTGTGGCAAGGGTGGCTCAAACCATCTACGCAAGTCCATAGTTAGTAGGAACGAAGATGGTGGTATGTTTGATGATTTGGATGATGCTTCCATTGCACATTTCCAAATGAGTGCCGAAACTACAAGGACTCGTGTCGGTGCATGAGGTGCCAAAGCGCTGGCCAAATTTGATTGGAGGGTGGCAATCTTTGAGGCATCAAACACAAATCTCTTTGTTATGCACTTGTCTTGTTTAATGATGCCCACCAGCTCGGCTGATGATGGCTGTGATGAGTTTAAGAAATCTAGTGGTGGAAAATAAGACGCAGCATCAAATTTTGGGACCATGAAGGGTACCTGATCATCGTCACCAACAGAATCAAGGGCTGTTTTGGCCCAACAACTGATGAAGGCGCTAGCTGTGATGCCATCAACAACCTTATGTGAAAAATTCAACCCTATTGCTATTCCTCCATACTCGAACAAGTTGGCTTGCACAGCAAGCAACGGGAGCCTCGTGGAAACACCATCATCATCACAGTCAGGTTGACCAATTGCTGGGACGAGCCCTGTTAGCATCTCGGGATCTGGATGTTCAAAAATCTGCGATAAGGAACATTTGACTCGGGCCGTCACGAACTCAGCTCCATCATCAGTGCATTGGATCATGTCATTGCCTTTACTCAATCTTCCTGCTAGAGGGTAGAAGTGAGTGAGAGTTTTAGCTAATGACCGAATTAGATGCTGACAATAATCTCTCTCCTTCATCCTCATGGCCTCCATGCCTGTAGAAGTAGCTCCACCTCCTGAACCCGTAATATTATTGTTGCCAGAATAGAAGAGAAGCGTTGGGAAGTAAACGTGACTAAGAACCATCTGATCCAAAACAGAGAGCTGTGTGGTTCTCGAGGAATGAGGAGTTGGGGATGATGGTTTAACTGTTTGCCTCTCAATGATTTCAACCTTGATCAAGTCTGTGGCCATCTTACTTTGTTTGCTATAGGCTATATCTAGCTCCAAATTAAACCAATATGACCGTTTGCTGTAGGCTATATCGAGTCTGTGGCCATCTTACTGCTCTTTATAGGCAAAAGAAAGGATCTGCAAGGAATAACATAAATTAGTATAGTATGCCAACTTCTTCTGTGAGTGATTAGTTTAGTTAGGTGGGATTTTATGAAGACGAGACTCGTAGTTTTGATTGGTGGCTCTAGCGCAGAGATTCTTCCAACCAAAAAAAAAAGCTGACAGATTCTTTTGTCTAGGATTTAGAGGCTCTCATAGTACAAGAGTTGCTAGATGGTTTGGTTTATTAAAGTGTTTGGTGGGATTTAAATGGTTGCCGACGGATTCACATCTTCCATTGTTTCTATAACACATTGTCACTTATAACACATGTTCATTGTTTCTATAACACATGTTCCTAACTTTTGGTATTAAATTGACAGCTAGCTAAATATCTATATCTCAACACTACTACATTTTACACTTTGCGCGACGAAGAGAATTTCGTCACGCAAAATACATTGTAGTCGCACAAATTTCAGCTCGACAGAAATTTCGTCGTGCAGAATCCGTCGCGCAAAGATCGTGAAGAAAGACTTTGCGCGATTTAAGATTTTTCATTGGCGCTCAAAGCGACTTTGCGAGACGAAAAAAATAAAAATTCAGCGTCCCATTTTTGTACCCGCCCAAATTTTTAAAGTTTTGCGCGACGAATACTAATGTCGCACAAATATTTGCGCGACGAAATATTTTGGTTTTTGACTTTTTGTTTTATTATTTCTTTAATATTAATTATTTCGAATTTTTACTTTTAAAATTTAATTTAATTGTAAGATTTTTTTCGTTACTTTAATTTAAATTGATATTAATTTAATTATATTAATTTATTCATATTTTTACTTTTTAAATTTAATTTAATTGTATGATATTTTTTAATTACTTTAATTTAAATTGACATATTCAAAATAAAATTACATATGAAAAATAGTGATCAAATTATCCAATAAATATATATATATATAATATTCAAAATGTACACATAAATTAACAAAGTAATAATAAAATCCTAATACAAGTGTATTGTGGTGGTAGTGGCGGAGGATATGTTTTGATAGCTTCCTAATCCTCGACTTTAGCTGTTAAAGTCTCGATGATTCCCTACACAAAAAAAAGAAGGTCAGATAACCAAAAAAAAAAAGGGATAATCTCCCCTAAAATTGTTATACCACAAATCCAACCCAAACTCCAATCCCTCCCCTTTACTCAACCCCAAACCCCACACAAACTCAAAACAAACTCCAAAAACACATATTAATGAAAAAAATTTAAAATTAGGAGAGAATATACATTTTGGCAAGATTGAGAGTGAGTGAGAATGAGAGAGAGAAGTGAGTGTGAGAGAATAAGACAAGATAGTGATAGAGAGATGAGAGAGTGAGAGATAGTGAAAAGAGAGATGACAGAGTGAGAGATAATGAAGAGAGAGATGATGAGAGATTAAGTGAAAGGAGTGAGTGTGAGAGAAATAGTGGGATTTGGGGAGAGGGAAAGAGAGAGGAGAGGTAAGAGTAGAGAAAGACATTGAGAAAATGGTGGAGGAGTTATTTTCATTTTAAAAACGTATCACTTTGCGTGATTTGAAAAATATTGGAGTATTGTAGCGCAAAGTTTTGCGACGAAATATATTGCTCGCAAAAGTCAAAAAAAAAAATCCCGTCCCTATTTTTGGTACCGCCAAATTTTGAAATTTTTGGCGATGAAAAATACATATTGGTCGCGCAAAGTCTAAAAAAATTCATGTGTCCCATTTTTGGTACTTAAATTTTTTGCGACGGAAAATATATATTGGTCGCATAAAGTAAAAAAATATAAAATTCCACGTCCCATTTCTGGTACCAGCCAAATTTTGAAATTTTGCGCGATTTAAAAATACATATTGGTCGTGCAAAGTCTAAAAATATTCCGCATCCCATTTTTGGTACCCACCCAAATTTTTAGAGTTTTGCGCGACGAACTGTTGGTCGCGCAAACTTTTGAGAGATGAAAAATTGGTTCGCAGCATGATATTTATAAAAATAATTGCTATAAATAAGGTTAAAGCTACTTAATAAATGTATATACTATTCAATTTCTTAATTGTTATACGTACAAAATAAATAAATTTAAAGCTACTTAATAAGTAAATATATATATATATACACACACACACCATTCAACGATCCAACTGTCAGATTTGTTTGTATATACTTCAAGATCTATACCCCAAAAATCACAAAAAAAAAAACATTAAGAGACCTAGTAACGGGACAAAAAATTTCAACGGTTATAAATGAAAAATCACGATTTAACGGTTATTTTAACTTCGATTTTGATGATTTTTTACCGCAACACTCCTTGACCCTGTATGAATACAATGAACTAATTCGATCATCAATTTAAAATATTTATACTAGTGGATACCACAAAATCTTATGTTATATTTAACAAAAGTATAAATAAACTCTTAATTATTAGTGAATATATTGTTTTGATGGCATACGCATTCTACGAAACTAGTTTCAACGATCCAACCGTCAAACTTGTTTGTTTATACTTTGAGATCATATACGCCAAAAATTGGAAAAAATGAACGTTCAAAGATCACGTAACGGGACAAAACTTTTCGACGGTTATAAATGAAAAATCATGATTTAGCGGTTATTTTAACTCCGATTTTGATGATTTTTTACTGCTACACTCCTTTACCCTATATGAATACAATGACTGAATTTGATCTTCAATTTAAAATATTTACACTAGTGGATACCACAAAATCTTATGTTATATTTAACAAAAGTATAAATAAACTCTTAATTGTTAGTGAATATATTGTTTTGATGGCATACGCATTCTATGAAACTAGTTTCAACGATCCAACCGTCAAACTTGTTTGTTTATACTTTGAGATCACATACGCCAAAAATCAGAAAAAATAACCGTTCAGAGATCAAGTAACGGGACAAAACTTTTCGACGGTTATAAATGAAAAATCATGATATAACAGTTATTTTAACTCCGATTTTGATAATGTTTTACCGCTACACTCCTTTACCCTATATGAATACAATGACTGAATTTGATCTTCAATTTAAAGTATTTACACTAGTAGATACCACAAAATCTTATGTTATATTTAACAAAAGTATAAATAAACTCTTAATTGTTAGTGAATATATTGTTTTGATGGCATACGCATTCTACGAAACTAGTTTCAACGATCCAACCGTCAAACTTATTTTTTTATACTTCGAGATCATATACGCCAAAAATCGGAAAAAAAAAACATTCAGAGATCAAGTAATGGGACAAAACTTTTCGACGATTATAAATGAAAAATCACGATTTAACGGTTATTTAACTCCGATTTTAATAATTTTTTACAGCTACACTCTTTGACCCTATATGAATACAATGAACTAATTCGATCGTCAATTTAAAAAATATATTTTCTAACAAAAACCCAATCCGAACAACAATAATATATTTTTCTAACAAAAATCCGATCCGATCTAAAATAATAAATTTAAAGCTACTTAATAAAAATATATATACCATTTAATTTCTTAAGTGTTATGCATACAAAATAAAAAACAAAAATAAATTGGTTTAGGCGACGAAATGTTTGGATTATGCCATGCAAAGATTTTTAATTTTTTTTTAATTTTTTTTATTTTTATAAGGACTTTGCGCGACGAAGTTTATTGTTTTGTCACTCAAAAAGTGACTTTGAGCAACGAATAATTTTTCATCGTGCAAAATTTGGTCACACAAGAGTGATTTTTTACTAGTGCAAGAATGTCATGAACTTGGTAAGAAAGGTTACATTATAGCACTACCAATTTCTGGCATATGAACTTGTCTGAAGATATCTCCATTTCCCCCCTTACTTGTATAAATAATAGGTGTTAAATAATATTTTCTTGTCATGTTTATATTGCCGAATATTTATGTTTTGGAAACACATTTGGGCGAATATTCATGTTTTGTAAACATAAAGGTGAACAATCAACAATAATTCTAATTCATAGTCCAACAACATAAATATCATTCAATTATCTAAGATTATTTGACATTAGAACACTAGTACATATATCACACTTATCACATATTTCCCGAAAGAAGGCAAATGGCACCAATGATACAAGTAAGGCTTGTTTTTAATCACAAAAATGGTTTATGAGGTTTGCGAAATTATCACATTTTGTCTCTAACTTTTTTTGTGACACTAATAATCACGGGCGGAGCCACACGTAAATGTCTTTGTCCTTTTAGTTTCATTTATTTTTATATTACTCTATTTACTTAAGTTTACAATGTAAATAAGAAAGTACCCCCTATTTGGATTCAAATAAAAATACTAAAAAATCAAATTCCCACCAAGTCAAAATATGAAAAATCGGTTTTAGTGCAAAAAATGATTTAGGCTAAAAATGATGTCTCATTATGTCAATATATATTTCATACTAAAATCCCATAAAATCAAGTTTTCTTATTTGATGTGTAAGGAATAAAAACCGCCAAAAATTATCTTGAGAAAATGATTATTCTGAAAAACCATTTTTCATACTTAGTCAATGTTTTTACATAAAACATTTTTCATGTATGATATGATGCATGAAGGGACCTAAGGTTTTTTTTAGTTTGTGAAATTTTGATTTTTTCTTTCTATTGGGTTTAATGGGGGGAAAAACTTTAAAGATATTTGCTAAATCACTACTCTTTGTCTATCTCCTTGTCTATCCCTTTGTCGAGGACAATTATGATTGCAACCAATAAGCAATATAATTCTTGACATATGTGATATATATATATACTATTTTTCGTATGTATTGTGAGTTCGAATTTTTGATTCTTTATAATTTATAAGAGGCCTCCACACACATAAAATCTTGGCTTCGCCACTGCTAATAATCCTTAAGATTACCCTCTATACATCAAAATGGTATGCTGTCCTTAAGGTGAGAGATACTTCAGACCCAAAAAAAAAAAATAATAATAATAAAAGCTGAGAGATTCTTTTAGCTAGGCTTTAAATACTTGCGGACAGATTCTCTCTGGACATATATAGATCTGCCATTGCTTTTTGCTGTAAGATTGCAGATAAAGATAGATTGGTATTGACACCATGTCAAGATGATATATCCACATCATGATTCATGGATCCATTGGAGAACAACGTTACATTAAAAGTCCTATTTGACAGGTTTTCCCAAAATATCAATTGGCCAACAAACTTTAATATTGAGATGGTAGAAGGAAATAAGAGAGCAATACCAATGTTTTGAAAGGAGAGATGTAGAGGTGACGCGTTTTTGATTCTGTAAAGCAAGACGTAAGACTTGAAGCGTTAGGTTGTAAGTTTTTTGTGACAATAAGAACCGATTGGTTTAAGATGAGGGTGACAAGTGTATAGCTGAACTTCAAACTCTCTCCTAATGAATGGCCAAGATGAATGCTTGATTTAAAAATATAGAAAATTTGGCATAAGTCCAGTTCTTATGAGAGATGTTAGGTGCAATCCACGTAAAAGCTGTTGTTGATCTAAGTCCTTTGACTTTTGCGCCACATAAGATTACATGTCTTTTTTATTTATTGATGTTCACATTTTATTTAATTATTTTTTTTATTCCAATTATACCCCTAAAACATAAATAAGGTAAATTATGGATTTGTAAAACCAAAACGTTATTGATTTGTGGGACATTAATTATCATATTTGATTTGAACCCAACAATCCTCTCTTTTGACCCCACACACTCTTTACACCCCGTAAAGTTTTAGTGAAATCTAAAATTATTCTCTACACCCATCACTTCTTCCTAAATTACCCTTACTTACCTGAACCCATCACACACACACATTTTAATTTCACACACATTTTATTCAAATAACATAATAAACCAATATTAAAATTTCACATGTTCTACACAGACCTCCGCATAATTTCTTTGTAAACCCCATCAGAATCAGATATGCAAACCCTAAGGCTGTGACAACTCCACCGAAACACCATCAGTTCTGCGGTACAACTCTACTGAAACTCCAATGTCGTGAAGAACGGCAAGGTTAGCCCCTCAATTTTGATTTTTAATGTCACATATAGACAGATTGGTGTAAGATTGCAGATCTGAAAAGAATACCACGTATTGATATTCTTTCATTACTGTATCAATAAAGGGCAGATTGGTTTAAGATGAGGGTGACAAGTATATAGTTGAACTTCAACTCTCTCCTAATGAATGGCCAAGATGAATGCTTGCACCCCGAGTCAAAAATAACGGTCAAGATTGAATCTCGCCTCTACGAGTTAGTGTACATTGGGCTTGCTGCACGTTCTGTTCTTTTATTTGCAAGCTCTGGTGTATCTTTACAATGGCTTATCATGAATATTGATGCTTGGTCATGACAAACTTCTGCTTTCTTTGAGAAAATTACCTTTTTCTCAATAACTTTCAATTGTTAATAGTCATTCACAATGGTCGAAAATAAGCCCCCATCCCATTTGTGCCAACCAAATAAGGAAACAAAAAATTGTGTTCGATACATAGATGACATGCCAAACTAACATAGCGTTCTCCATTAAGACATCTCTTCTTCCCCAACCCTCCTGGATTGAGAAAGAAAGAAGAGAGACAAAAACACACTACCAACTTAAAGTGACATTAGAGCATCTCCAGCGCTCTTCGGGCCAGGGGGGAAAGGCTGCCCGACGCAGCCCGAGTTGAGTCAGCGCAGGGCCCGGAGCCCGTTTGGTGGCGGGTCCCACGAGCCCGAGGAAGCCCAAGGGCAAGTCTTGCCCGGGCTGAAGCCGAGTTGGTGGCGTCTGGCGTCACGCCGACGGTAATTCAAATTTTTACCGTTGGCGCGTGAATTACACGCGCCAACGTAAAAAATTTGAATTACCGCGTCGGCGTGACGCCAGCGACGTCGACAGCGCCAACGGGCGGGTGCCACGTGGCGCGCCGGGACTCTCCGATTGAATTTTTCCAGACATCCGACGGTCCTCGTTTTTTGGCTAAAAATTGCAAAAAAAATCGAAAAAAATCGAAAAAAATCTGAATTTTTTTTTAAAAAATACCCAAAAATTCTGTATTTTTTCTCTATAAATACCTAACCATTGTATTTACTTTCCACACTAAAATCTTCATACAATTTCTTCTCCATCCCATATTTTTTACTCTTTACTCACATTATTCACTTTCCACACCAATTCTTCATACAAACTTTTCTCCTTCCAATTTTTTTGTTCATCTCCACTCACATTTTTCACTTCCACACCAATTCTCCATACAAACTCTTCTCCTTCAAATATTTTTTACTCTCTTTCTACTACTTTCCATTTGTATAAAAAAACAAATGGCATCTTCTATTGAAGTCGGAGGCTCGTGGTCAACGAATGAAGATATTGCGTTGTGTCAATCTTGGGTGAACATTAGTCATGACCCTATCACGGGTAATGAGATGAAGTTTCATCACATGTGGAGCAAAATTCATGGAGAATTTTGTCAAAGATCGGGTTCTATTCGGACCGAAATGGCGTTGTCTAGTAGATGGAAACTTCTTAATAAAGAGTTAGGGAAATGGAGAAATGCCTTGACAAAAGCAAAGGCGAACATTCAAAGCGGTCAAAATTTAACCGATGAGGTAAAATATTTATAATTGCCATTTTAATCAATTCAATGTCACTTTTTTTTCATATTCTATTTGTTTTTCTTGCATAATTTCTTTTTTCTTGGTGCACCTTTAATTTGTCTATATTTTCTTGCATAATCAATTTTATTTTTGCATTTCAAAATAGTTTATATTTTCTTGCATAATAATTTTTGTTTCTTGCACTTCCAATTATTTATTTTTAATAGATGGTACAAGCACAAATGTGGTTCGGTGCCATGGGGCAAGGCAAAAAAAGTTTCGTGCATTTCCAATGTTGGGAAATTGTGAAGGATTGTTCGAGATTCAAAATTATTCCCACCGGTCCGCCGGTTGTGATGAATGAGACGCCACTCCACGATTCAACATCAACCGATTCTCCATTGGACTCCCCAATGGAAACGGAGTCACCATTTGTGCCACGTCCGCCAAGACCTATTGGGAGAAAGGCGGCAAAGGCCAAGAGAGGGGCCACTTCGACCAATGATTGTGTACAATTATTGGAGCATATAGCTAAGAGCGCCTCACTAAGAATGGAGAGAGACTTGAAAAGAGATGAAATGGACAAGGCACGAGAGGAAGCATTTGTTCTCCAACAACAAATGGCACAAGAAAAAGACATAGAGGATAGAGAGATTAAAATCATGGCTATGGATACGAGCCATATGTCTCCCGAAACAAAGGCTTATTGGAAGCAACGAAGAAGAGATGTCATGAGGAAAAAACTTTTCAATGACGACGGACCTAGCAATACGGATTGGTTAAATGATGAAAACCATTAGGAAGCAATTGAAACACCTTTGCCATATGTTGTATTGTTGTATTGTTGTATTATCCTTTAAGTTGTTGTATTGTTGTATTATCCTTTAAGTTGTTGTATTGTTGTATTATCCTTTAAGTTGTTGTATTGTTGTATTTTCCTTTCATTTGTTGTATTGTTCCCTTATCCTTGAATTTGTTGTATTGTTCCCTTTTTATTCAATCAAAAAAGCATTAAATTAAATGACTATTTATTAAAAACATTTGAGCATCAAAACAAATATTAATTCAAAAAAACCTTCATTGATTGCAAACAACACACAAAACAAACCATACATAAAAGCATAATAATAAAAAGCCTAATTCCAAAAAAAAAACCACACACAAAATGAAGCATAATTAAAAACAAGGCATAATTTCAAACAAAGCACTAATCTTGACTTCATCCATTGTGATTGCCTTTCATCTCCCACAAGTGCTCGATCAAGTCACGTTGACGTATCTCGTGAACATATGAAGATTGCATTTCTTGATACCGATCAATCATGGGGTTGTTGAATTGACCATCCCGGCATTGGTTCGGGCCCAGTGGTAGTCCATTTGGTCCAATCGGCCTTTCATATATTCTTGTCAACGATGTGTTCATTGGATCGGGTTCAAACACCTCTTGAGCATCATAGTCATACTCATCCTCCACAATCATGTTGTGAAGGATGATGCAAGTCATCATAATACTCCGCAGCACCTCCTCATCTAGCATCCGAGCAGCACCTCTAATAATTGCCCAACGAGCTTGCAAGATACCGAAACACCTCTCCACGTCCTTTCCTGTAACCTTCTTGAAAGGAAGCAAAGTTTCTTTCCTTCTCGGATTGGGGATTCGGAACTGTTTTCACGAATGTCGTCCACCTAGGATAAATTCCGTCGGAAAGGTAGTACGCACCAGTAAACGGTATTGTTGATTTGGTACGTGACTGGGGGAATGACCTCGCAGATACCTCATCGAACACTGGGATTGACCAAGGACATTGAGGTCATTCTGAGAACCGGCAACCCCGAAGAAGGCATGCCAAACCCAACAATCGAATGAAGCTACGGCCTCCAAAATTATACTTTTTTGGCCCTTCCGATTCCCGTACTCCCTTGCCAAGCAAGAGGACAGTTCTTCCACCGCCAAGTGCATACAATCGATGCTTCCAATCATTCCTGGAAACCTCGGGCCTCGCCTTTTTGTAGAAGCCGTTGCAGGTCTCTTGGCGTTGGTTTGCGAAGGTACTCCCTCGTGTACAAATTTTCCAACGTGATCACAAAATCTCACCAAGCACTCTAGGACAGTAGATTTTCCCATCCTTGCAATCTCATCCACCTGCTCTGCAGATGCCCCATAAGCAAGCATCCGCAGCAAGCCGCTTTTGCTCCGGATAAGACCTACAGCTCCAACAGATCATGCTTTTGAATGAAGTATGTGTCGTAATTACAAATATCATGCATGATTTTTTGGAACAAATGTGGTTGCATTCTATATCTTTCTCGAAACTTAGAAGCAGGATATAACGGATTTGGGATAAAATAATCCTCCATGAGATTCTTACCCCGAGACTCCCTATGTCTGTCCACATTCGGGGCACGAGGACGACGGTTTTGCCTTGATTGATCCATCATACACACCGCTGCTGCAAGCAGTAGTTCCTCTTCTTCATCGGCTTCCCGATCTTCTTCAGCACGTCTACGCCTTGTTTCTTCCCTTTGTTTCTGTTGCCTCTCCAACACCCTCAACAAGTTTGACATTGAGAGTAGAATGTGTTTTCTACAATCTGAGAAATGAAGGAATAGATAAGAGATGGTGTGAGGGGTTTGAAAATCAGGTATAGTTTATAGACGGATTTAGAAGATTGAGATGACACGTGGCACAATTTGAGAGGATGAAAATCTTATCAAAAATCTGAGATTAAATTTTTAAAAAAATATCTGAAAATGTTATCTGACATTTGACACGTGGCACATTTGTAGAGGGTGAAAATCTGATCAAAAATCTGAGATTAAATTTTTTAAAAATATCTGAAAATGTTATCTGACATTTGACACGTGGCACAATTGTAGAGGGTGAAAATCTTATCTAAAATCTGAGATTAAAATTTTTTAAAAATATCTGAAAATGTTATCTAACATTTGACACATGGCACAATTTTAAAAGGAATTTTCTTTGAATAACTTTTATTAAAATCTAAAATACTGAAAATTAACTACGAAACTTTAAATGCCGTTTTGGAAGGCCAAACGACCTCAAAATGCCAAAATCCATCATACATCACAGCAAAGCTGTGAGTTTGACTCGTGGCGTCGTTCCCTTTCCGAAATGGTATTTTGCGTCCTAATCGGAGCTCGGACGACAAATCTGCAAATTCCCACTACGTCCTTTTTCTAACTCAAGCGATAAAATCTGACATTTGTTCTACATCAGACGTGGCACAATTTTAGAGGGTGAAAATCTTATCCGAAAATTTAATTACAAAAGATTATCAAAATTAATGGTTTAAACTATAAAAAAATTGAAAATAAAGTACAATGAATAGTAATTGCCTTAGACTTGCCCTAGACTTTGCCCTTGTGGGTGGAACCACAAATGCAAAGGCTGACACTATTCACGTGAATAGTAACAGCCCTTGCTTGCCCTTGCCCTAGACTTTGCCCTTGTGGGTGGAGATGCTCTTATAAATATCCTCACCAAACTTATAATGCTCTATTTTTTTTCTTTCTTTAAAGCAAAACCTCATTCACACCAAGAGACCCACGTGCTATCGATACTCAATCGAAAATTATTTGCTCATTATCCGCATCACCTTCTGTCTGAACTTGAGGCTTGGAAGGAGCTTTGGCACCAGGAGGCTGCTTCTTCTTGATCCCACTTACAATGTCATCAATTCTGAGGAGTAAGCAAGCAGCTTCAATTTTGAGGAGTATCCCTTCATGCCAGTGCAAAGCCCATAAATAGAGCTCTTTTTGCTATTGGATCCAAATTGCTTTCCCTGACATGATAGTAAGCAGGACAACCAAATGTATGTAAATACTTGTAATCAGTACAAGGTATACCGGACCATATCTTCATGGGTGTTTTGCCCTCGTTCACAGTAGCCGGCAATCGATTAATAAGATGACATGCATAAGTAATCGCCTCAGCCCAAAACCCTTGCCTAAACCAGCATTAGACAACATTCACCGTGTTTGGGCCAGAAAAGAGGTCCACGCGCCAGCCCACTTCTCACAAGGGCCCATAAAACAGAAAAGATGAAGAACTGGGCTTCGATTCAAAAAAATAGAGAAAGCCCAAAACCTGATCAGAAGGCCCATGTCTTTTACAAAAATGGCAGACTTGTAAAAACGTCAAGATTAAATGGCAATCAACCACTTAAGTAGATCAATAAAAAATTGAAAGAAAAATTGGATTGGGCCCAGCTTCTGGCTCACCACTGATCTCAAAACCCATAGTGCAAGGTCATCATATCTTTTTGGAAAGCCTATTCTCAGAACCCACGTGACTACCTTACTTAGAAAAGTCAACAATTTCAACTATCACAAGAGAGTTGATTGGAAATTAAATGAAAGCAGGTCATTAGCAGAAAGACTTCTCTGAAATTCTGGGGCTAAAAGATCATAATCCTTTTGTATACAATTCTGCATCATAGCATGTGATCTTTCCAAGAGATAAGCAAACTACAATCTCAAAAAGATAAGTGGGAAGCAGGGAGTTGTTCAAATAGACAATCAAAACTAACCATCACAATTCTAAACTCTTACAAAGGAGCAGTTAAATTGGAAGAAAGTTTAGGTTTTCCTTCAAGAAAATAGGGAAGTGACACTATGTGAAAATTGACCTTTAGCTTCGGTGAAACTCCGTTGCTAAAGGTACCTAAGAACCGAACTATTGGGAACCGATGCATATGATATAATGATACGCTTCGGACATTCCCTGTCGCTAAAGATGATTTACTACTTCTTTCTTCCTTAGTCACCGATGCGTAAGTTGTTACCATATGCCAAAAAGAGTGTTGACCTCTGATGCCTAAACCTTAAATAGCATCAGGGAATATATCAACACGGATGCTAAATACTCATTATAGCATCAATGATTTTGTTTATACTGAAGCGTGTGCTAACTTACCACTTCAAAAAAGATGTCACTGTTGTTGCAAATTATGTTTTACGCATTCGTTTTTTGTACTTATGCTGAAGTGAAAAACCAACAAAAATTTGACTTTTTACAAATATTATATATTATTGACCTTTCAAATTATAGGCTTCGGTTCCCAAATTGTGCTGATGTTGTTTTTAATTTTTAACTTCAATTGTTATGGCAAAACTGGGATTGTTATACACAATAGACATCCTTGTTACTAATAAAGTGTAAGCAATTTCCATTTTTCACATAAATAATTTTAAATACATCCATACTTGAAATATATATATATATATATATATCCAGCACTTTCCACAAATCACTATTTTTCTAAACCCACATATGATCCATACTTGTCTATAACCAAAATACTAGCAAAAAAAAAAAAAAAAAAAAAAGGACATGTAAAATGAAGAGAGAGAATGCTTAGTACAAACAAAAAGCCAATCTTCCCATTCCTATCTTCATGTGCAAACTTCCATAGAAGAGCTCTATCAATTTCCTCATCCTTCTCCGCTATTTTCTTCTCACTATTTTCTTCTCTTTCTATTTAAGATGAACCAAAGTCAGCATAAAGAAGCATACACATATAAGACGACAAAAAACACTTTCTCCATATACTTACCAAGTGTTCTGCCCTTCCATACACAGCAGTCCCCTTTTGTTTTGTTTTTTTTATAAGCTACAAATAAAAAAATGAAAACTAAAGATAATAAAGCACAAATGATACAAACAGATGACAAAATTCCAATAAAAATAAGCATTTGACATGTACTCTCAGACTTTTGCAGTATCAAGTATAAGGCCAATATTCAATAATCATCATTCAATACATTAACCAACCTGGACATCATAGCCCCACATACATTACAGCTAAACCAATAAGGCCTGTAACAATTCCACCTTTGAAAACAGTCACCCACCTGATATATATAAGAAGTGCAAGGAAAGTGTATATAAAACAAAATTAGTGCACCTGCAGGTTTTATTCCATTGGAGCCACAACAGATACCCAAAACAGATTTGGTTTCTTTTGTCTATGAAATTTTACATTTCAAATTAACAAGAAAATAAGGTTTTGCGCAAATGAGAGAGAGAGAGAGAGAGAGATCACCAGGTACCTATAAGCTGCAGGAAAACAAGGAATTCATGACCAAAGTAAAGAACTTTTGGATTAAACGAACAAATTAAAACAAATACCTTAAAGCCATTCTTATATTTGTGCTTACTGATAAAAAAAAAAATAAATAAATAAAGCAAGCAACTATTCAATGTCTTACTCATCAAAGCGCTTGAAATCTTCCACCTTTAAGGGAAACTACTCCAGCCATTCCACATTCTTCAATATCTTTAATTTGACACAAAACGTAAGGAGATTAGGCAAACCAAACAGAGTTCCAAAAATTCACAACATCAAGCAATAGATTAAATTTGAAGAATTCATAATATTTTCAGATACAGAATTAGCCCAGCAACAATCTAAAGTCTTCGTTTGTTCACAAAACATAACAGGGTTTGTGAAGCAAAGCCCAATAGTTTAGATTTACTGTTTTAGCTACTTGCTAGATATAATTAATCAATTATCCACAACCCTTGAAGAATCCCACATAAGAAATTAATCAATACATAACTATTCCCTTCCCCCACCCCGCCCCACCCTCCCAAAAAAAAAAAAAAAAAATACAACAAAGAAACTAAGCACCAGCCTCAAACGGAAAATTAAAATCAGAAAGGAAAAAAATTATGAATCATAATCAAAACAAAGCACCTGCCTCAAACATTGTGTACAGACCTTTCATTGAACACTTGGGCAGCACCATTTTCAGGCAGATCCACACCCAGCTTTAAAAAAAAAAAAAAAAGAGGGAATAAGAAGCTGACTTTTACCTCTTTCCCACATTTCTTTCACCCAGCCTTTTCTCCAACTTCAACCAATCACATGGCACCTCTTCTAAAAACAAACCAAAGCACCATTAGATTCTGCAAAATGAATAATAAAAAATCTAAATATAAATTAAACTTTTGAAAGAATTTGAAACTTTGTAGTATCTGGTAGCACATAAATTGAAGTAATTGAAAGAAACTTTAATTTCTTCTTTGTATGTTTTCATGAAAACATTTGAATTTAGTGAAGTCTGCAGGGCCAGCTCTCATATTTATGATCACTTCAAGTTCTCTTTGTAAACTACAAAAAAAAGGTTAAAGCCAGATGAGACAGCTGCAGATCATTCAACTATACTGCATGCTCACCAGAAAAATGACCGGTAACCCCACTTTACCAATAGAGGAATTAGAACAATAAAAACTGAAAATTTCAAGATTAATTAAGCTAGAAACTGCTTAAGTCAACAAATGAACTGACAAAGGAAAAAGCCAAAAGGAAGGGTTTGCATAGTCCTAATAGTAATCACCCAATATTAGATCCATACAAAAATCAACCTTCTCAAAGCATCTCTGTTTTCATTGTTGGGTAGCTAATTAAGAAGAAAGGGGAAAATAAATTTCAATTTAAAAATAAAGTGCAGCATAAAAACAAATCTAAACTAAGTTGGGATAAATTCCCACACAAGTAGGCGAAGTTTTGCACTTACAGATGCCCAAGTCGAAGTTCCAAATCCACTTCCTCCTTGTGATCTTTGAAGAACCCCATGTCCAAGTCCAGCCTAATAATATTACTCTCTTTCTTCAGATCATCAATCTTGTTGAACTCATCATCCAGATCTTTTTGTGCAAAATCCTTCAATATTTCTCCAACCTCATGATCCACAGCACCTTTCTTGCGTTTCTGGGAATCAAATTAGGGTTGCAGCCGTGAGGTTCTGCAAGGCTAAATTGAAAGAACTTTTTTATAACATCTGGAAAATAAAAGAGCAATAAAGAGAGTTAGGGTTACCTTGCGATTGCAGTCGTGAGAGGGTTTAGGAACGAAGAGGATTTCTAGATGAGAAAGAATGAGCTCGTTTGGGGTTAAAGATAATAAAAGGGATTTGGAATCAGATAGAGCCAGAAAGGGTTTTGGGTAGAGAGAGAGTGCGTGAGCTTAGGGTCAGAGAGGGCTCTGGAAGTGGACGAAGTAACTGGGGGTGACAATTTGAGAGCGAGTGAAATTTTTGAGAGGGAGACGAAGTTTCGGGCAGAGTTTGCGAGGGAGAGCGTGAAAATTTTGGGTTAGGGTTGACTTGACTTTTGGCGTTGGAGCTAAATGTGGCGATTAAATTTATTTTTCGCACAATTATTTTACGTATTAGTATATTTCTATCATAGATGTTAAGTATAATCAATGGCATCGGTAGGAAAAATAAAAAATTTGTGCTGATGCCTTTATATACTTTTAGTCTTATTATTTATAAAATCGATGCCTAATACACTAACCGCATCGGTATTTCATTTTGATGATGCCTATGTAGTGTTGCGGAAAGTGAAATTTAGCATAGTGTGATTGTCTTAGGAACTAACTATTGATGGCTTATCTGCCAGAATTGATATAACCCCTTTTCCTTTGCATTTAAAAATGAGAGATCTTTTGAGAATTTTTGCTACCCATTATTAAAAGAATTAGAAACCCTATGCCAAAACATTTCTTATAAATATAAGAGAGGGTGAACAAAACACCAGACAATCAAATCAAACAAAGACAAAAACTCGAAATGATCACTTGATCTCTTAGAACCTTCAAACAAATCAAGCAACCAAAAGCTCATTCGAGCCACGTAAGTTAGCTATTAGAACTTCTAGTTCGTACATAAGAGAAATAAGTCATTCAAAACGAAATTTCTCTCATATAAATTTGTTCAAAGAAAAGCCAAAACAAGTAGAGTCTATGTTTTTTTTTACAAATATGAAAACCTCAACAAATTTATGGAGAGTCCCGATCAAGCTAATAGGTATCATAGTGCAGCCCAAACCAATAATCCTCAAGTCCACCATTTTTGCCCATTTCAGATCAAGTGGCTGCAACTCGCTTGTTCAAAAGCTTATGTGGCTTGAAGTAGATTAGAATTCGCCAAACTCAACGTTGGTATCGACATACCAGTTTAGCAATTGTTGTTAATAGCTCACCAAAGACATGCTTACCCAAATTCAAATGATCGAGTTTTCTACCCAGCAGTAAATGGAAGTCCAAAGATTCTTTTTGTCTTTTTAGAGTTGATTTTTCCTTTCAGCTTTGTAAAGGCACTTCGCCTAAAAACAATGCTTTATTATCTTATCATTTATTCTCGCGAACTACTAGCTTTGTATCTGTGAAAATTGTGAAGTCCTCACCACCGAGGCAAGAAAAGAACTTACTTGGGAGATATTCCTCACCCAAATTCACAATCGCTTGTTTAGAAATCAGTAACTTGGGGCGCAAGTTATCTATTCTAAGAAGTCTGCTAGGATTTTTATTGTTAAAGAGATGACATGCTCGCACACTAAAGATAGTTGACTTGTTGACCAGTCAGTGGTTTTCAAGGCAATGAGGAACTTTACTCTTCCATCATAGGAGCAAATACAAAATGGGTGAACAATTTGGCACGCCCAGTGGACTTCTCAAGTATACATACTCCCAAAGAAATTTTCTAAAGTATATGACTATTGAAGTTCTAGCCGTAACCCACGCTACGCCATAGAAAGAGGCCAAGCTTTTGGGAAGGACTGAGTCAAGAAAGTGATGCCAGCAACACCCCATGGCGATTTAGAGTATATGTTCTAAGACTGCTCCAGGAGGTTGAATCAAATACAGAGGCCGTGGTTCCAACAGAGGCCACAACACAGAGAAGCAGGATATTCTAAACAACATGACACCATGATGCAATGGTAAGTCAACAAAGGCCTCAGAATGACCAAGAGGTCGCTATGGCCACGATTCCAAACCTAGATGTTGTAGTCCAAAGAACTAGACCTCCCTTACGGTCATCCACCAAAATTGGCATGGCTATATCAGAGAACCCTCTCATCGCATAGATAGTTGGAATACCAAGGCATGGGGAGATCCAAGCCGATAGAGGGGAGGAGCTCCTCCTCTGTCCAGAGCATGAGGTTCACCTGGGCAGAGGCCTTGCACCAGCCAGTTCCCTATAATCACCGTAACCTCCACCTATTCCACAACCTCCGCTACCTCTTGTGATCAACCTTAGCACTTCGCCAAAGCACTAGCCGTGTGTGCCCTGCACTTAGGATGGATCCCACCATTCCTCCACCAAGAAGATGGGCAAATTCTTTGCCAACACTAACAGAATGGACTGGGCAAACAGGAGGAATCATCCAGATCTTGAAGAAGAGGAAGAACACAGTGGAAAAGTTTTGGCTGCACTTATCTGTAATGAAGCACAATTGACCACATCCAAATATGGGCAAAATTGCACCTCACAATGCCTTGAATGACGTGGGGTACCAGAGAATGATCAGTGAAATGATGGAGCTCGAAGCCAAAAGAGGGGAAAGGCCCATTCTACGTAAAGCCATATATGGCTTACATTGATCGATAACTTATCCCTGGTTTCAAGGTGCCAAACTTCACCTTATTCAATGGAGAAGATCCCATGCTTCATCAATTGAGCATATAGGCAGTTCTCCGTCCAAAGGCATAGCCATAGAAAATAACCCTCCTAAAGCTAAGGCTTTAGGGAATTCTTCTCTCGACAAGCCTTCACTGTACACCACCTACCAAATGCACTGTTTCAAACTCGGGAGCAAATGGAAAATGTTTTCCATGACTACTATTTCGTGATCCAAATGTGGTTACCATCGCTGATCTTGCCACCTCAAATAGAATGAAGATGAGCCGCTTAGGACTTCATAACTGATTCGTAAAGCTCAAAATGAAATGCCGGATCCCTATGGAAGAAAGGCACTTCATCCAAATGGCTCAAACCGCCCTTAAAATCTCTCTAAGAAAAAGGTATAACGGGATGCTGTTTGGAGACCTGCAGAACTGGCAAACAAGGCATCTAAATATGAGGAGCTGCTCAGTGAAGAACAAAAGAAGAGGAACTCTTCCTAAGGCACATACTACAAATCCCCTTCTTCTTCGGTCTATCTGGTTGAGGTAGAATTAGAAGAAGACACTGAAGACTCAGAGGAAAGAGAAATTACAGTGTCATAAACGACAAAATTGAAACATCCATCAGCTGCAAGGCTATTACAAAGCCACCAAAGGACCAGTAAGTCCGCCACAATTCACAGGAAGGTTTGTTCCAAATAAACTAACCCAGAACAAGGTCTATTCCTTCGATCTAACCAAGGTTGATGCTTTGTTTGACGAGATGCTATTACAGAAGGCAATAGAGGCACCCGATAGGTTACCCAAGCAAGAAGAACTCAAGGGCAAATAGTATTGTACGTGGCACAACTCTTGGAACCACTCAACCAACAGTTGTGTTGTTTTTAGAGATGTCATATAGGAAGGAATAACAGTAGGAAGGTTAAAACTAGCGGAAAAACCTCCCTCAGTTACAACAGATCCTTTTCCCTAGCCTCAAGTCAACATGATCAACTTAAATTGGCCAAAACAGAAGAGAGGCAAACTAACAACAGAAGCTAGCTCCAGCAGAGGCAAAAGAATCACAAGAGAAGCTAATCAAAGGCCAAAGGCAACTATCTTGGTGTAGTGTTGTGCAAGAAGTGCAAGTGTGAGTGACGAAGTAACTTTGAACAGCAGAATCATCCCACACCTAGCGTTTTGACAAGATTGGAACATCATACCAACAGAGCCTGGGCTAAGACAGAGCTGCATTGTAAAGACTATCTAAGGCCTACTCAACAAGCAGTAAGGATGACATAGTAGCCAAAGAAAGAAATACCAATTAAGATGCCCGAAATGACAAGCCTTTGGCAACTATCATAGAAGGCGATGGTATTCGTCGGAAAAGTGGCACCAACTTTGAATTGACCGTAACTCGTAAGAGGAGGATTTAAAGGCACATCGCACCTTCCTCAAGAACAGTGGATGACACATGTACTTCTTAGGACCACTGCATAGAAGAGGGAAAAGTCCGTAAAAGCTCCTTAGGCAGTAACAAACAACTCGTCACCACAAGAGCCGATGAAGACAAAATTCTGCATGTACTCTCCCATCAATCTCGCCTCATCCTCAATCAATTAGCTTGAACCTTCACAAATACAAGGTGAATTCTGAACCTATTCCAGTATAAGAACAAGAAGACTGGACTGAAGAATATGAAGAGGAGCAGTAGACTATGAACCATCTGCAGATGACTAGACTGCACTCCTCGAAATAGGAGAACAAGAGGACTGGACAGAATAGTATGGGGAAGAACATATGGAGTATGACGGAGAACTAGATGAAGAAACTGAGGCTTTTGGTGTCGAATTAGAAAGCCCATTGTAGGGTGATCTGGGCATTAACATGGTGTTCATCTTACCAGAAAAATTCAGGGCAGTAGAAGGACAAGAAAACACTCTAGAGGGAGATGTATTCTCCCAAGAAATTTTTGAGTGCAGATTGACATAAGTAGAGGAAGTACCAGAACAGCAAACACCTACTACTAAGATAGCGGAATCGCCATGAAATCAAGCTATAGAATGCCTGCTTTCTCCAAACCAACCAAGGAGATAGCCAATCACCTCAGGCCCCTGTTCATAACAGCAAACTTTGGGGGTATTCCTATTCCCAAGGTGATGGTAGATGAAGGTGCAACCATTAATCTTCTACCTAATAGATTGTTGAGCAAGATGGACATAACAGAGAAGGACCTAATTCCAACGCTGCCTAATCTGTCACCAACTTTCTGGCTGGGGGCATCATTAAGACTCATGGAATCCTAAATGTGGACGTCATAGTTGGAACCAAGGAGCTAAAGATTGCATTTTTGTGGTAGACACCACTTCTATCACTTACAATGCATTGTTTGGCAGGGAACTGGATCCATCAAAGCCTATGTGTTCCTTCCACTCTGCATCAGCAATTAGCCCTTTGGAATGAATAAGGTTTCATAGAGATAGTAGAGGCCGATCCACGACCATTTCTGTCCTCTACCCTCTGTCATGATGACCTTGGTCTTTTCACCTTCCTTGAGTCAACTGCAACGGCCGCCCCATGGTTTCACGCCCAAAGACTCATTGAAGATGGTTTAGCCGTTTTCTAGAAGACTGGAATAGACCTTTTGTTCTAGACCTTCAGAACTCTGATGTTTAGTCTCAATCAACAAGAAAACGATCGAGCTGCAACAATCCTATCCATTACAAAAAGATTGTTGATATATTGGGAAGAAATGAAGCTCTTCATGCAGAATCCAGCCATTAATATGGCAGAGTTCACTCATGAGAGCACTGAAGAACAGGAAGAGAGTTTACAAGAGGAAGTACTAGATTTTGCACCAGCAAGATCGGATGACTCTTTGCCAGAAGTGGAAGATCCATTACAAGAGATAAACTTAGGGACAGAAGAGGATCCAAGACCAACTTTCATTAGTGCACTATTGAAGGAACCACTCAAGAGTGAAATCATTGCACTTTTGCATGATTTTAGAGACTACTTTTGCATGAGATGCCTGGATTAGACAGAAAGTTGGTTGAACACTAGCTGCCAATCGAAGAAGGCTACCTTCCAGTCAAACAAAGCGTAAGAAGAATGTCTATAGAAACAGAATCGAAAGTCAAGGAAGAAATAGAAAGATTGCTCAAGGCAGGATTCATCGACTAGCCATTTATGTTGATCAAGAAGAATATTGTGCATGTTCTCAAGAGAAAAACATGGGCAAAGTAGGATCTGTGTGGATTACAGGAATTTGAATGAAGCATCTCCCAAGGACGAATATCCTATGCCAATGGCAAATATGCTAGTAGATGGAGCTGCTCATAACCAAATGCTATCTTTTATGGATGACAATGCAGGATATAATCAGATTATGATAGCAGAAGAAGACATCCATAAAACAGCCTTCATGTGCCCAGGACATATAAGTGCTTTTGAATACACTATAAAGCCTTTTGGCTTAAGAAATGCAGGAGCTACTTATCAAAGAGCAATGAATTCTGTTTTCCATGACATGATAGGCCATTCTTTAGAGGTATACATAGATGATGTGGTGATTAAATCTCCAGAAGAGGGAGATCATGTATCAAACCTGAGAAAGACATTCTTAAGAATGAGACAACATAAGTTGAAAATGAATCCCAAAAAATGTGTTTTTGGAGTTCAAGCATGAAATTTCTTGGGCTCAAGCAGGAAATTAAATCCCCAAAAGGGCATAGAGATTGACAGAAATAAAGCAAAATACATCATAGAAGCTTTACCACCCCAGAACAACAAAGAATTGCAGAGTCTCGTAGGAAAAATTAATTTTCTAAGGAGATTCATATCGAATTCTACAAGAAAAATCCAGCTCTTCTCCTCCTTGCTAAGGTTAAAGCAGAAATGTATATTCAAGTGGGAGGAACAGACCAAACAGGCTTTTGAGGAAATCAAAACTGCCTTTAAAATCCGCCAGTTTTGTCCCCACCAAAGAGAGGCAGACCACTCAAACTCTATGTTTTTGCATAAGAAGTATCCATTGGAGTATGTTAGTTCAAGATAACAAGGAAGGGAAGGAACATGCACTATTATCCGAAAGGTAACTTTGATGTATAGAAAGGAAATATTATACTTCATTGTTGTGAAACTCAGACACTACATGCTACCATTCACCATCTATATCATTGCCAAGACAGACCTAATCAAATACATGCTAACAAGGGCAACGTTGAGAGGCGTAATTGGCAAATGGACTGCTTTGACAGACTTTCTTTCAGATATGTTCTCAAAAAGTCACAAAGGACAAGTCAGAGTGCATTTCCTAGCATATCATCCAGGGGAAGAAATTGAAAACATGGATTCTTTGGATATAGCAAATGCAGATCTGTTGACTAGAGCTCACACTTGCCTCAACAATCCCATATATTCAGCACCTCACACCTTGGAAGCTGTACTTTGATGGATCAAAAACTCGATATAGCCTCTAGAGCCGGATTGTTTTAGAAGAACCACTTGGGATCAGACACTGTTATTCCTTCCAGTTAGATTTCTAGTGCACCAACAATAGGGCTGAATATGAAGCTTTAATCATTGGCCTCGAAATGCTGGTGGAATTAAGAATCCAGTATATGGAAATCTTAAGAGATTCTATGCTTGTGTTAAAACAGATTGTCTGAAGAATACAAGTGTCTAAGTCCTTCTTTAGCAGTCTATCTAGTGGCAGCCAGAAAGCTTCTGACATAATTCAGAGAAGCTACTTGGGAACATATCCCAAGAGAAGAAAACTTTGCAACCAATGAATTGGCTTAGGTAGCAATAAGAATACAAATGCCTGAGGACTGTGTGCAAAGGATCATCAAGGTAGGAAAGAAAAGTCTACCATCTGTTCTAACTAGAGGAATGAAGATATATGTCAATTCTGCCATAATCACTTAAGATGATTGGAGAAATCCCATCATAAATTACTTGCAGTATCCAACCCTGCCTTCTGAGAAGAGAGTCAGAATCATGGCTTTGAACTACCTTATGTGGAATGGAGATTTGGTCTGAAAAAGCAAAGATGAGGTACTTCCTGAGGTGCCTGGGGAAGAAAGAACGCATGAAGGTTATGGGAGATGTAACACCCGGACTCCAAATTTAATTCATATTTTAATTTATTTAAGTGAATTTACAATTCACCCTTAGGGTAGGGGTATTTTTGGTCATTTTCTTATTTGGAGGGACTTTGGGATAATGAGTGGTTTGGTTGCGTAGGTGGTACTAAGACGAATCCGTAGACTTGTGGTAGGCTTGAATTAGAGTTGTAACGAAGATTTGGTGATCAAAATAAGTTCGGTGGCGAAATCGTAATTATTTCGAAGAAAGTTAGAGTGAAAATCTGAAAATCTACTTTCTACTGCTCTCTCTTCTCTCTCCCGAGCCCTCTTCCTCCGCGAAACCCTCGTTATCGCTTCACCGAGACTGAAACCACCGCGACTGCTGCCACATCCGACCACCTCATCCCTTGACACCCATCCCGCTCGACTCGCCGTGAAGCCACGAACCCAAACCACCCAAAATCCCGACCGAAAACTCGAGAATCGCCGACGACATCGATCGTTCAAACCGAAGTTTACCGACGCTGCGCCGCTTTCTCCGCCTTCCATTCCTTGAATAAGGTGGGTTTCTTCCTCTTTATCCGCTCTAGCTGTTTATGAGGTACGATTGGAACAATTTTGAAGTTTGGAAGTTAGATTTTTGACCCAGGTTTTGGCCGATTTCAAAGTGAAATTCGCCAGCTGACGATTTAATTGACCTCCCGTAGTTGAAGGAAGTGATCCTTGCCTCGAGTAGTATCTAGGATTGAAAGGGTGAGCCGTGGAGTTTTTCCGCCGCTGACTTAATCTACACACCACGCTCCGCCAAGCGTGGCGGCGCGCAAGGTGGGTGGTGATGCCGCAATACGCCCCGATGAGATCCTCAGGTTGTCACGAGGGCGAAGGATTTCGCAGATCTCAATTTGGATGTCGTTTGACTATCTAACGGATTTCACATATTGTGTGTTATCCAAGTTCGATAGGTTTTGACCATTAGATCGTTTTCAAATTGAAGTATGTTGATCTAGGTAATTTTAGAATCGTATAGGTTTTCGCGGATCATGAATCGGAGCCCCGGATGTTCCGATTTAATAATTTAAAGTTTGTGGGTTAGCGATAACCGCTCTTTTGTGAGCGATTTCTAAACCTGTAGCCGGACCTTAGATACTCTCTTTTACGCATAATGATCGGGAATTTGAGGATTTTAGTATTTAATTTTTGATTTCTGCTTCGGGCGATTTTATATTAATTAAGGGTTCGTGATCTCAAATCGGTGCTCGCCTCGATCGTGATCTCAAGATGCGTGATCTCATGGTCGAGCAAGCTTGGGATTACTTGTGAGTGGACTTTGTTTTCAATCATACGCATGGTTTTACTGATAAAAGATTTATGCATATGTTTTAAATGGTTATTGTGATATAATATATAGCTTGGTTGTTGAATTTGATGCTTGTATAGCGCTTTGGCAATATATTGTGGGTTTGACATATTTGGGTATTGAGAGTATGTGTGTGGATTTTGGGAAATACTATTTATATTGTATATAGGTTTATGTGCGGGATATGTGAGTTGTTGATGTGAGATTGTGGAAAGATATGAGTATGAGGAGGTGTTGAGAGAAAATGTATGATTACACTATGTTAGTACAATCCCCTGGTTACTAAGCTTCCCACACGTGTCGCTGGTAGTTCCGGCGGGTGGGAAGAACATGTGATTACGGTCTCACACTCGCCGCTGGCGCAACGGAAGTACAGTAGTTTTCTGGGCAATGGTGGTGAAGCTGCACACGTCCCGAAGAGATCCTCAGGTTGTCACGAGCTCGTAGGATTTCGCGGATCTCAATTTGGATGTCATTTGACTATCGAACGAATTTCACATATTGTGTGTTATCCAAGTTCGATAGGTTCTGACCGTTAGATCGTTTTCAAATTGAAGTATGTTGATCTAGGTACTCTTAGAATAGTATAGGTTTTCGCGGATCATGAATCGGAGCCCCGGATGTTCCGATTTAATAATTCAAAGTTTGTGGGTTAGCGATAACCGTCCTTTTGTGAGCGATTTCTAAACCTGTAACCGGACCTTAGGATACCTCTTTTTACATACACGCATATGAAATTTGGGGATTTTTAGTATTTAATTTGTGATTTCTGTTTCGAAGCAATTTTATATTAATTAAGGGTTCGTATCTCGAAATAGATGCTTAGTTCGATCGCACTCAGCAGGTAGGACTCTCGCTGGGTTGAGTAGCTTGGTTGTTGAATTTGATGTTTGTATAGCACTTTGGCAATATATTGTGGGTTTGACATATTTGAGTATTGAGAGTATGTGTGTGGATTTTGGGAAATACTATTTATATTGTATATATGGTTTATGTGCGGGATATGTGAGTTGTTGATGTGAAATTGTGGAAAGATATGAGTATGAGGGGGTGTTGAGAGAAAATGTATGATTACACTATGTTAGTATCATCCCTTAGTTACTAAGCTTCCCACACGTGTCATTGGTAGTTCCGGCGTGGTGGGAAGAACATGTGATTACGGGTCTCACACTCGTCGCTTGGTAGTGCCGGCATGTGAGACACTTTCCATACGCGTCGTTGGTAGTTCCGGCGTATGGGAAGAGTATGTATGTTGCTTGGAATCATCACACATGTCGTTGGTAGTTCCGGTGTGTGATAATGTAGTCTGCGTACGTAGGACTTGGTTATGAGTATGTGAGCTACACGTGTCGCTGGTAGTGCCGCGTGAGCTATGAAGTTTCGTCCTCTGTTGGACCGCCATCCCTAGCCGCAGGATAGCACTTAGAAACTCAAGCATAGCCAAACAATCCTCTGGATTGTTTCCAAGTACAATAGTAAGGAGAGAAATATATGATATATCTATATTTATATATGTATATATATGTTTGTAGTGGGTTAGTAAGCTACATAATTTTGGGGATAAGGTTTATGGATTGAGTATTTGGTTTTAACGGACTTCAGTGTTTAATGTTTTGAGTATTTGATTATGATCTATGAAATTGCATGCTTGAGCATTATTTTTACACAGTGGGGTTATTATGTTGTTTTAAATGCAAACTTTGTTTTTGTCCACTCACATATTTTCTGCTTTATGCCTCTGCATAAGAGTCGCCTGCAGGAAGCTTGCAAGCTTGTGTTAGAGACGGAACCGCTTACTTCCCTAGTTAGATCTATGTAATTTCTTCTACTCAACCTGTTGTAAACTAAATCTGTAGATGCTCGCTATCGCCATGTTAGGTTTTTTACTTGAGGTCGGAGGCCATTTACTTTCTTCTCGTTGTTGTATGTTGAAAGCATGCTGGCAGTTAGGATTCATATTATGTTTATTCTGCAGGTTGAATTTTGTTGGATTTGTGCATAATTACAGGGGAGACTCTGCCAAATTTTTGGTAGAACGTCTCGGTTTTTAGCAAGTGGGCCCAACATTGGGGTGATGTCAGCTAAAAGGACGGATTCGCCCTGATCTGTGGGAATTTTTGGGCGGGTCCTGCTGAGAGAAACCCACGAAGGAATCTGTGGAGCTCATCAAGGAGGAAGAAAAATATGCTAGTTAATTAGAAGGTATGGCTACTTCTAGCCAACCATGATGAAGGATTGCATTGACTATTCTAAGGGATGTGAGGCTTGTCAAATGCATGGTCCAATCTAGAAGTCTCCTTCAATTCCCATAAATCCAGTAGTCAAGCCATGGCCATTCAGAGGATGGGCAATGGATCTCATTGGCAAGATTTATCCAGCCGGCAGCAAGCAACATTGTTTTATCATTGTAGCTACAGATTATTTCATCAAATGGGTGGAAGCCAAGCCTGTTAAATCCACTACATCTAAATAGATCATCACCTCCATAGAAGAACAGATTATACAAAGGTTTCATGGCGTTCCGTAATCAATCACAACAGACAGGGGATCTTCGTTCATATCTAGAGAAATGCTAATTCAATCCACCCCTTACTATGCTCAAGCTAATGGACATGCAGAATCCAATAACAAGGTGATCATCAACATTATCAGAAAAATGCTCGAGAAAAATCCAAAGCAATGGCATGAGAAATTATTAGAAACCCTATGGGCATATAGGACTTCAAAGAGAAAGGCAACTGGCATGACCCCATATGCTCTAACTTATGGTCATGATGCAATTCTGCCTATGGAAATAGCAGTCCAATCTCTCGTAATTGCTCACCAAAGACAACTGACCGAGAAGACTACTCTCAAGCCATGCTGCTAGAACTAGAAGGATTGGATACTAGTAGAATTGACACCCTTAACAAACTCTTAGTGGGAAAACAGGTTGTATCAAGGGCCTACAACAAAAGTGTTAAAAACAAGAGTTTTGAAGAGGGATAAATAGTCTGGAAAGCAGTTATGCCCCTTGGAACACACATAGCTGGTTATGGAAAGTGGTCACCTAAATGGGAAGGTCCTTTCATAATTAAGCAAATCCTTGGAATAGGGGCATACAGATTACAGGATTGAGATGGAGATGTTCATGCTGCACCAATCAATGGCAAATGGTTGAAGAAATTCTATCCAACTATGTGAGATTCACAGGCTGTACAAACAAATCCTGGAATAGAGAGGGAACAAAACGAAACTGTTATCTAAATTTCTGTTCAAAGTTATTTGTATTGTAATTTGTTAAAATTTTCTTACTTTTTCTGCTTTCTTTTACTTTGACAAAAGAAATTGTGAATAAAAAAAGTTCCACAAAAGATAACTTTTATTAAATATAGTCATTTTCCATGACTCAGTTTATTACATTTTCATAATTTAAATGCAAAGTCCTACTTTCTTTAAAGTTTCTTGCAATCCGGTCTTCTTGGTAGAGATTTCTTGCTGGAGAAGCATCCCTTGATGGAGAGAGGCCTCTGCAATCTCCAATTCTGGCCTAGAGGCAGCTACCATGTTCTGCACAAGAAAAGAGGCCTTGGTCTTGGTGCCTAGTCCAGCCCCAAGTCTATTCTCGCCTCTCCTCAAGACAGCAAGTTGCTTCGGAGTTCTTCAATTTGTCTTTCCAAAGCTTGTTAGCAAGTAGCCTGGCCCTTATAACCCACAACCATCCGGTCCAGCTCTTTTGTTTCAGTGATAATCGATCAAATTGGCTTCATGAATAGCCTTGCAAAATTCAGAAGCTTTAAAGGAAGGCTTAAGGTCTTCATATCAAATGTGAAGATTGAGCACATTTCTTGCTAGGCCTAGGCTAAGCTCAAGGATAGGTCTGGGAGCCATGTTCTCCCTATGCAACAGGTCCAGATCTTCATCACCTAGTTAATGCCTTCTTTATTCTCATCCAAGTCCAAATTTATTGATCGCCATATTTTTATTCCCGTCCACCGATCATCCATTACTTTAGGCTTGGCCTTGCCTGAGTAGAGCCGAGCCGTTTCTAGCTTGTCTAGCCGAGCATCCAGATCCATGGCTTCAAATTCTACCGCTGCCTGATCAGCAAATGAGGTCGAGCAGTGTGAACTAGGGATGGAGTGGATAGGCATCTGCTAAGAAATGATCTCAGAAATTCCATGCTAAAATTTGAATAGGAAAAGGCGAAGACATCGATGAGAGGACTGTCACCACAAATGAAGTCCTGCAGCAGTTCGCTCCTCCACCTAGAAAGAAGGGAACTCTTAGGAAAATGGAAGTAGACAGACTATGAAAACCAAATGTAATGAAGAAAGAATTGAACTACCTCCGATGCCGAATAGCAAAAATGCTCAGATCTACATGATCAAAAGAGCCACTCAACTAGTGGGCTCGCTTCTGGTCTCTTGTTGTTTTCTTCCCGCAAAAAGACAGAGCTCAAGTCAAAGGGAATGCAACACAAAAGCCAAGATCACAAAAAGAAAGGATCTCTTGCTATAATCTCACCTCTTCTTCTCCATCTTTTGTTTTCTCTTTATCTCCTTTCAAACCCTCCTTCTCCTGTTCCACGGCTTCAAAAGCCTTTCGCAACTCTTCATTAGTCTCTATGGTCTCAGAGGAATCAAGCTGTGTTCTTCTTTCCTTCGACTCATTAACAACCCTATTTCTTAGTCTTTCGCCTGTAAGGAGGAGGGAGATTTGACCGCACAAAAGAAGAAAGTCCAAATAGGTGCAAAACTAATCAAAAGGGGTTGACAAAATTGAATACCAAAATTTTATTTAGGAGATCAAATAAGACAAAGGATAAGGCTAGATAGCATCACATGAGCCCGAGTGACTTTTTTCTTTGTTCTTTCTCGCGTATGGGTTGCCTCAACACTTGCTTCTCGCTAAAGTCTCATAATCATCCTCCTCGCCACCAAAAGGAAGATCTAGGTCTCCAGCAAAGAATAACAAGTAACTACATAAGAAAGGAAAGGCATACCCAAAGAAAAACAAGCTTAAGAATAGAGTTCAAAACTTACCAACCACTTCCCACTTGGACGTCTTGTTTCCCAAGATTGCTCGTCATAGAAGGATCTGAGACAAACGCAAAATGAAGTTAAGACACATCTCGTAGTACGTAAATCCAAAACAAAGGAGCAGAACTAGCAGTGCTTTACCTTCAATCACTTGAGCATTTATGCCCTTGACCAAATTGCACTATGAACTTTTAGCTTTTTTCTCGCCGTAACACCCAACATCCCAAGTTGTAAACAGCGTTTCACAGAATGCAGGAGTTAGGCTCTGTGATGGATAGAGGGCGCCCACGCTATTGTTAATCTTGTTCATCGAGCACCTGCAATTCTTATGCACATCTAGATCATCCAATCCCTCCACGAGGTAGAATAATTACAACTTCTATAAGACTTGAGGGGAATGAGTTGAGGACAACAAGTCACCGGCGCAGGTTAGGATGATAGACTGCTCCAAAGGAGGCTTACCCCACCAAAAGGCATATCCCTGGCAAGCCACACTGTAAACTTTGTTCAAATCAATTTTGCTTCTTCTTCTTCTAGCTCCTTCTCAAAAGTCATTCATGTGCCCAGCCGAACCAAGGGTATGTTCATCTATACCACTTGCCACCGAAAGCAGCAAACCTTTGGTGCAAAGGCCTAAAAACATGAGGTATTCTTCAATAGAGCTTTAGGCACCTCTCACGACTTCAAGGGGACCACCATGACTGATCTTCAGCGTAATAATGTCCGGGAACCTCATTCTGGGAAATAAACTCTGAACTAGATCCGATCATCCGAACGCGCTAGGTGCAAAGATATTCAATGGATTCTCCATAGTGGCGCTGTGAAGGTTCTTATACAGTGTGAGCTAATTGTGAGGCCAAGTCCCACATTAGTATGATTGTGCAAGGCTTCGCCAAGTGCTTGTATTCCAACAGAATCCGCCGAGGAGCGGTTGGGAAAAATGAACTTGTTCAACCAGTATAGAAGAAACAACATGTGTTGTTGATCCTTATCCTTTTCAGTACTAAACTTCTTTAAAAAATTGGAGAAGGAAAATTTGATTAATCGCATAGGAATGGTGAAAGGCTTTGCAATCTCTCAATTCTTCCTCTATGGTAGTCACCAACAAAGATAAGCAGTGCCTCCCATGGGGCTTGAACCCAAATATTTGAGCCAGATCCAGAGAGTTGGAGTCATGGGACCCATACGAAAATCGAAGGTGTTGCGGGCGAACCTGTACACGAGCAAGAGCCAAAGAAGTTCTCGCTTTTGCTGATGTAATTTCGGCTGTAAGGATTGCGCGTGAATTCAGCCTTTTCCAATAAGCTCCATGCCTCGAGAGAAGTCTGTCGATCTAATCGCACCACCAACCGTCGCTCTCACCTCACTGAGGGATAAAACGACTCAAGTTCTATCGACCTGTGCATGAGAAGACAGAGCCGAGAACTTTGGAAGCACAGAGGAGCCTCGATCTTCCTTAAACAAATTGGCCATTTCTTCCACACCGAGCCAAACCAGTGGGACCCAGAACAAGGGTGTTTTCAAACATATGAAGGACGTTTTCATCCAAATTCTTCTGCGCATATGAGTAAGGTTTACTACGAACCTCGATTGCATGATCATAGACCCATCTCCAGTGAGAGAAGTAGGAGATCGAGAAGAAGAGGAGCCCTTGGCACGAGTGTTTGGAGAAGACATTTTCTTTCTCTCTCTCATAATTGGACGAACAAAAGGGGATTGAAAGGAACAGAACCAAAAGAACAGAAGGTTTTGAAAGAAATATAAGTTGGGACAGAGCTAGGTTTTGATGAACAATAATGAAGTTCGGCAAAATTTTTATAAACTAAACAGGAAGATCGTGGGGGAGTAGGAAGGAAGAAGTTTTGTTCATATTTAATTAGTCGTTAGAACCCATTTCCCCACGAAGCCTAAATTGAATAGGCGAACGTGCGCTAATGCAACGGCAGAAATGGCGGCATCATTGATTAAATCATTAAGTCTCAAACCGCTTTAAAAAGATTCGCACTAAGGAAGCATTGTTTGGGCCAAAAGAGGTCAAGCACCAGCCCACTTCTCACAAAGGCCCACAAAATGTAAAGACTAAGACCAGGCTTCATTAAAAAAATAGGGAAAGCCCAAAACTGCATCAAGGCCCATGTCTTTTACAAAATGGCGAGTTGTAAAACGCCAAGATTAAGTGGCAATCAACCATCAAGCTGATTAATAAAAATTGAAAGAAAAATTGGATTGGGCCCAGCTTCTAGCTCACCACTAATCTCAAAACCCAGAGTGCAAGGTTAGCAGATCTTTTTGGAAAGCCTATTCTCAGAACCCACGTGACTACCTGACTTAGAAAATTCAACAATTTCAACTATCACAAGAGAGTTGATTGGGTACGATTGTCTAAATTTTGAGCCTAGATTGTCTGATTTTCGAATTTGATTTCGGCCGATTTTGGGATCGCGATTCCGACCACTTCCGGTCAGTTTTTGGGGTAGATCCAAGAACAAATGTGGTTCCAAATAGGGTGTTATACCTAGGGTAAGAGTCTTGAGCCTTGACTTTGAGATTTTCCGACGATGGGTTATCGCTTTGGACACCCACACGCGCCAAGGCGTGTGGCGGCGTGGTGGGCACTGTGAAAAAGGACATTGTGTCCCGACGTAATCTCCTAGCCTCACAAGTGCGCAGTGTACTGAATTTCAATTTGGATACCGTTTGAGTCTCGAACGAATATCGTCTATTGTGCGTTATCCGGGTTCGATAGGTTTGAACCATTGGATGGTCTTGAATTTGTTATATGTAACCGACATTCTTAGGATCATGTAGGATTAGACGGATCGAAACGGAGTCCCTGACATCAAAATGCCAACCCTAGGGCTAGGTTTATCAGAATCATCCGATCGTGAGCGATCCGACAATCCAATCTGGACCAAACTTGCAGGACGTGTGTCCTAAGCTTTGTAGAACACATAGGAACTTTCGGATCGGAGTTTGGAGGTCGTGGGCCCCGTGGGCTTGTTTGACCAAGTTTGGGTAGTTTGACCCTTGGTTGATCATGAGTCTTCCAGGGTAGTTTCACCTTCCCAGGTTGATTAAAATGACCGTAGAGACAGGTCTTGATTGTTAGTTGAGTTATGCTGTTTATGTGGGATTAAGATATTAATTTATTATGTTTTTACTGGGGGGTCATCAGATGCTATATTGTGGTTGAGGTTTATGCTATTTTGGGAATTAACTTATATAGATATCTATATATATATATATATTATGAAGATAAAAAGATGTTTGATTACATTGGGTAAGTACCATCCTATGATGGCTAGGTCCCACATGGTGTAGGATTTTTCAGCGTGTGAACAGACCCCATACGTGACTTTGGATGTTCCTGCGTATGAGGAGTATATGATATAAGATGATAGGTCACATGTGGTATAGGATTTTCTGGCAGGTTGATAGACCCTATACGTGACGTTGGATTTTTCGGCGTATGAGGGGATTATGTGATATGATAGCTAGGTCCCACGTGGCGAGAATTTTTCGGCGTGTGGACAGACCCCATATGTGGCATTGGATGTTCCGCGTATTGGGAGTATGTGATATGAGATAATAGGTCACACGTGGCGAGGATTTTCCGGCGTGTTGACAGACCCTATACGTGGCACTGGATTTTCCGGCACATGGGGATTATGTGATATGATGGCTAGGTCGACGTGGCGAGGATTTTCCGGCGCAGGATGATCCTACACGTGGCGCTGGATGTTCCAACGTATGGAGAGTATGTAATATGAGATGATAGGTTACACACAAGGATTGAAATATCGGCCGATACATTGATATATCTGCCGATATATCGATATTTTCAACTATCAACATCGACATACTGGGGGGTAAGGCCATATCTTCCCCTCGTATTGACGATATATCCCTCGATAAGTGCGATATTCCATATATTTTGCCGATATCCCCGATATTTCCCGATACCCATAACATAACCAAAAAAAATTCAGAAGTTTTGAAGGCAATTGAAGCAAATTGAAACCCAAAAATAGTTAATCCTTGCCCAAAACCCTATAATTTATTAATATGAAGAATCTATGCACAGTCCACTGCCCACATACCTCCAATCCATCCAAGAGGACATGGCGATCAGTTTTGGATCTATGAACATAGGAACTAGACCTAGTACTAACTCAAATGAATCTTATGATGTCTATGTTTATGTCATGTCTAATTATAGTGGAACTAGTTATGGAGCTCAAGATGATTAAAAAAATTATGGACCTACTAGTTGGTTAATCCTAACTATCCCATATATGGGAGGACAATAGGAGCTCAAGAGAGACCTATGTGCACCATGTTCAAATATGGCTTGCAAACTGCTCGCGTTACATAACTTGGTATGACTATTGTATGAATCTAGATGGTTGTTCCTCATTGTTTGAACCTCATTGAGCTCTTCATTTATGTAGATGGACACTTATCTAAATTGTAATACAATGTTTAAACAAACTATGGATTTATGCATGGTTTATTCATTCTAATTAACATTTTATTTTCAAACTTTTCATTAATGCGCATTACATACCACTTATATTTCATCATATGTATATCTTATTATTAGTAAATTTTGAGTTTTATTTGTTCAATACATTCATTGATAATGTACATAACATCTATGAAAGTTTTACACAAAAATTATGTGTTTCAATGCCTATATTTGTCATTTTTGTTGATTTTTTCCCGATACCTAAAACAATAACGATATATCCCCCGAAATATCCGTAAATTGGAGGCCCGATATTATTTGCATGGCCGATATTTTAATCCTTGGTTACACATGGCGAGGATTTTCCTAGTTGATGCACTCCCATACGTGGAGTTAGATGTTCCGGCGTATGGGGAGATTATGTGATTATTTAGAAAGATGTTTGAAAAAGATTGTGTTTGGTGAGTTGTGATTTAAATTAAAAAGGGAATGGAATAAATTCTAGAATGTATGAATTTGTATGGCTATAATGGTTTGTATGTTATTGGAACCAGGATTGTTGTTGAAAGAACTACGTGTGGCTTGATCTCTTGGTAAGGATATGTAGGCAGCCTAGGGTAGTGCCTAGGTGCAGCCGCGGGCTAAACTTTGCTCATGTTGTTTTATTTTAGTGAGGTGCTGACCTTGTCGTTGGTCCTGAAACTCGGATGGAACGAGACTTGATTGATTAAAGATTTATTATTCAATTGGACTGAGTGAATGTTGTAAATTTGTGGATGTGATCAAGTTAAGTTTAAAACTCGTTTTAGATTGTTGTATGATTTAGGCTGAGGCCTTAAACTACTTGTGATTGTGTTAGGAGGTTAAAACCTCGCATGCTGGAATTGGGAAAGTTAGTTGAGGTAAGCTGCGTTTGGTATTCATAATTATTATTTGAGTTTATTAATTGCCTTGCTTAAAGCATTATTTGATTTAAGGGCTTTGTTGGTAGTTTGGTTTCGTTTCGGATTGTTTGAAGGCCGGAGGCCGATTATTATGAATTGCATGAAACTACAGCAGTATACCGCCGGTTGGGATATCAAATGTGTTTTGTGCAAGTTGAAATTTTGGGAAATGTTCAAATTATAGGGAGACTCAATGAAATTTCTGCAGAAAGTCTCGCGCCCTTATTCCTTTTGAAAAGGAGGTTATAGTTTCAGACGCGGCCCAACATCGGGTGATGTCGAATTTCCACAGGATTTGTTTCCGGTTCCGAGGAATTGAGCGGACTCACAATTTGTGCCAACCAAATAAGGAAACAAAAAATTGTGTTCAATACATAGATTGTTTGTGCAAATAATCTTGGGGAGAATATTCGCTTTGTGATTCTTCAACCTTTGATCTTCCTTCTCTCTCTTCCTTGATTCCTGTAAAAAAGACCGGAGTAAATAGACCACACCCCGAGGGTGTTGGCCAAAGGCCCTCTGATGCCTAAGTTAGTTCGAGTGTTTGTAGGAAAACAATAGCTAACAAAAGGGTACGAAGTTGTATGTATGGTGTGAACTGGGTGGTTGTAGCCGTGTGTGATGGCGGGAGCAATGTGGAGAAAATATAGAGAGTGGAGAGGGAGAGAGCTTCGAGTATTTTTCTCGGGTTTTAGAAGTAGGTTTAGATGTAGGTTTTTTGAAGCACCTTGAATGATGAATGAAGTCATCTATTTATAGGAGCCTCGGGGTTATGGTTTCGTAGAGAATAAACTCTTAGTAGGAGGAGTTTATTCTTTACCTAAATTCGTAGAGATTGAGTCGGTCTTGATTATATCTTCTTATTAGGATAATATCTGAATTAATGATATTATCTCATTAAATAAAGATAATATCTTATAATTAAGATATTATCCATATTAATTAATTAAACAAATAAATTGGTTCAATTAATTAATTTAAGGAATAATTTTATTTCCACGTGACGTACTGTGATTGGAGGCGAAAATATTTTGCTCCCAGATAAATGACAAATATGACTAACATAGCATTCTCCATTAAGAAGACATCTCTTCTTTCCCAAACCCTCCTGGCTGGATTGAGAAAGAAAGAAGAGAGACAAAAACACACACTACCAAGTTAAAGTGACATTATAAACATCCTCATCAAACTTATAATGCTCTTTTTTTTTTTCTTTCTTTAAAGCAAAACCTCATTCACACCGAGAGACCCACGTGCTCTCGATACTCACTCGAAAATTATTTGCTCATTGTCCGCATCGCCTTCTGTCTCAACTTAAGGCTTGGAAGGAGCTTTGGCACCAGGAGGCTGCTTCTTCTTGATCCCACTTACAATGTCATCAATTCTGAGAAGTAAGCAAGCAGCTTCTATGGCAGTTTTAAAAGTCTGAGCCTTCACGTTGTAGGCATCCCAGATCTGACATCATAATTGTTAGAAATTAACGGCCTTACCGACATAAGAAATTTCACATTCAAGACTCTATGAATGCTCAATTATGCGTATTGCAATTGGCGTTCACTTTAATATAATAACTAAGATTACAGCAAGCAAGCGTGAGGGCTAAATTAGAATTTAAAGGCTGACATATTCTTTTGCCTAGGATTTTAAGGCTCTCATAGTAAAAGAGTTGCTAGATGGGATTGTTTATTGGTTTATTAATGTGTTAGGTGGGATTTAAATGCTTGCCAACAGATATATCAACAAAATATTGATACTTTATTTATGCCATATCGAGACTATGCAGGCTATAATGGTGTTGAAGTTTGGCTCACCTTAAGGATGCGAAGGGAGAAAGGAAGGAGTGTTCTCAGCAAGAAAGCGTTCAATCACTAGGTCATGGGAGATCGATCGGTTTTGTGCAGAGAGCTCCAGTGCGCACGATGTGAACCAGCAATAGATCGCACTAGTGACTTGCTGCTTGGCATGTTGATCAATTTAAAGGCCAATTGATAACCAACCAAATTGACATGGTCATGTCATGTCAATTAATGAATATTTCCATGTAGATTCTAATTTTTATTTATTCTCTTTTTCAATAATCCTTCAAACCCAAAAATATGAAAAATAAAAAGTAACCCTAGCAGTGTTGTTGGTCTGTAGCCTCACGTTGGTTCTCTGCTTTTACTAACGTCTCCAGCTCTCTCTTCCTCCATCAAATCTATCCATCCCCATCATCCATTATTGGAGACAAAAAGAAAACAACAAAGCACCATAACTAGAACATGGAGTAGAAGAGAAAGGCGACATTGCACGCATCCAAGGAACTCGTCAAAAAGCTAAAGCACATATAAACCAGCGAACAGACTAAGTTGGAGACGATCTAGTTAATTCAAGAATAATCATATTGAGCTGACACTATAATTGACACGGCATGATCACGCCTACTACGTAAGGTGTGCCACTAATGTTGAAATGACTCGACCCAAATTCCACTTTGAAATCCGAGTCGAACCTCGTTAAACCGACACCTGTAGGTGGGTGATAAGTGACCAACGTGCCTCAAAAACAAGAACACAAACTCTAAGGCCCTAACTCGTGGCTGCACTGACATCGTAGGTCGCCTACGCACTCTGAGGACTGCCACACGTAGTTCTTTCATCCTGCCTCGATCCGCAATCGGTTTGTTTATTATAAACCTAGCTCTAGGGCTGGCATTTCTGAGTAATCGACTCCGTTTCCGATCCACAAATACTATACGATCCTGGAATTACTTAGATCAACATACCGAACATGACTATGATCCAAAGGCTCAAACTCACAACCCGAAATCACACACTAGGCGAGATCCGTCGGGTTCAAACGTTGTCCGAATTAAGATCTGTGAAAACCTATGCGCTCGTGAGGACTAGGAGATTATTCTAGGACTAACTCTGGCCCCACCTTACTTCCTACGCGCCGCCACACGCACGGCAGTGTTGCCTAAAGCGATAACGTTTCGCCGGAAAAACTCAGAATCACGGCTCAAGGTTCCTACCCTAGGTGTAACACCCTATTTGGAGCCACTTTTGTTATTGGACCTACCCCAAAAACTGGCCGGAAGTGGCTGGAATCGCAACCCGAAATCTGCTAAACTTTGGATCCAAGATCGAGTTATCTACGCTAGAAATTCCTCAAATCCTACCCAACCATCAGCTAGAGCATGAAAAATAGCTAGAAATCCATACCTCACTCGTCCGATTTGGCGGCCGGACGACGGAGAAAGAGAGCTCGTTCTGTCAAAACCGGCCGTTTCTGGCCGTTTCGCGGCCGAGCCGCCGCCGGTCGATGCGGCGGAACCGATGGCTAGGGTGATGGCGGTCTAGCTCGACTCCCGTGGCGGCCGTGGTGTGTGGCGGTGCTAGTGGCTTGAAGAAGCCACGGCTTGGAGGAGAGAATCGAGGGGGTCGCAGGGAGAGAGAGAGATCGTTTTAAAACATCCGACATGACAAATTACCATTTTGCCCTGAACATATTTTGATCGTATCTCCTCAATACAACTCAGATTTGAGCCTACTACGTGTCTACGGACTCATCTCGCTGCGCTCTACGCAAAGGTATAACTGAAATTCCAAATTCCTTTCTGGTCAAAAAGTCAACTTTTAAACCATTAAAATATTCTAGGAGTATATTGGTCTTTTATTGGAATAAATTAATAATTAAATATTAATTAAGGACCGGGTTGTTACAAATGTGGTCAATCTTATGTGTCTAAATAGCATTATTATTATTTTTTTTGGACGAAATCTTGTTTCATTTAATAGAAGGTCAAACGCCATATTACATCAAAATGAACTCAAATAATTGAGTTCACACAAAATGCAATGCATACAGACATAGCCCACTATAAATAAAACTAACAAAATGCATAAGGCATATATAAAGGCATAAAGCCCACATAGAGGCGAAGGGCCCACATAAAGGTATAAAACCCACAAAATGCAAAAGCCCACAAAGCTCGGCACAACATTAGGAAACCCTAACACCATTAACGGACAAATGCCGCACAATCCAACATTAACAAGCCGCGCCACCGTAGCTAGCCGACACCCACCAAGGAAATACCAGTGATCAACAGAAAATGGTGGTAGGCAAGCCACCAAAGCTACACCAAGTAGGAGTAGCACTACCATAATCCAGGCAATTAGTGCGATTTGCACTTTAAGGACATCCCAAACTCCAACAGTTCCATCGAGGATAAACAACAGAAGAAACATCCGTGGAGTCAAGGAGCCGATGATAGTGGTTAAGACCAACCGATGTGACGCAGCCTCCAACAATGATGAGAGAAAATGCATTGCAGATACCTGTAAATAACAACAGAAAGTAAAACCGAAGCCTACACGGCCTAAAAGACAAAACAAATTAAACTTAAAAAAAGAGGAACTAGCTCTGCAAAAACAGAGCAGCACCTGTGGAGGAAATTTTTTTTTTTTTGGGGGAGGGAATGGAAGAGGGAGGAGCAAGTAGGGGAGAAAAAAAGGGGTAAAGGAGAAAATCAAAAAAGAAATTAAAAGGAAGGAGATGGGAGAAGGGAGAAAAGAACAGAAAGCAAAAGTAAAAAAAACAGGAAAAGTGAAGGTAGAAATTTGGAAAAGAGAACAGAGAAGGGAGGTGAGGAAGGGGGACGAAGAAGAGAGGGAACCAGGGAAAAAGGAAGGGGGAGAAGATGGAGAAAAAAACCGAAAAAAAAAAAACAAGAATAAAGAACCAAAAAGATGGAGGAGAAAAGGGGGGAAGGGAAGATAGGAGGAAAGGAGGAGCGAGGAGGCAAAAGGGGGAGGGGGAGGGGAGAAGGGTCGATGACCACTTCTCCTGGCGGCGCTAGAAGAGAGGACTAGGGTTCAGGAAAAGGGGTGGAGTCTAAATAGCATTATTGAATTGAAAACAACATATGATAAACAACGAAACAATAAGGGGAAAATGCAATGAAGCACAATTATGAGAGATATATCAAAGATCCACAACAGGATATCTCTCTAAGAAGCATAAGAGGGTGCTAATTAAACGACACTCGGATTCAGAGAAGCATATGCAAGCAGGTCCTCATTGCGTTCAATTATGGCCATGTGTTCTTCTTCCAAACACAACAACGCTTCTATGCCAACGCCATCACTCATGTCCATCAATAAAGTTGTATTCATGGATTCAATGTGACAGAGACTCATCCACGATGGCTTTCCCCAACCAAAATCGGCTTCGTAGAACGAAAACCTGCACCAACTGGTGCAACCATAGGTCTCAATGCTATCCTTCATTATGAGATTCTTAAGCCCTTCCATGGTTTGAATTAAATCCTCACCACTAAATCCCTTAGCATACTTTTCTTTATATTTCTCAATGCCCTTCCTCAACTTATGAACCAAGCTCTCAAGTTTCACTTCATCACTTTCCACAGTCATTACTGTAAACAACGAAACAAGGCTCCCCAATATGTTTTCTGTCATGGCAAGCCCTGATATTTTCCTCATGTTCACCAGTTGATTCCACGCGGATGGCTTTCTAAAACCCAAGTTTGATTTCGATGCTTGCAACGCGCATTTCCAAATGAGCGCAGACACTACTTCAACACGCGTAGGATTTGGCACTGAGGCACTGGCAGCTTTGGACTTGAGAGCAGCAATTTTTGAGGCATCAAACACAAACCTCTTGGTTATACAGTTGTTTTTTATCGACTCCACGATCGGTTGGGGTGAATTGAAGACATCTTGTGGTGGGAATAGAGTTGCTGCAACACCAAATTCAGCAGGAAGCAGAACATGATCACTAGCAGTACTGGCTGAGCCAAGGGCAATTGTAGCCCAGCTTTTGATGAATGTGCTGAGTGTAAAGGCATCGGCGACCTTATGTGAAATGTTGACCCCAATTGTCAATCCACCACATTCAAACAAGTTGACCTGGACTAGTAGAAGATGGCCTGCCTCTGATTGTTTGGATTTTATTGCAGTTGGAAGTAATTGTTTTAGGATCTCGAAGTCGGGGTTTTCCAAAATCTTCGATATGGGACAGTTGACCTGGGATTCAATAAATCCAGCCCCATGGTCATTGCAGCTGATTGAAACATTATATTCGAACTCCCCCGCAAAGGGGTAGAATTGACTGAGGGCTTCAGATAATGATGTTTTGAGAAGCTTGGATCTTTCAGCAAACAAGGAATTGTGATCAATGTTGTTGACCACATCATCACTAATATTGTTGGGGTAGAAGAGAAGTAATGGGATATACATTTCAGGTTGTAACTGATCAAAAACAGAGAGACTGGAACTTCTAAGGTGATGAGGAGTTGGAGAGGATGGCTTAATTGTTTCTTTGCGAATGACTTCAACTTTGATTTCTGAAGCCATCTTTTGTTTCACACTTGAGAGTTTCATTGCAAAGACCTCTATTTATATACCGACTCCAAGTCTGTGGCCTACTGCATTTGGAAAACAACATAAATTAGTAGGGGTTTAATTAATATATATATATATATATATATATATATATATTCTGTGAGCGATTAGTTTAGTTAGGTGGGATTTTGACTGGTGGCTCATACCTCATAGTATAGTACAGGAGTTGCTAGCTATTGAATTGTTATTTACTGGTTTATGAATGTGTTAGGTGGGATTTAAATGCTTGCGGACAGATTCTCTCAGTACATGTTCCATTGTTTCTATAACACATGTTCCATTCTCTCAGCACATGTTCGAAGGTTATGAAAAAAAGCAAAAGTCGCAAGAGGACAGAAGACCCAATAAAAAGTCCTAGAATGGTCCACACCAAAATTAGCAAGACAATCAGCAACTTCCTGAAAAATATAGGTGACACAAACATGCATTCAGAGAGTATAGCAAGACAGTTAAACCAACTAACGTGCAAATGCCACAGTATCCGACAAGGTTAATCTAAACACATATTATACTTGCAGTGCATAAGGTCAATCGTAATTTAGCATGGGAAGCACAAGATCATTCCCTTGAGGGTTGAGTTTTAACTTTCAATTAATTAAAACCTAATTTACTTCACAAAACACTTTAACTATTCTAATTAATATAAACGAGAAATTAAACACGGAGTGTACTCACATAAACACAAAGGAGGTTTTTGAATAAATGATTTAATAAACTAAAACAACTAATAAGACAAAACAAGTAGAAAAAAAAAAAGCACACAAAGATGAGAAGTTGAAATTGATGAAAGCACTAGGACAATGAATTCATCACTAGTAATTTTGTAACATCCCGACCCAAATTTAAGAATTTGTTTAATTTAATTAAGTTAATAAATTATGAAATTTCAATTTTACCCTCGGGGGTAGGGATATTTTGGTCACTTTTAAATCCAGAAGGATTTGGGGAAATGAACGATACTATGACGTAGATCGTGTGAGATGAGTCCGTAGACACGTAGTGGGCTCAAATTGGAGTTGTAATGAAGAAGTTATGATCAAAAGAAGAATAGTGGCAAAATCATAAATAATTCAAAGTTGGGTTTTAAATATCTGATTTCTCTCTCTCTCTCTCTCTCTCTCTCTCTCTCTCACCCGCGAAATAGCCCATCCCCATAACAGCGCTAATCGATTTTGGCCCTCCTGCAGCTGCTTATCGACAACCACCGCCACAAGGCCGGTACCAAATGAACCGACACCACCTCCTCTCTCCATCCCACCCACTCCTCGATGCTGGTAGCCACCATAGTCGCCATAAAGTACGAAAAACGACCGGCTTTACCCATAACTTCTAACACTCGTTTTGGCGATTCTGGCCACCAATTTCTTCGATCTAAGCATGCTTTTTCATCCTCTCAATGTGTTCTAGCTCATGGTTGGGTTGTTTAGGATCGATTTCTACGTTTTGGATTTCAATTTATCACTTAAAGTTTTGGCTGGTTTCAGCTCCTGGTTCCGGAAATTTCCTGTCACTTTTTCGCTATGGTCCAAGAACAAAAGTTGTTCCACTCATTGTCTTGATCATGTAGGTATAGGTCTTGACAGGCGGTTTGGAGATTTTCCAATCGTTGGAATTACTTTGGCACCCATGCGCTGCAGTGGCATGTGGCAAAGCAACGCTTGGGTGTCCCTCTTGGTCCTAAAATGATCCCCATGTTGTCCCGAACGCGACGGTATGCTTGGATATAAATTTGGTTATCGTTTGACTGTTTTGATATGTTCGGACCGTTGGATCGACTCCAATTTCATATATGTTGATCTAGGCACCTTTGGGATCATGTCGGAATTCGCGGATTGTGAATCGATGTCCCGGATGCTCCGATTCAATGACTTAAAGTTTGTGTTAAATGATAATCGTTCAATAGTGCGATCGCGAGCGATCCGACCGTTCGATTCGAACCAAACTTTCAGTACTTGCATAATGAACCTTGTTGAACTCATTGGAACTTTCAGATTCGAAATAGGAGGTCGTGGGCCCCGTGGACCCAGTTGACCAGATTTGGAAAGTTTGACCACTCCGTTGACCGAGAGTCTTTCGAGATTATTTCTCCATTCAAAACACGTAGTTGGAGCTTAGGTACGTCTCATTTGACTTACACACTTGAATTCCGAGCAACTAGAATTTTATTTGAAGTTCGCGTTTGAAGTACTTTACGTTAATCTCGCTCTCGTATCTTGAAATAGGTACTCCAGCTACTCGAACGCAGCAGGCAGACCCTCTCAGGGTCAAGTAGCATGGGACTACTTATGAGTGTACTTTGTTTCAAACTATAATCATTATTTTCAAGAATGGGAAAAATATGCATAATGGTTTCTTGATTATTAAGTTATCATTTAATTAAGTGATGATTATTATATTATTATATAAGTGTTGGAATTATTTTCGTATATCTGCGGATTTTGAATATCTTGAATGGATATGTATTATTTTTTAGAATGACTATTTATACGTGGTTATGTGTTGAATACATGGGGTTGTTGGGAAGAGTTGAAATGTGGTTTGAGATGTGGTTTATGTCAGTTATGAGTGCTATAAGCACTACCCTATGTACCTCCTCGATTTGGAATATTGGAATTGGATATTTGGAAATGTGGTGATGTTTGGATGTGATCAGAACCCGGGCATCCTTGACAGGGTGTTTCATAGACCCTTAGTGGGGTAGTCTGTGCGTGTAGGGCTTGTTATAGGCGTATGAGTATTGAGGATTCTGTTGTGCGTGCTGGTAGAGTAAGTCCCCCGGTTGGACGGCTCGTTCACTAGCCACATGCTCAATTGAGGATTCTTCCATGTGGACTAGTCAAATAATCCCCCGGTTGGATTGTTTCCCAAGTACAAACTTGGTAGTGGTCATACTTATATATACTATATTATAAATACATATATACCTTTAATGAATTTTTTAATTCCAAAATAGCATCATTCATTTTAAAAAATGACACCACCTCCACTTCCACATCCAACTCCATCACTTGCACCACCACATTCACCACCTCCACAACCACCACCACCACCACCACCCCCACCACATCCTCCTCCTCCTCATCTTCCGCCACCACCACCACAACCATCACCTCCTCCACCACCACCTCCACCTCCATCTCCACCTCAACCACCACTACTACCACCACATGATTAGTAAATAACATTTTCAACATCATGTCTATTTTAGTCATTATTCACAATTACAACAATTTTATATTAAAATTTACCAAATGGTTTTGACTTTACTTTTTGTACTAACAACACTTTAAAAATATTGTGTACAAAACATGGAGTTGCTTTACTTTACAGCTAATTATTTTTAAAGCACAACAAAAGTAATTTTTTTTTTAAGTGACAACAAGTTATATTAGGTTTTGATAAGAGTTTAAATTAAGTTATACCTTGAGGCCCAAAACCTTGTGGAATAAGGAAAGGTTTTGAAGCCTATTAAGGGGTCCTATTTATTTCCTTATTGTGTGAACCGTTGTTTGGTGGGCTTGGAAGATTAGTTAAGTCGGCCCTTGGTGATGAGTAGAGACAACTTGACCTAACCCTATATAAGCTTAAGGCCCTACTCTCATCAAACACGTTATCTAACCCTATTCTCATCAAAAGAGAGAATTGAAACAGATTCTGAGAGAGAGCAGAAGTCTTGAGTCGTTCCTGTTCTTGCTAGGATATTGCTGTTGTGGTTGAATAAATTCAGAGGTTATGTACTCAAGAAAAATGGCACCATGTATATTTTTACGTATTTCAAATTGTAATTGCGTGAAAGATCTTGAACACGCATATTAAAGTTTTCTAACAAATCCCACTTGAAGTTTGTAATTGTTCGTCTAAAATAATCTAATGTGCATAACTTCTGGCAACATATGTTATTCAATTATTGCATGGTGGTCTGTTTTGGTGGTAACATAAGTTATTGTATGGTGTGGCTTTTCTGTTTTATGAAAAGTTAATTAAAGGCTCAACTTCACTTCGTCCAGAAAAAAAAAAAAAAGGCTCAACTTCACAGCTAGATCAACAAGGACCAATTTGCCCCATCCCTCAATCCATTATATTATATACACACAAGTTCTTATATTACCTTCTAAGGTTAGAGAACCTCTCTCTCTTTGGGATTTTATACCGCTTTGTGAAGAAAAAAAAAATTCCAAGAATTATTAAGATTTTATCATTTGTCATTGTGTTTCAAGTCAAGTGGTCACATGACTCAACCGCTAAGACTTTTTTTTTTTCTTTTCATACCAATTGTCACCTCTTTCTTTCTCTATCTCTCAAATACACACAAGGAGGAAAAAGGAAAGAAGAAAACTCACAACTCAAAGCATACAACAACAAGCACATAACAAAGAGAAAACCAGCAGCATCAGAAAGAATTTCAAAATATATATGCAACCCTCACATTGTTGGAAACCACAACCATTTCCAAAGGAGTTTTGACAGGAATTAGAGGTCGTCGGAAATGATTATTTATTGCCGAGGGCAATCAATAGCTCTCGCAAAAGGATGTCTATTTGCGAGGGATTGTTGGAAACCACAACCATTTCTGAAGGAGTTTTGACAGGAATTAGAGGTCGTCAGAAATGATTATTTATTGCCGAGGGCAATCAGTAGCTCTCGCAAAAGGATGTCTATTTGCGAGGGCATCTAGTGGTCATTCGAAAAGACTATTTTGTACCCAATTTATACTTTTCCGCCATTGTTTTAGTTATACATGTACATGCTAGTTTAACAATATTTATAGTCACTATATATATGTGTGTATATATATCAATAGTATATTTATTTATTTTTGTCTTACAAATAAATTTAGACACGTGTTTTATGTTGTGAAACTGTGAATATGGATCATGACATTCCTTAAATAAATTAATATGTGGACAAAGAGAACATCAAATTTTATTTTATATGACATCCTCTGAACAACCTAACTTATTACTCCTCCTAGAGCCGTTTTCACTTTGAGGGGGGAAGAAAGCCACTATTTTTCTTCCCCTCTCTCCTATTCTCTTCCTCCCTCTCTTCTTCCCTCATTTTCAAAGACAAAATTTTTCCCTATTTGTCTTCGTTTTGTTATGATTTTCCTCCAATCATTACAGGCGGATGTGTCTCAGCGTTGAATCTCCACCTGCTTTCGCATCGAATCTCCACCACTATCTTTTTTGCTGTTTCTTTATGTTCAAAATAAGTCACATATACTCCTTGGGTTCTCTATGTACTTTTCACATCTCCTTTTGTTAGAGCTTTTCACCTCTCCTTGTGAGAGTTTTATTTGTATTGTCATGGCTCGATTTTTTCAAGCTTTATCTTCTTCTTTTTATTCTGAGTTTGCAATCTTAGTTGGAGGCGAACCAGATTGTCTTAATTTTGATGATAGACCTCTTTGTTATTGTAATGGCCCTTTTGTGGCTAGTTTGTATTGGCCCTTTGGCTAGTGACTTTTTTGGTTGAATTATAATTGCCATCTAGAATTTCTATAATAATAATAAAATAAAAACAACAACAACCACCTAACTTATTGGAATATCCAATTGAGGATTTGATTACTCAATGTAATTATATAGTAGTCACTTCTCATTGAATAAAAGATGGTACCCTCTAAGATTTGTTTCATTATGGGAACCACAACATAAACTTGTTCTTTAATTGAAAACTAGATTATATTCTACTACTAATCTCTTGTCACAAGCTCAAATGGGTACCAATAGGCTTTCTTTTGGTTTTTTATTTTGTATTTTTATTATATCTTTCTTTGTTGAGAATATTTGCTGGACATTAACTCTTAAGTTTTTTTAATTACTTATTAATTTATATACTTTTTTTTTAATGTATTTGACCCTCTAAAAAATTTGATTAAAAAAAATACAAATTTATAAATAAACCCAATCCTATACATGTATTTATAAAAAAACCCAAGCACTATTTAAACATAGAAACACACCCAAAATCAACCTCAAAGTCAACTTTTTGGGGGTGTTTATAAATGGATTTTGAGTGTGTGTAATGATGAGTTTTGGGTGTGTTTATAAAGTGTTTTGGGTGTTGGGTTTTTTTATAATTTCAACCTCCATTTTAGGTGTTTTAGTGAAACTCCCTAAAAAAAAGGCCCTCTAAAAAATTGTTGCTGCCTATTATTTCCCTAAAAATTAAGAAAATAATTGAGGCAATCAATCAAAATTAATGATATTTATCAATGAGAAAGTTATGACTGATTTGAAGGTCAATTGATGATCGACCAAATTGATATGGTCATACCATGTCAATTAATGAATATTGCCATGTGAAGTCTATTTTTATTTATTTCTTTTTTTTTCAATAATCCTTCAAACCTAAAAAAATGAAAAATATAAAGTAACCCTAGCAGCCTCATTGGTCTGTAGTCTCACTTGGTTCTCTACTCTTTCTAACGTCTCCAGCCCTCTCTTCCTCCATCAAATCTATCCATCCCCATCCTGAAAAGAAACTCAGCACCTCTTCGAAACTGATTCTCGTATAATCAGAAAATGAAAGCACCTTAATCGCTGCTTTTCCTTATAGCTTTCTCTCACAGTAATTTTTAACAATAAGTGATTTTCTCATAGTTTACCAAACGGGTTGGGCTTCCCAATATTTTTTAAAAATCACTTTTATTACCCCAAATAAGCCATGCCAAACGGGCACTAAGTTGAAGACGATATAGTTAAGTGTTTTTCTATTTAAACCCCGCACTTCTCTTTGTTCACCCAAATACTTAAATCATTAAATGTAAGTTTTATTATTGTCTACAAAGACAAAAAAGGTCATCCAACTTAATAACTAACTCTAGTACATCTATATACACACCCTACACACCCCACCACTCTTCATATTAAGTTTTAGAAACCTCATTCCAACTTCCTGTTTACAAACTCACTCTCTCTCTCTCTCTCACGTTCTCAACTCAAAAAGACCCAAGTGTTAGAATTTCAATTACAGTTTTTGGAGAGAGATAAAGCTGTTCTCTTTCTCTAGAAAATATTAAATTTCGGATTTGTGGTTTCATTTGTTTGTGTTTTTTTTTTCGGGGAACAAAGAAAATTGTGGAGTTTAAATAGAAAATCTCTTTTAGTTCTTATTTTTTCAGTTTGGGGTGCATTTAAGGGTAGTTTGGGAAGATAGTGGGGTTTTCTTAGAAATTGTGAAAATTTAAATTAAAAGTTGGGGTGAACTTAGAACATGGGGTGAACTAAGAGAAATGTGGTATTTAAATAGAAAATTTCTATAGTTAATTCAAGAATAATCATATTGAGTTGACAAATGATGGATCCCACTAATTACGCTTATCAAATTTACAAAGAATTGTAAATTCAAGAAACAAAACTAAGAGCCGGTCTCAATCTTCAACTTCTTTGCTTTTGGAGAAGAGTAGACAAGTAAACATCTGAATTGTTCAACCCAATTTCAGTTTTCTTAAGGAAACTCCAAGTCTCAACAACGACATGGAGGATGGGAGATGGGTAGATTTGATGGAGGAAGGGAGGGTGGAGACGTTAGGAAGAGAATAGAACCAACGTCAGGATACAAACTAGGACCCTAAGCTTATTTGTTAGTTTTTTATTATTTATTATTTATTTTTGGGTTTTAAGAATTATTGAAAAAAGATAAATAAATAAAAATAGAATTCACATGGCAATATTCTTTAATTGACTCTGCATGACCACGTCAACTGTCACAGAAAGTGGCCAGCTAATGTAGTCATTATTATGCGTGTAAATTGAATTATTGAATTGAAAACAACATATGATAAACAACAAAACCAATGAGGGGAAAATGCAGTGAAGCACAAATATGGTAAAAACATCTAAACGATTATGAGAGATATCATCAAAATCCACAACAGCATATCCCTCTAAGAAACATAAGAGCATCTCCAAGGGAGATGTCAAATACCAAACATCAAATTTAAATTTGATATGATGTGGCAATTTGACATTTACACAGTTTTACACTCCACCCGATATGTCAAATAAATAATTATTGTAACAGTCAAATCATTTAAGATAAAGAAAAAAAATATATAAAAAGGAAAATAATAAATGAAAGTAACAACCAACTATCTTCAAAAATAATAAAATATTCATTTGACATCTTGCTTTTGGGATGTCAAAAATAATATCTCAACCTCCAGCCTTCATTTCACATCACTTTGACACATCGGTTAGAGTGATGTGAGATATTATTTCTAGCCGTTAAATGTCTATGTGGCACTTTTGACACATCGGTCGGAGATGCTCTAAGAGAGTACTAATTAAACGACACTTGGATTCAGAGAAGCATATGCAAGCAGGAACAGATTCTTTAGTTAGCTGGGATTTTATGAAGACGAGACTTGTAGTTTTGATTGGTGGCTCTAGCTCAGAGATTCTTCCGACCACACCAAAAAAAAAAAAAAAAAGCTGTCAGATTCTTTTGTCTAGGATTTAAAGGCTCTCATAGTACAAGAGTTGCTAGATGGGATTGTTTATTGGTTTATTAATGTGTTAGGTGGGATTTAAATGCTTGCCGACAGATTCACATGTTCCTTATTATAACACATGTTCATTGTTTCTATAACACATATGTTCCTCACTTTTGGTATTACTTTGACAGCTAGCTAAATATCTGTATCTCACGAATGTCACGAACTTGATAAGAAAAGCACTACCAAGTTCATTTTCTGGCATGAACTTGCCTGAAGATATCTCCATTTTCCACCTTTTACCTATAAAGTATAAATAATAGGTCTAAATTAATATTTTCTTGTCATGTTTATATTGCTGAATGTTTATGTTTTGTAAACACATTTGGGCTCATGTTTTGTAAACATAAGGTAAACAATCAACAATAATTCTAATTCATAGGCTAATTAACAACATAAATATCAGATATTTATCTAAGATTATTTGACTTTAGAGCACTAGTACATGTATCACACTCAAAATCTAAAATATCGATGATATTGGAAATATCGGCAGTCCAAAAACACGCAAATTTAGATGGAAATATTGGGATATTATTGATATTGATAAAAATTGAATAAAAACAATGGAAATTGTAAGAAAAACTTGGAAATTTTTATTGAAACTTTGGAGGATGTTTATTTAGTCAATTATTTATTAGTTTATCACATAAAATTGGAAGCAAATGCATTGCATGATGGGTTTAATTGATTTAAGTTGATTATACGACGAGCTGACAAACACTGTGAGTGTAGAAAATATGTAATTAATGAAAGAAGATTAAACACACCATAATCATTTATATATAATGATTTACTATAATATTTTACACTTTATACATTGCATGGTAAGATACATAAATGATTTAGTATCACATAGAGTTCCTATGAGATTCAAATTTTTCACTATCTTCATCATATCTATGTGTAGAGTAAGTGTATTGTGAAGAGTAGTCATCAAATAATAAATCCCCAAAATAATTTTGCATGTAATTGTTAACATGCCACTCATATGGATCTGAGATTAGTTGACGTTATTCATAAGCAAAATCATTTGAAGATTGGGTCTTGGATTCTTTCCATGAGCCGCTCGATTTCATCCTAAAAAGGAAAGGTCAAAGACTCATATTCTCATGTGTAAATCTAATTTTTGCAAAAACATATCAAAACAAAACAATAAAAGTATACATATTTTAGCATATTATCACAAAAACATAAGCAACATGGTGGTTAAGACATTGGAGGAGTGAAATGGCGGGGGTTTGAATCCCCTTTTCATGTGGCAGCTAAGGTGGACAACCATATCAATTAAAATTATTTAATATTTTCTTTTCTTTTATGATTTATTCCAGTATTTGGTTTTCTAATTGTCTTAATTAAATTACACTTCATTGATTTAATTGATGTGACATATAATATGGACATGCCACATCATTTAATGGTTATTTTTTTCCTAAAAATTAAGAAAGTATTTAAAGCCATCAATCAGAATTAATGATATTTATCAATGAGAAAATTATGAATGATTTGAAGGTCAATTGATGACCGACCCAATTGATATGGTCATACCAAGTCATTTAATGAATATTGCCATGTGAAGTCTATTTTTATTTATTTCTCTTTTTCAATAATCCTTCAAAGCTGAAAAAATGAAAAATATAAAGTAACCCTAGGAGCGTCGTTGGTCTGTAGCCTCACGTTGGTTCTCTACTCTTCCTAACGTCTCCAACCCTCTCTTCCTCCATCAAATCTATCCATCCCCATCCTCCATTGTTGTAGACGAAAAGAAAACAAGAGAGCACCATAACTAGAACATGGAGTAGAAGGGAAAAGCGACATTGCACACATGCAAGCAACTCATCAAAAAGCTAAGCATATATAAACCGGCTAACAGACTAAGGGCCAGTTTGGAATTGTTGTGTTGTGAAAATAATCGCTGTCAGATTTGCTGTGAGAGAAAGAAGTTTGGCGTTTGATAAACTTTTTGTTAAAAGTGTTGTTGGTACTGATTCCCGCATAATCAGAAAATGATTCCCGCATAATCATTAATCCCAGCGCCTCTTCGAAACTGATTCTCGTATAATCAGAAAATGAAAGTACCTTAATAGCTGTTTTCCCTTTTAACTTTCTCTTACAGCAATTTTTAATAATAAATGATTTTCTTATAGTTTACCAAACGGGCAAGGCTTCCCAATATTTTTTAAAAATCAATTTTACCACCCCAAATAAGGTATGCCAAACGGGTACTAAGTTGAAGACGATATAGTTAATTAAAGAATAATCATATTGAGTTGACAAATGATGGATCCAACTAATTACTAATCAAATTTTACAAAGAATTGTAAATTCAAGAAACAAAACTAAGAGCTGGTCTCAATCTTCAACTTCTTTGCTTTTGGAGAAAAGAGAAGAGTAGACAAGTAAACATCTTAATTGTTCAACCCAATTTCAATTTTCTTAAGGAAACTCCAGGTCTCAACAACGACATGGAGGATGGGGGATGGGTAGATTTGATGGAGGAAGGGAGGGTGGAGACGTTAGGAAGAGAATATAACCAACGCCAGGCTACAAACCAGGACCCTAAGCTTATTTTTTAGTTTTGTAGGTCTTTTTTTTTTTTTTTTTTTGGGTTTTAAGGATTATTGAAAAAAGATAAAAAAATAAAAATAAAATTCACATTGCAATATTCTTTAACTGACTCGGTACAAACAACATAAGGATTATTGAATTGAAAACAACGTATGATAAACAACAAAACCAATAAAGGAAAATGCAATGAAGCACAAATACGGTACAAACATCTAACAATTATGAGAGATATCATCGAAGATCCACAACAGCATATCCCTCTAAGAAGCATAAGAGGGGTACTAATTAATTAAACGACACTCGGATTCAGAGAAGCATACGCAAGCAGGTCCTCACTGCGTTCAATTATGGCCATCTGTTCTTCTTCCAAACTCAACAACGCTTCTATGCCAACGCCATCACTCGTGTCCATCAACAAAGTTGTATTCTTGAATTCACTCCTAGAGAAAGTCACCCATGATGGCTTTCCCCAACCAAAATCGGTTTCGTAGAAAGAAAACCTGCACCAACTAGTGCAATGATAGGTCTCAGTGTTATCGTTCATTATAAGATTCTTAAGCCCTTCAATGGCTTGAAATGCATCCTCTCCACTAAATCCATTAGCATACTTTTGTTTATATTCCTCAATGCCCTTCCTCAACTTATGAACCAAGCTTTCAAGTTCCACTTCACTTTCCGTAGACATTGCTGTAAAGAATGAAACAAAGTTCCCCAATATGTTTTCTGCCATGGCAAGCCCTGATATTTTCCTCATGTTCACCGCTTGATTCCACGTGGATGGCTTTGTAAAACCCAAGTTTGATCTTGATGCTTGCAACGCGCATTTCCAAATGAGCGCAGACACTACTTCAACACGCGTAGGATTTGGCACTGCGGCACTGGCAGCTTTGGACTTGAGAGCAGCAATTTTTGAGGCATCAAACACAAACCTCTTGGTTATACAGTTGTCTTTAATCAACTCCATGGTCGGTTGGGGTGAATTGAAGACATCTTGTGGTGGGAATAGAGTAGCTGCAACACCAAATTCAGCAGGAAGCAGAACTTGATCACTAGCAGTATTGGCTGAGCCAAGGGCAATTGTAGCCCAGCTTTTGATGAATGTGCTGAGCATAGAGGCATCGGCGACCTTATGTGAAATGCTGACCCCAATTGTCAATCCACCGCATTCAAACAAGTTGACCTGGACTAGTAGAAGATGCCCTGCTTCAACGTGTTCGGATTTTATTGCAATTGGAATCAACTGTTCCAGGATCCCGAAATCGGGTTTGTCCAAAACCTTCCGTATGGGACAGTTGACTCGGGATTCAATAAATCTAGCCCCATGGTCATTGCAGCTGATTGAAACATTATATTCGTACTCCCCCGCAAAGGGGTAGAATTGGGTGAGAGCTTCAGATAATGATGTTTTGAGAAGCTTAGATCTTTCAGCAAACAAGGAATTGTGATCAATGTTGTTGACCACATCATCACTAATATTGTTGGGGTAGAAGAGAAGTAATGGGATATACGCTTCAGGTTGTAACTGATCAAAAACAGAGAGACTGGAAGTTCTAAGGTGGTGAGGAGTTGGAGAAGATGGCTTAATTGTTTCTTTGCGAATGACTTCAACTTTGATTTCTGAAGCCATCTTTTGTTTCACACTTGAGAGTTTCATTGCAAAGACCTCTATTTAAAGACGCAGAGTCACCACTTTTAATTAATATATATATATATATATATATATATATATATAGACACACACCAACTCCAAGTCTGTGGCCTACTGCATATGGAAAACAACTTCTTCTGTGAATGATTAGTTTAGTTAGGTGGGATTTTACGAAGACGAGACTTGTAGTTTTGATTGGTGGCTATAGCTCAGAGATTCTTCCGACCACCCAAAAAAAGCTGACAGATTCTTTTGTCTAGGATTTAAAGGCTCTCATAGTACAAAGTTGCTAGATGGGATTGTTTATTGGTTTATTAATGTGTTCGGTAGGATTTAAATGCTTGCGGACAGATTCTCTCAGGACATAACCTGATAGATTTCTACAACACACGTTCCTTATAACACATGTTCCATTGTTTCTATAACACATATGTTCCTCACAGCTAAATATCTGTATCTCAAGACTGTCATGAACTTGATAAGAAAGGTTACATTATAGAACTACCAAGTAAATTTTCTGGCATGAACTTGCCTGAACATATCTCCATTTTCCCCCTTTTACTATTAACTATAAATAATAGGTGTTAAGTAATATTTTCTTGTCATTTTCTCATTGTATTTCAAGTCAAGAGGTCGCATGACTCAACCGCTAAGACTTTTTCTATTTATTTTTTTTTCTTTTTCCCTCTTTCTTTTGTGTCTATAGAAGTAGAATCATTTTGAGTTCTTGTCCAATATTTCTTCCCAATTGTCGCCTCTTTCTTTCTCTCTCTCTCTCTCTCAAATACACACAAGGAAAGGAAAGAAGAAAGGAGAAAACTTACGACTCAAAGCATACAACAACGAGCACATAACAAAGAGAAAATCTGCAGCAGCAGAAGGAATTTCGGAATATATAAAAGAGAAAAGAAAAATGCACAGAGAAAGTGGAAAGCCTTCTATTTAGTACTACTAGCAGCAGATTCTGGACCACCTTCTCTTCTAGTAAGATCATCTTGTTTTATCTGGGACTGGTTCTGATTAGAATCTTCATCATGAACATCATGATGAGCCTGAGCTTGAGCCTCTGGAATAATATGAGCACTAGAAAATAAACCCACAGGCTCAGAATCAGCAATTTTGCCTCCTTCAAGAGGCGTCCCATGCTTGTATGCAACCCTCACAGCTTCATCCTCGTTCAGCCTCGCTTATGAAGTCCCATACATTATGTCATCTTTGCTGTTTGCCATTTTCACTTGCATCAGCTAGCCCTGTGTCCAGGGTTTTTGATCTGCTTTCGTTTCATTTATAAACTCTGGTTTGAATCAATACGTGGCAGATTGGCTTAAAATGGGAGTGACAAGTGTATAGTTAAACTTGACACGTGCCTTATGTTTGCTGTATGCATGAAGTTGTTCTGCCCACCGTCAGTGAAGCTCTCCTCTCTTGATGAACGGCCAAGATCAATTCTTACTCTCCCTAAGTTGATAAAGTTGATGGTCAATATCAATTCTATCCTCCACAAGTTTGTGTACGGTGCGGTATGTTGTGTGCTTTAGGTGCGACAATGGCTTATTAAAATTGATGCTTGGTCATGAAAAACTTTTTGTTTTCTTACTTCGAGAAAATTACATTTTTGTCAATAACCAAGTTTCGACTGTTAACTATCATTTAGAATAGTTGAAATAAGGGCCATGTGCCAATCCCAGAAGTTCAACAAATAAATTGTGTTCGATACACCGATGACATGGCAAACTAACATTAGCATTCTCCAATAAGAAGACTTATCTTCTTTCCCACCCCTCGCGGATTGAGAAAGAAAGAAGAGAGACAAAACACACACTACCAAGTTAAGGTGACATTATAAACCTACAAAATATCCTCATCAAACTTATAATGCTCCTTTTTTTCTTTCTTTAAACCAAAACTTCATTCAAACTGAGGAAACCGTGTGCTCTAGATAATCACTCGGGAATTATTTGCTCATTATCTGCATCACCTTCTGTCTCAACTTGAGGCTTCGAAGGAGCTTTGGCACCAGGAGGCTGCTTCTTCTTGATCCCACTCACAATGTCATCGATTCTGAGAAGTAGGCAAGCAGCTTCTATGGCAGTTTTAAAAGTCTGGGCCTTCACGTTGTAGGCATCCCATATCTGACATCATAATTGCTAGAAATTAACAGCCTTACCGACATAAGAAATTTCAGATTCAAGACTCCATGGATGCTCAATTATGAGCAATGGCGTTCACTTTAGTAATAACCACGACAACAGCACTTCCCCTCACATGAGTGCTGTCTAAATATATTGGGAGAAGCTCTAAACTAGAACTACTACTGAAGCAAATCGAAAATATCAACCAGAATATTGACGCTTATGCCATATCAAGACTATGTGGGCTATATTCTATTGAAATAATGGGACATATATCAATAATATCGACACCATATCAAGATGATTTCCATATAATGGATACATTTGAGAACAATACTACAGTAGAAGTCCTATTTGAGAGCTTTCACAAAATATCAATCACAAACCTCTTGGTTATACAGTTGTCTTTAATCAACTCCATGGTCGGTTGGGGTGAATTGAAGACATCTTGTGGTGGGAATAGAGTAGCTGCAACACCAAATTCAGCAGGAAGCAGAACTTGATCACTAGCAGTATTGGCTGAGCCAAGGGCAATTATAGCCCAGCTTTTGATGAATGTGCTGAGCATAGAGGCATCGGCGACCTTATGTGAAATGCTGACCCCAATTGTCAATCCACCGCATTCAAACAAGTTGACCTGGACTAGTAGAAGATGCCCTGCTTCAACGTGTTCGGATTTTATTGCAATTGGAATCAACTGTTCCAGGATTCCGAAATCGGGTTTGTCCAAAACCTTCAGTATGGGACAGTTGACTCGGGATTCAATAAATCTAGCCCCATGGTCATTGCAGCTGATTGAAACATTATATTCGAACTCCCCCGCAAAGGGGTAGAATTGGTTGAGAGCTTCAGATAATGATGTTTTGAGAAGCTTAGATCTTTCAGCAAAAAAGGAATTGTGATCAATGTTGTTGACCACATCATCACTAATATTGTTGGGGTAGAAGAGAAGTAATGGGATATACGTTTCAGGTTGTAACTGAAAATACCTGCAGGATGACTCAAAATGCCTCGAGGAGGGTGAATAGGCCAATTTAAGATTCTAATCAAATAAATAAAAATAAACTTCGGTAGCAGGATTGATATGGCTTATCAATCCTGTAACGTGCTGGGCATAAAATAAAAGAACACGCAGAGAATTATTTTACGTGGTAAAACCCCACCTCTGGGGAAAATCCACGGGACTCCTCAGTCCAATACAAATCCACTATAGAACGATGATTACAAGAAGTACTCACACACTTATCCTAGACACATTCTAGATAATGTTTACCGACTTCTTCGTAACTCAACTTCTGTCACGGGATGATCTTCGATACTCCTTATGTTGAACGCAATACTGGCCACGATTGCTTCAAGCTCACCGGAGGAAAACCGCCACCACGGTCTTGGTGCCCTCAACCGTATGAGTCACCGACATGCATATGAATGCAATATGAATGATTAAAGTGTTTGATAAATCACCAAGTAAACATTGAACACTTGATGATTTATCTTAAATATACGTACAGCAGCTTTTCTTAGAATTCTATATGCTCAAAACAAATATCTCAAAAGCTGTGTGTGTGAAAATAAAGACCCCCAATTTATTCAAAGCAGGTTCTCTCTAGTAAGAGAGAAACCCAATAGTCCAACAATTCTATTCCAATGTGATTGTCAAGCTTGATCCAATATGGACTCAAGTCAATCACGTCAAAACCAAGACACACTACCATGCAATTAAGAATGATAACTTTGATTCAATATCAACTACCTATAAGGACGCCAAACATGAGACTACAAATAGTATCAATCATGAATATCATATTTGATCTAGTGTGGACTCTAAATGATAATGCCAAACAACCAATCTTTGTGCGAGAAACAATATCTCCTAAAACAAACTAATTTGACCAATCAAGTAGGAGATGAGCAACGTGCAAGTCATAACGGGAAAAGATAAAACTTAAATCAAAATAGAGTCCAACTAGGAAAGTAATCTCAAGAGATAAAATCTAATCCTATTAAAAATAAGATTGAGATAAAAATACTTTGAGTGAAAATAACTCCAATTAGAAATCTTATAATGAATGCATGATTATGTCATGATTTACCTGAAATCAGTTTTTCATACCGGTCAAGTCATGCTTCAGAAACTTGGGATTGAATGTGTTGCGCCAAAACGTCTAGTAAACGATATTCACACACTAACTCCCAACCTATGCTAAAGTCTAGGAAATGACAATACAATTTTCGTACTAACAGTAACTGATCAAAAACAGAGAGACTGGAAGTTCTAAGGTGGTGAGGAGTCGGAGAAGATGGCTTAATTGTTTCTTTGCGAATGACTTCAACTTTGATTTCTGAAGCCATCTTTTGTTTCACACTTGAGAGTTTCATTGCAAAGACCTCTATTTATATACCAACTCCAAGTCTGTGGCCTACTGCATTTGGAAAACAACATAGATTAGTAGGGATTTAATTAATATATATATATTCTATGGGCCAAATTGTAGCAACGGTCCATGGACTAAGCCCCAACTTTACTTTTTGTCCCTTGTATTATTTTGTTGTTATTATGGTACTTTAATTAAGCATCCAGTTTCAGAAAGTGTCTTTTTCGTCATTTCTGTCAACTTTTCCATTAAAAATAATGACATGGCAATGACAAGTCATACTTGGCATGGGCAAAAATGTCTTTTCACACAAAAAATTATAAAATTAAATTAAATCTCTCTCTCTCTCTCTCTCTCAGCCCCAATTTCTTCCCCAGCGATTTCTCACCCAGATTTCTTACCCAAATTTCTTTGAAATGAACTCAACCCTGAATTAAAACCCCAACCTAGAAGCGAGAGAGAGAAAGAGAGAGAAATGATTAACTACCTCAACACAAACCCATAGCTACAGTGCTGCCAATACATAAACACATAGCTATATTAAGTGACCAACTTCTCTTAGCATATCAATACACCTGACCAAGAAGCTGGCAAATCCAAAGTAAACAAGAAAGTGGGGGGTTGCAGGAGAGAGAAATTTCTTTTGATGGTTTTCCATTCTTGGGACTTTTATTTGTTCAATGATAAGGCTTTTGCAATTTGTTCAATGGCAGACTATTAATTTGGGAAGAATGTCATTATGAACCATGATTTCAGCCTCCTTCAAAGATTGAACCAATTTCTCTTCACAAATCCAGAAGCAAAAGAAAAGATGCCTCTGCTTCTCTGATCAGATCTGGGGTGGAGGATGGGGCTGGGGTTCTGGGTTCATGGGTGCTGGGGTTCGGAGCTAGGGTACAGGGTTCTGGGTTTGTGGGTGCTGGGGTTGGGGGAAGAAGAAATCATCGGGAAAGTGGGAGAGCGCAGAGGAGAGAGAGAGAGAGAGAGAGAGAGAGAGAGAGAGAGAGATTATGAATTTCCCAATTTGCCCTTAATTTTGACAGAAAATTTAACTAAATTGACGGAAAGACCAATGATACAACATGAGATCTAATTAAAGTACCACGGTAACAACAAAACAATGCGAGGAATGAAAAGTAAGGGTCTTAGTCCAGACCATTGCTACAATTTGGCCTATTCTGTGAGTGATTAGTTTAGTTGGGTGGGATTTTATGAAGACGAGACTTGTAGTTTTGACTGGTGGCTCATACCTCATAGTATAGTACAAGAGTTGCTAGATATTGAATTGTTATTTACTGGTTTATGAATGTGTTAGGTGGGCTTGAAATGCTTGCGGACGGATTCGCTCAGTACATGTTCCATTGTTTCTATAACACATGTTCCATCGTTTCTGTAACACATGTTACAATCATTATAGACAGATTGGTGTAACAGAGCCTCGAAGGCTTAGGATTGAAATGAAGATAGAATGGTGTTACCGCGGGGGGACGTGAAGCCTGACCCCGACTTGAAACATCAAATGCAAGGGCATCCTGAATGTTCTTTTATTTGCAAGCTCTAGTGTATCTTTAGGTGACAAATGTGTATATTATAAAATTTGGTGCTTGGTCATGACAAATTTGTTTTCTTTGAGAAAATTACATTTTTGTCAATAACTTTCAATTTTTAATGATATTCACAATGGTCGAAATAAGCCCCCATCCCATTTGTGCCAACCAAATAAGGAAACAAAAAATTGTGTTCGATTCATAGATGATATTGATATAACCATTATTTCATACATTTTTACTATCTTTTTCTTAGATTCTTGCTATGTTCTTGAGTAAAGTTAGTTCATTTTCATTTAGTTTTCTGTTTTTATTAGGTTTGAAGAGTAAAGATGAAACAATATGCAAAAGAAACAGTTTGAGGATTGAAGATGTTTCACAAGAATGTCATGTGCAGATCAACCAACATGACGGAATATACTGTACTTTCTCAGAGTGAACCAGATGCTAAACCTTATACTGTTGGAAATATAAATATGTTAGCTTTATGTAAAATTTTGCAGTTCGTGATTCGGACGTGTGTGGAGAGAGTTGTGGTCGTTTTATTACAGACAGTTTGGACAGAAAGTGTGTTTTGCGGGTTTTGCAAAGTGATTCTTTTAAAGTTCAATCCTTGGAGTCCAATTTGTGACAATTGCATTTGGGAAGTGTGTAAAAGTAGGGTTTGTCATTGGGGGCAAGCCAGGGCGGGCCAAGGTTTCAAATGGGATAGTTCGAGTCACCCAAGGGCCTAGCCAGGCTGAGATTTTTTTATATTTTTTTTCTAAGTTTTTTATATCTTTTTTTGTTGAGTTTTTTTATATCTTTTTGTCACGAATTTTTAGACAGTAGTGAAAAAAAATTAACTTATTACTTGTGAGGGAATGAGAACACCACCAAGGAATGAGAGCACTAGCACACCACCAATAAATGAGAGCACCAACACCAAAGAATGAGAATATAGTGAGATTGAAATTTGTGATAATAAAACTTAATAAGTGAGAAAAATTATCAATAAATATTTTTGTATTTTAAATCTTCTAAGTGAGATTGAACTTGATATAACTTCAAAGTCTTTTAAATCTTTTTGTTATATATGAAAAATTGTTCTCTCAAAATTTGACTAAGTATATAGAAATATAAAAAAAAATTCAATGTTATTTTTGGTGATTTATATTTCTTACATCTTAAATAATTAAACACGGTTTTATAAGATTTTAGTATAAAATATACATTGACTTATTGAGGTTTCAATATTGGTATAAACCGTATCTTATACTAAAACTGGATTTTCATATTTTGATTTGTTGGGAATTTGATTTTTCTAGTATTTTTAATTGAATCCAAATTGGGAGTGCTTCCTTATTTACATTGTAAACTTAAGTAAATGGAGTAATAAAAAAATAAATTGAAGTAAAAAAAACAAGACATTGACTTAGATCTACAAGGATGTAGAGTTTACTTAAGCCTATACCAAAGTTTGCAATCTAAATTGGGATGCCTATATCAGAGTTTTTTCGATCCTGTGTCACTACTACAAAAAGTGAAAAAGACGACCAGAAAAAAACGACGGTCTAAGTGAAAACCGTCGTTGTTTTTTAAAAGACGACGGTTTTATAAAACCGCCGTGTAATAACACCTTAGACAACTAAAAAATGGAGATCCAATTGGCTGTTCCTAAACCACGACGTACCTAATTAAAAAACCGACGTCTTATTGAAATAGGATTTCGAAGTAGTAAAATCATAGCCAACAAATAACGGCGGAAGTTATGAACCGACCGATGTAGAAAGTAAAAACGACGATTTCAAAAAAGCCGCCGTTTTTACCCAGAAATTAACACGACCAAGTTTTCGTATAAGGCGCCGTATAATTACAAATAAATCCACGGCGGTAACATACAAAATACCGCCGTATTAAATTAATGTACAACTACGGCAAAGATAAATATAACGACGTCTTTCTCGTATTTCTACGACGATATCTTTAAATCTCACCACGTTGGGGTTTTCATTTAACGACGTATTATACAATTTAACGTCGTATTTATTCGCTTTATACGTCATACATTATATTTAAACCGTCGTCTGAATAAGAATTTTTTTTAACAATTTATTTCTTGGATTTTGTTATCCTACGTCGGTAGATCTACTTAATGACAAGAATTGAAATAACCACGACGGTTTATATAGAAAACCGCCGACATCATCTGATTTTTCTGAGATCACAAGGGTTAGGAAATCTTACAAGATGGAACTCTGTTCCTCATCATAATCTTACCAGAAAGACAATATTTTAGAGGTTAATGATGTATGTGTATTTGTGTCTTTGAGATACACAAACGCACATACACCTTAACATCCAAAAAATTGCTTCGAAATTTGACGACGGCAGCCACAGATTTGCAATCAGAGAGACAATTTTTTGGAAGTTGATGATGTGTGTGCGTTTGTGTATCTACACAAACGCACACACACATCAACATCCAAACAATTGCCTCTTAAAACTTCACCACGGCAGCCACATATTTGCAATCAGAGAGACAATTTTTTGAAAATTGGTGATGTGTGTATGTTTGTGAATCAGATACAATTGCCTCCTAAGAGATGAGGTGAGACAGAGAAAGGGGCAAGAAGAAGTTGAAACCCTAATTGAATACTAAAACTGAAAGAACCCGTGTATTTATAATTAAAAAACCAAATCCACGTCGGTTATATTACACCTACCGACGTTTAACAAAAAAAATCCACGTCGGGGAACAAATACATTACGTCATCTTAGTCTTACTTAAGACGACAAAAAAAGACGACGGTATAACAAAAAACAGTCTTTGTTTTTATATTCGTATTTAATTCAAATCAATCACCCAAAAAAAAAACTTTACAACTTCTAGTACATTAATTTCCTCGGGAAAAAAAACTCTATTTATAACGCACTGTTTTTGAAAAATAAACTGAAAGAACAAGGGAAAAAAAATTCTATTTATAATTATAAAAATAAAATCCACGTCGGTTATATTACACATAACGACGTTTTAAAAACGAACCCACGTCGCGAAAAAAATATTGCGTCGTCTTAGTTAAAAAAAGACGACGGTATAACAAAAAACAGTCGTTGTTTTTATATTCGTATTTGATTTAAATCAGTCACCCAAAAAAGAAACTTTACAAATTCTAGAACATTAATTTTCTCGGGAAAAAAAACTCTATTTATAAGGCACTGTTTTTGAAAAATAAACTGAAAGAACAAGGGAAAAAAATTCTATTTATAATTATAAAAAAATCCACGTCGGTTATATTACACATAACGACGTTTTAAAAACGAATTCACGTCGAGAAAAAAATATTGCGTCGTCTTAATTTAAAAAAGACGACGGTAGAACAGAAAACCGTCGTTGTTTCAATTTCTTTAACCGTTCTCTTTCTGCAGGACTTGGATAGTTCAAAGCATTGACAGCTGAAGCCATCTGATTCGATTGCTTAGGCTTTAGAGGCCATCTGAAGCCATTTCTATTCTTTATTGCATTCTTGAAAACCCATCTTCTTCTTCAGAAGCTCTACGAATAAAGGAACAGGCTATCACAAATCTGACGGATCTTCTTAGCCAAGAAAATCGAGCAGAGGAGCACATCTAATCTTGAGTTTCGAGAAGCGAACTTTCCTTCGACAGTGGAGGCCAGGCTTACATCTCTTTTGGTGGAAAGCAAGGAGTATTCAGAAGCACTAAGTCTCCTATCAGGCTTGACAAGCTTCCTCTTGTGGACATAGATTTGTTGGAGAGTAAGCTCCATTTCTCTTTGAGAAAGACATCCGAATTATTGTGTTTGAGATGTGAGAGAGAGTGTCTGTGAGAGAGGAAGAACTTGGAAACCTAAATGAAAACTGAAACTGAAAGAAAGCGACAAATTTATATAATAAATTTTTAAAACCCACGGCGGTCCTGACACACAAACCGCCGTTTATTTATAAATTCCACGTCGGTATATTAAAAAAAATGACGTATATTATAAAAATCAACATCGGTAAATTACAAAAAAACGTCGTGTTAAATACTTCTACCATGACGCGAGATATTGATTTATCGACTTTTATTTAGGAGTTTACTACGACGGTACCTACAACATTACTGTCGTATTTATTTACGACATCCTAAGTTCAAATCATCGTCGTAGTTTATTTATTTATACGTCGTCGTTCTATGTAAACCGCCGTCTTATTATTATGAAACGGTTTGTATATATATACAACTTTTCGTCTACCTGACTTACACATGCACTGTTTCCAAACCCGAGGAAAAATTTCAATCTCCCAGAGAAAACTTTTCGTCTTTTTTCCTTGTCGAGCAATCGTCGAGTATCTCATTGTCTTCCTCTCGTCTTCGTCGTTGTCTCTGAACTTAAACACCAAACTCCGAGAGAAACTTTCATTGAACGCAAAAGGTAAGCTTTCATTTCTCACTATTTTTGTTGCTATTTTGCATGCTCATACGGTTTTTGTTTTGAAAATCTTTTTACCTTTTTTCTGGCCAAAATCATTTTTATTCTTTCCAAGTTTGATAAAATACACAGACAAAGAGGGAAAGTTTCCAACTTTGAACACAACTACTTCAACTAAATAAGACGACGGTAGCTTCTTATTTACGTGGTTAAATATGTAGACCACGACGGTTCGTCAGTCGTCCTAGCGTCGTCTTAAAATTGATCTAAGTTGTTTTTAAAATGATAGTCGATTTTTTATTTGCTTGTTTAATTGCATGTTTGATTTCTCTGAACCATGGTTTTCGTTTTTCCTAATTTGATAAAATACAAAGACAAAGAAAGTAGGGTTTGGTATCTTATATAGACGACGGTATCTTATTATTGACGCCGTGTGAATGTTAATACCACGACTTTGTACTAAGATACCGTCGTCTATATAAGATGCCAAACCTTTCTTTCTTTTTCTTTGTATTTTATCAAATTAGGAAAAACAAAAACCATGTTTAAGAGAAATTAAACCTGCAATCAAACATTCACAGAGAAAGAAAAAGGTTTTTGGATTCTTATACAGACGACGGTATCTTATTATTTACATCGTGTGAATGTCCATACCACGACGTTATATTAATATTCACGTCGTGTGAATTTAAATATCACGACGTCGTGTAAATATCGCCGTAATAAGTTCTTATTACGTTTTCTTTAATATTGTTTCGTCGTTGTTTAAGTACTCTCGTTTTAAACATTTATTACGTCTGATGTTATGTTATTGCGTCGTGTAAAATCTTATCATACGTCGTGTTTTATAAATAACCGTTGTTTGTGTTCTTAATTTTTTCCTGAAATATTTTCACTTGCAGGTTTGCTTTTATATAACCATGGTTTCTCAAGACCAAAGTAAGGACTCTGGCTCCAAAAAAAATGGAGGTAAGGAGCTTGGAATGGTAACTCCTCAAGACAAGCCCTTGAAGAAGATGAAGTTTGTTTCATCTGCTGAGACAGAACCAACCAGCACGACAACAATTTTTGAGGATTCAAAGTCAGGTCGAGGTATGAGCACAATGCCTTGTGTTGTGAAGAGGAAATTGCAAAAACTCAAGCCAGTTGTTGAGTACAATAAAAGGGGGAAAGGATGTGGCCCTGCACATACTGAGATGCAGTCCTACATTGGTGTGTTGGCACGCTCCAGAGTCCCACTTGCAGACAAGAAATGGGCTGAAATCCCCAAGGATATAAAGGAGCAGATTTGGGAAGCCGTTGACATGGCTTTTGTAGTAGGTCAAGGGGGCAAGACCTCGGTGTTATCTTCTGCTGCTAAGAAATGGAAGGATTTCAAGTCTACACTAACGATGCATTATATCATTCCATACATCAAGGAGAGGAAGAAATTAAGCCAACCCCCTGAAATATATAAATTCATAGAGAAAGCATAATGGGATGCCTTTGTAGCTTCAAGGTTATCCAAAGAATTTGAGTCTGTGCATTCTCAACATTCACAGATTAGGGAGAAACTTGAGTACAATCATCGATTGTCTCGAAAAGGATATGCTGGTTTGGAGGATCAATTGGAGGAAACCATGCTGGGGTAGAAATTGATCGATCTACCTTATGGAAGAAAGCTAGACAGGACAAACATGGTAACATCCCGGATCCAAAGGTGGCAGAGAAAGCAAAATTAATTGTAAGCCTACACACTCTGTTTTAAATTTTTATTAAACTGTGTATAATTCTTATTACGTCGTATGTTATATTTTTCCGTCGTGTGAATGATATTACTACGTCGAAATGTTTTAAAAAACGTCGTGAAAGATCTAAATCTGGAATCACAACTTTGTTTTCTGTAAGTATAGCATAAGACGTCGGTGGTTAATTTTTGCGTCGTGTGAATGATATTACTATGTCGAAATATTTTAAAAAATGTCGTTAAAGGTCTAAATTGGAATCACTGCTATGTTTTCTGTAATTATAGCATAAGACGTTGGTGGTTTATTTATTGCGTCGTTTGAAACAACTAACCACGTCGTTATTTAAGTAACGTCGTTATAAATATATTATAACGTCGATTTCTATGTTATTGCGTCGTTTGAAATTATATAATACGTCGTTTGTTTATAAATAACCGTCGTATGTTTTTTTGTGCTGACTTTTTTATATGTCTTTGTTTTAGGATGAATTGCAAAAACAAGTGGCTGAAGGCAATCTTAGTGTATCTGGCAGTAATGATGTGTTGACTTTGGCTTTGGGTCCCGAGCATCCAGGGGGAGTAAGAGGGTTAGGTGCTGGGATTTCCCCTAGGCAATACTTCAATTTACCTAGACAACAGAGGGTAAAGTTTGCCGATCAATTGAAGGAAAGTGTAAGAATTGTCCTTCAAGAAGAGACTAAGAAGATGGAAGCTAGATCAAGGGAAGAGACTTCAAGGATGGAGGCTAGAACCAAGCAATTGGTAGAGGCTAAGAGGGAACATTTACTGAGTCACCTTTCCCAACTCATCCCCAATTTTGATCCAAGCATGCTTAAACCGAAAACTAGCCCCTATCAAAACCAAGGTCTAGAGCAAAGTCCCAAAAATCCAATGTATGACAAAGCAAGCTGCTCTGGGGCTGATGTGAGATCCCTACATTTAGAGGATGATACTGCCAAAAATGGGGAACAGCAGGAAGAAACGGTAACATATCTGAACTTTGAATTCTCTGTTTTTTTAAAAACTATTAGACGTCGTTATTATGAAGAAAACCGTCGTTTTAAAATCATACCACGACGATTTTATAAATAAACCGTCGTTTGTATTTCAATACCACGTCGTATTTAGTTTACTTGTTTTACACGCCATTAGACGTCGTACTTTGTGGTTTTTAGACGACGGTTTTAGTCCTTACCGATGTAATAGACAAATCCCACGACGTTTATTATTTACCATCGTTTAATAATTTTAAGACGTCCATAATTCTTACATACCATCTTATGTTATGCCTTACCACGACGTTTTGATTTAATTTTTTTACTTTCTGTACAATCTGTCTTATATATATATATATATTTCTTTATTACTTCAAACAGAAATCTGGGGCTTTAGAAAATCAAGATGAAGAGAAGAAAGAAGAAAAAAAAGATGAAGAGAAGAAGGGAGAAAAAAAAGATGAAGAGAAGAAGGAAGAAAAAAAAGAAAAAAGATGAAGACAAAAAGGAAGACAAAAATGATGAAGAGAAGAAAGAAGAAAAACAAGATGAAGAAAAGCATGACGAAGAGGTATATTCTCATAACTTTGCCTTTTTTATTTGTTTTTCAAATTTCAGACGTCGATATTTTTCTTTAAACCGTCGTTTGTTTTCAAATTAGACGTCGGAATTCGTTTCCTATGACGTAATAAATTATTCAACACGACGGTTTTTTATTACTGTCGTTTAAATTATTATCAGACGACGTTGTTTTATTTAAACAATCGTTTTTATTGAATTACCATTTCATTTTATTTTGCTTTATTTCTTTAAACAGGGTAATGAAGTAGTTGATTATTCAAATGTGGAGGTGCCATCTTCCTTACAATCCCTTTGTCGTTATGTGGAAACGACACTAAAGCCTCAGGAGAAGATCATGACCTTCAACATTGAGGAGGTGTTTGGTGCAGATCGCAGTACCTTCGTCTTGCATGAAGATATTACACAGTTTGCAGGCATGGAAGAAATTGAGGCTACTGCGGTTGCAGTATATATGAGGTTTGTCCTTATCAAATATTTAACTCACACTCAAATTTGTGTTTGAGAAAAAAAAAACATTATATCATAAAACGTCGGTGGTTTATTTATTGCGTCGTTTGAAACCACTAACCACGTCGTTCTTTTTTTTACCGTCGTTATAAATTAGTTATAACGTCTGTTTCTATTTCAGTTCGTCGTGTGAAATTGTATAATACGTCGTTTGTTTATAAATAACCATCGTGTGTTTTTTGTGCTGACTTTTTTTATATATCTTTGTTTTATATATTTAGGTGCTTATATGATCGTTTGAGAGAAGCAAATATGTGCAGCATGGTTGGCTTTATCGACCTGCTCAAATTCGCCAACGCTGGGTCACTAACTCACGATCACGAATTGTAGCCATCGTCTTGAAGATGATGGTGAACAGATTTTCATGATGCCTTACAATCCAGGGTTAGTCTCCTTAAAAGGATTTTGTTTGTATGATTTTCACTGACTGACTGCGTATAAAACTGTTTAACTAATTTTGTATCATTTGAAACATCTAACCACGTTGGTTCTTTATTTATTAAGTCGTTTGAAACAATTAACCACGTCGGTAGTTAATTACCGTCGTGAGAAATTTATAATGACGTCGATTGCTACGTTATTTCGTCGTGTGAAACTCAGTATAATACGTCGGTTTTTATAAATAACCGTCGTTTGTTTTCTTGTGCTGACTTTTTATATTAACCGTCGTTTTTTATGTTAATTTTGTGCAGCCGTCATTGGGTCTTGCTGATTGTAAGAGCAAAGAGGGAAACCGTCTATTTTCTGGATCCTCTGCCTAGAAATCGTACGTGTGGTTGATGAGGAGGGCAAAAACATCATGAACAGTGCTTTAAAAATTTATAATTCCCACATAGGCAGACTAGGCCGTAAAGCACCAATTTGGAAAACTCGCCAGGCACACCAAAGCAACCAAGCAGTGTCGAATGCGGGTATTATGTGATGCGCTTCATGAGGGACATCATCATGGATCCTTCCTTCGAGTTTGAGAAAAAGGTAGGAAGAAAATTTTCAGAAACATTTTATGTGGTTTTTTGTATTATCAACGACGGTCCTTTAAAATTACCGTCGTTGAATCGATATATTACGTCGGTTATGAAAAATAGCGCCGTCTGTGACTGAATTTCTTTTTATTTTGTAAAGCTTAATAATCATTGTTTATGGGCTGCAGTTTGCCAAGGGAAAAGAGCAAGCGCCATACCCCCAAGCAGCCATTGATGAAGTCCGAAATGAATGGGCAGATCTTGTTTGCCTTCATATGGAGTAGAGGATTTTTGGAACAAATGATATTTTTATATGTACAAATTTTGTCTATAATATACATCCTTTTTTTCCCTGAAAATTTGTTGAGGTTTTCATAATTTAAAAGAAAAAACAAATTGCGTAACCAACGTGTAATAACTTTCCAACGACATAATTATGTCAAAAACCGATGTAAAAGGATATTTTTAGACGACAGATATGACGTGGTAATTAAATTACACGGTGACACCTTTTTTGTTTAAGTCGTGATATACCGTTTGTACGTCCATGGGACGTCGTTTTAGTGAAAATTTCGCCATGGTTTCGCTTTTAAACGACGTCCTTTGAACAAGTAAGTCGTTTATTATATAATTTAGAGTTTAGGGTTTAGGTTATTACTTTTTAACGACAGTGATTGAGTCGTGGAATATAGAGTTTACGTCGGATGGTGAAACATCCGCCATGGTTTCTCTTTTAAACGACGTCCTTTTTACAAGTGAGTTGTTTATTGTTATTTACAACGCCGTTAATTACTTAACCCCGACGTGGTTTGTTGTTGATATAAGAATATTTTATTATTTTTAATTCAAAATATTCAAAATAAATTTAAAATAAATCAAAAAAATGCAACGTCAACTCCTATGAAGTCATTGATATATTTTCTTCCCCCTAAAACTCAAAAAAATTGCAGTTTGGGTAATAAAAGTTTAAAATAACCACCCAAAATAAAATTGTTTTGATGAGTCATAACATCACTTATAGTTTGATGGTTTAGGGTTGTTATTTATTAGGGTTTAGGGTTAAAGTATAATTTTTGGGATTTAGGGTTTATGTTTGTTATATATTAGGCTGTAAAACCATAAGCAATTTTATAAAATTATATTTTAAAAATATATAATTTAGGGTTTAAAGTTTAGGGTATTACTTTTAACGACGGTGATTGAGTCGTGGAATATAGAGTTTACGTCGGATGGTGAAACATCCGCCATGGTTTCTCTTTTAAACGACGTCCTTTTTACAAGTGAGTCGTTTATTGTTATTTACAACGTCGTTAATTACTTAACCCCGACGTGGTTTGTTGTTGATATAAGAATATTTTTTATTATTTTTAATTCAAAATATTCAAAATAAATTTAAAATAAATCAAAAAAATGCAACGTCAACTCCTATGAAGTCATTGATATATTTTCTTCCCCCTAAACCTCAAAAAAATGCAGTTTGGGTAATAAAAGTTTAAAATGACCACCCAAAATAAAATTGTTTTGATGAGTCATAACATCACTTATAGTTTGATGGTTTAGGGTTTGGGGTTTAGGGTTGTTATTTATTAGGGTTTAGGGTTAAAGTATAATTTTTGGGGTTTAGGGTTTATGTTTATTATATATTAGGCTGTAAAACCATAAACAATTTTATAAAATTATATTTTAAAAACATATAATTTAGGGTTTAAAGTTTAGGGTATTACTTTTAACGACGGTGATTGAGTCGTGGAATATAGAGTTTACGTCGGATTGTGAAACATCCGCCATGGTTTCTCTTTTAAACGACATCCTTTTTACAAGTCATTTATTGTTATTTACAACGTCGTTAATTAATTAACCCCGACGTGGTTTGTTGTTGATATAAGAATATTTTATTATTTTTAATTCAAAATATTCAAAATAAATTTAAAATAAATCCAAAAAATGCAACGTCAACTCCTATTGGTTCAATAGACGACGTGGTTTCTTCAAAATAAACGGCGTTATGTTCAGTGTTTGAGTCGTGGAATACAATATTTACGTCGGTTTTGGTAGAACTTTCGCCATGGTTTTTCATAGTTTTGACTACTTCTGTTTGATTTTGCGTCGTACATAGTTTTACCACGACGGCTTTAATGTAATAAGCGTCATGTTTAATGTGAACTTTTAACGACGGTTGTTTTTTCGGTCGATGTTTTAAAGAGCGCGCTTTCTAAAAATATTCGCGGGACCTAAAATTTTCAGATTTGGCTCTTAGTTTTATACTTCTAACCTTGAACCCTAAAATTTTCAAATTTCGGGCAACATAACATTTCACTCTCTTACTTCATCTCTAATTCAAAGTTGGGCTCTCCAGGCTCTCTCACTTCATCTCTAATCTGTGAGCTCTGCCAACCTGTAAGTACAAACCCTCTCTTCCCCTTGTAAATTCATTGAATGATATTACGTTGTTTTGTTAAAAGGGTTTTAGATATATGTTTTGCGATCTGTTAATAATGTTGTTGGAGGTATGGATTCATGGATTTTCTGTTTAATGTTTTCTTGATCACTCTTTGTTATGTTGAATAGGAAATGGATTTAATTTTGTCGGATCTTTTAATCACTCTCTGTTATGTTGAATTGGGAATGGATTTATTGTTTTCATGCTTAGTATATGTTGTTTTCATGCTTGGTTTCATGTATATGTTGTGTTCTTAATAGGGTTTTGGGATCTTGAAAATAAACTGGGATATCGATGCGTTTTTAGGCATACGACGACGGTTTTTTCATAAACTGTCGTTTGTATTACTTATACACGACGGTGTTCTTTAACTACCGTCGTGGTTATAATTAGACGACATTTGTTGAAAATCCGTCGTCTATATATGTCAAATACGTCTGTTTTTGTTTAAAAACCATCGTCTGTGTTGTATATTACTTGCTATTAGAACTTTATATAATCTGCTATAGTGATGGTCATTGCTTGTCTTTTCACTTTATTATATATAATAGGGTATAGTGTCGGAGATGGATAAGTCATGGATGCACTCGGATAGAAGATCGAAGGCATATGAGTTAGGGGTAGAAGCATTTTTGAACTTTTCTGTAGAAAATCTTCTAACTACAACATATATCTGTTGTCCATGTGTTAAATGTGTTAATTTGAAATTGTTTGGGGTTGGAATTATAAGGGATCACTTATATTTTAATGGAGTTGACCAAAGCTATAAAAATTGGACATTTTACAGAGAACCTTGGGAAGCAACTACTAATGCTAGTAGAAATGTTGAAGAAGATGATGACCATAGTAGGTACAGTTTTGTGTCCGAAGAAATAGAGATGGATGATAATGATTTTGGTGATTTTGGATTTGATCCTTATAAGTTTGCCAATGTGATTAGGGATGGAGATCAACCATTGTACCCTGGTTGTAGAAAGTACACGAAGTTATCGGCATTAGTGAAGTTGTATAATTTGAAGGCAAAACATGGGATGAGTGATGTCTGTTTTACAGAATTATTGATACTTCAAGGCGATTTGCTTCCAGAAGGAAATACAATACCGGCCTCTATGTATGAGACAAAAAAACTTTGTGTGCATTGGGGCTGAGTTATGAGAAAATGCACGAATGCCCCAATGATTGCATCTTGTATAGGAAGGAGTATGAGGATTCAACTAATTGTCCTACTTGTGGTATTTCAAGGTGGAAGGAAGGCAAAAATTCAATCTTGAAAGAGGGTGTGCCAGCGAAGGTGGTGTGGTATTTTCCTCCAATTCCAAGGTTTAAAAGGATGTTTCGATCACATAAGACAGCTAAGAGTTTGACTTGGCAAGCTGCTAGAAAATCAATTGACAGTCAGATGTCTCATCCGGCGGATTCCCCGTCTTGGAAACTTCTTGATGATAAATGGCCCGAGTTTGGTAATGAGCCGAGAAACTTGAGATTGGCTCTTTCATCTGATGGATTCAATCCCCACAGTTCTCTAAGTAGCAGATATAGTTGTTGGCCATTTATCTTAGTTACATATAATCTCCCTTCATGGTTGTGCATGAAACGAAAGTTCATGATGTTGACCTTATTGATTTCCGGTCCTAAACAGCCCGGAAATGATATAGACGTCTACTTGGAGCCTTTGATTGATGATTTAAAATCTTTGTGGGATGTGATTGGAGGAGTGTATGATGCATATAATGGAGAATACTTTACACTCAGAGCTGCATTAATGTGGACAATTAATGATTTCCCCACCTATGGAAACTTATCTGGTTGTGTTGTTAAAGGATATAAAGCTTGTCCAATATGTGGCGATGATACACCTAGTCACAGGTTGAAAAATGGCCACAAAATTTGTTACATTGGGCATAGAAAATAGTTACCAATCAATTATCCATATAGGAGGCACCGTGCAGTTTTTAATGGGAAACCTGAATATGGCACACCTCCCGAGCCATTAACCGGAGAAGAAGTGTTGCATATGGTTGAAGATGGTGACAGAGTTTGTTGGAAGAAGAAATCAATAGTCTTTGATCTCGAGTATTGGAAATACCTTCCTGTGAGACATGTCTTAGATGTTATGCACATTGGGAAGAATGTTTGCGATAGTATCATTGGTACATTGCTGGAGATCCCTGGAAAAAATAAAGATGAGATTGCTGCTCAATTAGATTTATTGAACATGGGGGTCAAAGCTGATTTGCAACCCGAGTATGGAGAAAGACGTACTCGTTTGCCTCCCGGGCCTTGGAATTTGTCAAGAGCAGAGAAGAGAGAGGTTTGCAATTCTTTCTATGGTATGAAGGTCCCTGAAGGTTATTCTTCAAATATAAAAAATCTTGTATCTTTACAAGATTCAAGACTTCTTGGCCTTAAATCACATGATTGTCATACATTAATACAACAATTACTCCATGTGGCAATTCGTTCTGTTTTGGAGAAGCCTGTAAGGTATGCAATAACTCGTTTGTGCTTCTTCTTCAATGCTATATGTGCAAAGACTGTTGATGTTTCCAAGCTAGATAAGTTGGAAGAAGATGTAGTAGTTACTTTGTGTTTGCTTGAGAAGTACTTTCCCTCTTCATTCTTTGATATCATGGTTCATCTAGTAGTACATCTTGTCAGAGAAGTTCGTCTATGTGGGCCAGTATATTTTAGATGGATGTATCCGTTTGAAAGATATATGAAAGTGTTAAAGGGGTATGTTCAGAATCGTACTCGTCCCGAAGGTTGCATTGCTGAGCGGTATATAACTGAAGAAGCTGTAGAGTTTTGTACCGAGCATTTATCTGATGTTAGTACAGTTGGAGTGCCTTCAAACCAAAAGATGGGAGTTTCAAAGCCATTATCAGGTTGCACAGTGAGCGTAGTTGATCGGGACCTATTGAACCAAGCACATCTATATGTCTTGGAGAATACGGAGGAAGTCCTACCTTATATCGAGTACGAATGAGTTTTATTCTTTAAGTTTCCATTTTAAATTATTTCTTATGTTTATCTTATATGTTTGGGACCGTAATGCTTGAATTTTTTGTGTCATGTAGGTAACATATGATCCACATCAAGACCGCTTATCCAAAATTTAGAAAGAGAACAAAGTGGCTACAGGATAAGCACAATAGCACTTTTATTCAATGCCTACGCTTCAAGGTATATGTTATTGAATAACATATTGGACTTTTAATTTTCTTCTTTCTATGTTAGATTGAATTAAGTTATGATTAATTTGCAGGTTCAAAGTGAACTTAATGAGGAAGACAATCATGGCGTATCAGAAAATTTAAGGTGGCTAGCAGCTGGTCCAAACATGAGAGTGCCATTATATAGGAGCTATCTTATTAAAGGTATTAAATTCAGCATCAAGGCACAAGATGATGTGCGGACAACTCAAAATAGTGGAGTTTATTTACTTGCACATACTATGCAAGTTGCTAGTGCCAAAGATAAAAACCCAATTCTCTCAAATATGGGTTTCTATGGTGTCATTCAAGAAATTTGGGACCTTGACTATCAAAAGTTTACAATCCCAGTCTTTAAATGTGATTGGATAGATAGTACTTTTCGTCTTGTAGTGGACGAACTTGGATTTACCCTTGTATATTTGAGTAAAATTGGACATAGGAATGACCAATTTATTTTGGCTTCTCAAGTCAAACAAGTATTTTTTGTTGACGACCCGATGCATCGTGGTTGGTCGGTAGTGTTATCAATGCCTAATAGAGAATATAATGATGTTATTGGTGATGATGTCTTAGGTGATGTGAGAATTGAGTGTGAGCCATTTACTAGAGGGATGCCAAATGTTGACACATTTGATGAAGTGGTGGATGAGTTAGGGAGTCAAAATATTCGAGATGGGTGTGAAGATATATGGATTGAATGATGCTTTATGTAATTGGCAGTGTATGACATTAATTTTGTAATATATTGTAATGTGATTTCTTCACTTTCATTATACAGGTTTTGGCCACAAAACAATTAGTACAAAAATTACTGGTTCCAGATTACAAACACGACGATCTTGATAAAAATGTGAAAAACAAACGTCTGTTCTTATAAAAAACGACATTTTGGAGCATTCAACGACCGCAATATATTTACCGACGTCTTAAAGCAACGTAACAATGAAGAACCACGACGCTATTGTGAAACAGTTATCCAGGATAACACGTCGGACAAGCATAAAGAACCGCCATGTAATTCAAAATAACACGACTCCAATTCCATAATACCGATGTCTAAAAGACGAGATCTTTAACCTGAACGTTACAAAAGACGACGTCGTCATGAATTTACCACGTCACATGTTCTTTCATAAACGAAGTGGAAAAGGATGAATTCACGACAGTATTTGAAGTCCATTGGTAAATTTGTCGACGTTAAGATATACGAATTAGACGACGTTAATTTTTTTAATGAAGACGTATAAATTATGAAACACGGCGATCTTTTTCATGGTAACGACGTTGTATATGAACGACAACGTCGTCTTTATAAATTAATGTGTCGTAATTAATGACCCCATCATTTTTTGCACGTCATTTATTTTCAGATCCTGTCGTTAAAATTATTTTACACGGCGGTGGAATGAGAAACGATGCCGTTTCAGAGTCATTACACAACGATTATATTTCAAAATATGACGTATAAATTTTGTAATACGGCTCTCATTTATTTGGAACCGACGTTGTTTATTTATTTCAACGTCGTCTCTGTAGATACATGCGTCGTAAGTAATGACCCTGACATCTATTTCCACGTCATCATTCATAGAAAAATCGAAGTGGAAAATTTATTTTACGACGGTTGTTGGAAATGTTATGACGTAGTAGGTGTCAATAACATCGCCTATTATGTATTTAAAGACGTCATATTTCTATTTGTCGTTAAAGGTTCATTTAACGGCGTTGAGTTTTAGTTCTCGCCTTTGTATGTTTATCTTGCGGCCATGTTCTGTTAATATATGTCATATGTTTCCTTTTTAACGACGTTTTTTTGTTAGAGTTGGTCGTCTATTCTCATCCTCGACTGTTTTTTTATGTCTTTTTGCAGTACAAAGACGCCGGTTTTTATTTGTTGATGACGGTTTTTGTTTTAGCAACGACGGGTATTTACCGTCGTGGTTTTGTTACGGAAAATATGTCGGTGGATTCCACGACCATTTGAAAACTGAATACACGACGGTGAATTCCCGTCGTTTTTTTTCCTTTTTTGTAGTAGTGTGTGATCGTTAGTGGAGGCAAACCAAACTCTCTTAATTTTGATGACAGACCGCTTTGTTATTGTAATGGCCCTTTTGTGGCTAGTTTGTATTGGTCTTTGGCTAGTGACTTTTTTAGCTGAATTATAAATGCAATCTTAGAATTTCTATAATAATAATAATAATAAAATAAAAACAACAACAACAACAACCACCTAACTTATTGGAATATCCAATTGAGGATTTGATTACACAATGTAATTATATAGTAGTCACTTCTCATTGAATAAAATATAGTACCCACTAAAATTTGTTTTATTATGGGTACCACAAAATAAACTTGTTCTTTAATTGAGAACTAGATTATATTCTACTACTAATCTCTTGTCACAAGCTCAAATGGGTACCAATAGGCTTTCTTTTTGTTTTTTATTTTGTTTTTTTTATTATATCCTTCTTTGTTGAGAATATTTCCTGGACATTAACTCTTAATTCTTTTAATTACTTATAAATTTATTTACTTTTTTTTTATGTATTCGACCTGCTAAAAAAATTTGATTATAAAAAAAAAAAAAAGACCCTCTAAAAATTTGTTGCCGCCTATTTTTTCCCTAAAAATTAAGAAAGTAATTAAAGCAATCAGTCAGAATATTTATCAATGAGAAAATTATGAATGATTTGAAGGTCAATTGATGACAGACCCAATTGATATGGTCATACCATTTCATTTAATGAATATTCCCATGTGAAGTCTATTTTTATTTATTTCTCTTTTTCAATAATCCTTCAAACTTAAAAAAAAAGACAAATATAAAGTACAACGTCGCTGGTCTGTAGCCTCACGTTGGTTCTCTACTCTTCCTAACGTCTCCAGCCCTCTCTTCCTCCATCAAATCTATCCATCCCCATCCTCCATTGTTGGAGACGAAAAGAAAACAAGAGAGCACCATAACTAGAACATGGAGTAGAAGGGAAAAGCGACATTGTACACATGCAAGGAACTCGTCAAAAAGCTAAGCATATATAAACTAGCTAACAGACTATGGCCTAGTTTGGAATTGTTGTGTTGTGAACATAATCGCTATCAAGTTTGCTGTGAGAGAAATCAGCTGTAAGAGAAAGAAGTTTGGCGTTTGGTAAAGTTTTGCTAAAAGTGTTGTTGGTACTGATTCCCGCATAATCATTAATCCCAGCGCCTCTTCGAAACCGATTCTCGTATAATCAGAAAATGAAAGTACCTCAATAGTTGCTTTCTCTTATAACTTTCTCTTACAGCAATTTTTAATAATAAATAATTTTATCATAATTTATCAAACGAGCTGGGTTTCCCAATATTTTTAAAAAATCAATTTTACCACCCCAAATAAGGTATGCCAAACGGGCACTAAGTTGAAGACGATATAGTTAATTAAAGAATAATCATATTGAGTTGACAAATGATGGATCCAACTAATTACGGTAATCAAATTTTACAAAGAATTGTAAATTCAAGAAACAAAACTAAGAGCTGGTCTCAATCTTCAACTTATTTGCTTTTGGAGAAGAGTAGACAAGTAAACATCTGAATTGTTCAACCCAATTTCAATTTTCTTAAGGAAACTCCAGGTCTCAACAATGACATGGAGGAGGGGGCAGGGACGGTCCTATGACTTGTACAACTTGGGCTATAGCCCAGGTGAGTTTTTTTATATTTATTTCTTATAGTTAGTGTTAATGTTAATCCCATTTATAGCAGAAATATTAATTTGAACTAATTGGATAATTGTAGTGTTACCTCTAGTTGTCGTGTGTCTATCTGACTCTATCTTTGTGATGATAAATTCTCATTTTTGAATTTTCTTATGAATTTTCTTTTCTATTAATTCATTTTTGTTCATCATGGTAGACCTTAGCTGGCATTGTTGGTGTAAAATAGGCCTTTTCAAAAAATAAAATAAAAATGATATGTTCTTAAATTTTATATACATATGATCAATTTCAAAAGCCTAAAATCTAACAGTTCAATAAGGTAAATCTAGCCCACTTCATTTAAAAATCCTGGGTCCGTCCCTAGGAGGGGGGATGGGTAGATTTGATGGAGGAAGGGAGGGTGGAGACGTTAGGAAGAGAATAGAACCAACACCAGGCTACAAACCAGGACCCTAAGCTTATTTTTTAGTTTTTTAGTTTTTCTTTTTTTTTTTTGGGTTTTGAGGATTATTGAAAAAAGATAAATAAATAAAAATAGAATTCACATTGCAATATTCTTTACTGACTCGGCATGACCACGTGAGCTGCCACATAAGGTGGCCAACTAATGCGGAAAACCACATAAGGATTATTGAATTGAAAACAACATATGATAAACAACAAAACCGATAAGGGGAAAATGCAATGAAGCACAAATATGGTAAAAACATCTAAACGATTATATGAGACATCATCAAGATCCACAACAGCATGTCCCTCTAAGAAGCATAAGAGGTACTAATTAAACGACACTCGGATTCAGAGAAGCATACTCAAGCAGGTCCTCATTGCGTTCAAACATGGCCATGTGTTCTTCTTCCAAACTCAACAACGCTTCTATGCCAACGCCATCACTCATGTCCGTCAATAAAGTTGTATTATTGGATTCATTGCGACAGAAATTCATCCATGATGGCTTTCCCCAACCAAAATCGGCTTGGTTGAACGAAAACCTGCACCAACTGGTGCAACCATAGGTCTCAATGCTATCCTTCATTATGAGATTCTTAAGCCCTTCGATGATTTGAAATGCATCCTCACCACTAACTCCATTAGCATACTTTTCTTTATATTCGTCAATGCCCTTCCTCAACTTATGAACCAAGCTTTTAAGTTCCACAGCATCGCTTTCCATTGTCATTGCTGTAAAAAACGAAACAAAGTTCCCCAATATGTTTTCTGCCGTGGCAAGCCCTGATCTTTTCCTCATGTTCACCACTTGAACCCACGCAGATGGCTTTGTAAAACCCAAGTTTGCTCTCGATGCTTGCAACGCGCATTTCCAAATGAGTGCAGACACTACTTCAACACGCGTAGGATTTGGCACTGCGGCACTGGCAGCTTTGGACTTGAGAGCAGCAATTTTTGAGGCATCAAACACAAACCTCTTGGTTATACAGCTGTCTCTAATCAACTCCATGGTCGGTTGGGGTGAATTGAAGACATCTTGTGGTGGGAATAGAGTAGCTGCAACACCAAATTCAACAGGGAGCAGAACTTGATCACTAGCAGTACTGGCTGAGCCAAGGGCAATTGTAGCCCAGCTTTTGATGAATGTGCTGAGTGTAGAGGCATCGGCGACCTTATGTGAAATGTTGACCCCAATTGTCAATCCACCGCATTCAAACGAGTTGACCTGGACTAGTAGAAGATGCCCTGCTTCAACGCTTTTGGATTTTATTGCAATTGGAATCAACTGTTCCAGGATCCCGAAATCGGGTTTTTCCAAAACCTTCCGTATGGGACAGTTGACTTGGGATTCAATAAATCCAGCCCCATGATCATTGCAGCTGATTGAAACATTATATTCGAACTCCCCCGCAAAGGGGTAGAATTGGGTGAGAGCTTCAGATAATGATGTTTTGAGAAGCTTAGATCTTTCAGCAAACAAGGAATTGTGGTCAATGTTGTTGACCACATCATCACTAATATTGTTGGGGTAGAAGAGAAGTAACGAGATATACATATCAGGTTGTAACTGATCAAAAACAGAGAGACTGGAAGTTCTAAGGTGGTGAGGAGTTGGAGAAGATGGCTTAATTGTTTCTTTGCAAATGACTTCAACTTTGATTTCTGAAGCCATCTTTTGTTTCACACTTGAGAGTTTCATTGCAAAGACCTCTATTTAAAGACGCAGAGTCACCACTTTTAATTAATATATATATATATATATATACACACACCAACTCCAAGTCTGTGGCCTACTGCATATGGAAAACAACTTCTTCTGTGAATGATTAGTTTAGTTTAGGTGGGATTTTACGAAGACGAGACTTGTAGTTTTGAATGGTGGCTATAGCTCAGAGATTCTTCCGACCACCCAAAAAAAGCTGACAGATTCTTTTGTCTAGGATTTAAAGGCTCTCATATTACAAAGTTGCTAGATGGGATTGTTTATTGGTTTATTAATGTGTTCGGTAGGATTTAAATGCTTGCGGACAGATTCTCTCAGGACATAACCTGATAGATTTCTACAACACATGTTCCTTATAACACATGTTCCATTGTTTCTATAACACATATGTTCCTCACAGCTAAATATCTGTATCTCAAGACTGTCATGAACTTGATAAGAAAGGTTACATTATAGAACTACCAAGTAAATTTTCTGGCATGAACTTGCCTGAACATATCTCCATTTTCCCCCTTTTACTATAAACTATAAATAATAGGTGTTAAGTAATATTTTCTTGTCATTTTCTCATTGTATTTCAAGTCAAGAGGTCACATGACTCAACCGCTAAGACTTTTTCTATTTTTATTTTTTTTCTTTTTCCCTCTTTCTTTTGTGTCTATAGAAGTAGAATCATTTTGAGTTCTTGTCCAATATTTCTTTCCAATTGTCGCCTCTTTCTTTCTCTCTCTCTCTCTCTCAAATACACACAAGGAAAGGAAAGAAGAAAGGAGAAAACTTACGACTCAAAGCATACAACAACGAGCACATAACAAAGAGAAAATCTGCAGCAGCAGAAGGAATTTCGGAATATATAAAAGAGAAAAGAAAAATGCACAAAGAAAGTGGAAAGCCTTCTATTTAGTACTACTAGCAGCAGATTCTGGACCACCTTCTCTTCTAGTAAGATCATCTTGTTTTATCTGGGACTGGTTCTGATTAGAATCTTCATCATGAACATCATGATGAGCCTGAGCTTGAGCCTTTGGAATAATATGAGCACTAGAAAATAAATCCACAGGCTCAGAATCAGCAATTTTGCCTCCTTCAAGAGGCGTCCCATGCTTGTATGCAACCCTCACAGCTTCATCCTCGTTCAGCCTCGCTTGTGAAGTCCCATACATTATGTCATCTTTGCTGTTTGCCATTTTCACTTGCATCAGCTAGCCCGCTGTCCAGGGTTTTTGATCTGCTTTCGTTTCATTTATAAACTCTGGTTTGAATCAATACGTGGCAGATTGGCTTAAAATGGGAGTGACAAGTGTATAGTTAAACTTGACACGTGCCTTATGTTTGCTGTATGCATGAAGTTGTTCTGCCCACCGTCCGTGATGCTCTCCTCTCTTGATGAACGGCCAAGATCAATTCTTACTCTACCTAAGTTGATAAAGTTGATGGTCAATATCAATTCTATCCTCCACAAGTTGGTGTACAGTGCGGTATGTTGTGTGCTTTAGGTGCGACAATGGCTTATTAAAATTGATGCTTGGTCATGAAAAACTTTTTGTTTTCTTACTTCGAGAAAATTACATTTTTGTCAATAACCAAGTTTCGACTGTTAACTATCATTCAGAATGGTTGAAATAAGGGCCATTGTGCCAATCCCAGAAGTTCAACAAATAAATTGTGTTCGATACACAGATGACATGGCAAACTAACATTAGCATTCTCCAATAAGAAGACTAATCTTCTTTCCCACCCCTCGCGGATTGAGAAAGAAAGAAGAGAGACAAAACACACACTACCAAGTTAAGGAGAAATTATAAACCTACAAAATATCCTCATCAAACTTATAATGCTCCTTTTTTTCTTTCTTTAAACCAAAACTTCATTCAAACTGAGGAAACCGTGTGCTCTAGATAATCACTCGGGAATTATTTGCTCATTATCTGCATCACCTTCTGTCTCAACTTGAGGCTTCGAAGGAGCTTTGGCACCAGGAGGCTGCTTCTTCTTGATCCCACTCACAATGTCATCGATTCTGAGAAGTAGGCAAGCAGCTTCTATGGCAGTTTTAAAAGTCTGGGCCTTCACGTTGTAGGCATCCCATATCTGACATCATAATTGCTAGAAATTAACAGCCTTACCGACATAAGAAATTTCAGATTCAAGACTCCATGGATGCTCAATTATGAGCAATGGCGTTCACTTTAGTAATAACCACGACAACAGCACTTCCCCTCACATGAGTGCTGTCTAAATATACTGGGAGAAGCTCTAAACTAGAACTACTACTGAAGCAAATCGAAGATATCAACCAGAATATTGACGCTTATGCCATATCAAGACTATGTGGGCTATATTCTATTGAAATAATGGGACATATATCAATAATATCGACACCATATCAAGATGATTTCCATATAATGGATACATTTGAGAACAATACTACAGTAAAAGTCCTATTTGAGAGCTTTCACAAAATATCAATCACCCAACAAATTTGAATATTGAGATAGTGAAGGAAATAAAAGAGGGCAACAATAGTAAGTCAAAAAGATATCCACCTACCTTTTTCTCTTTCACATCAGTTATCGCACCAGTGTTACCATCAATGCCAATCCATGCATTTTCACCATTTGCATGCTATGGAAAAAAAATTGTGGTTAGGATATAAATGATGCATCATATTCTGACCAAAAAAATAATGATGCATCAGAACGTATATAGAAATGACAAGTCATGGTAAAACAGAACAAACCCATACAAAACAGATTCAAACCTTTCCCTGCAGTGCCGTCATTGTTCTAATCACGTTCACCCCGCAATTCTGAGCCAAAGTACGTGGTATAGCCTCAAAAGCTATAGCAGCAGCTTCATAGGGCCACTGTTTTACCATCAAAACACATGTAGCCATAAAACTCCATTAAAAAGCATGTAAAGTGAAGCCACAACTAATTCTTAATCTTAAGTATGTCAAAGAGCATGTGAAGTGAAGTGACAGCCAGTTTATTAATAGAATTTAGATTTCTACTTCCACAAGGAGTTATTCTTGGACCAGTTTTACACAAGAAATACCAAACTTTAGGATGAGGAAAGGAGCTTTTACCTTTTCTATACCTTCTACAGATGAACTCTTTTGCTTCAATGTAGCAGATACAGTTAACTCTGTAGCACCACCACCAGGAACAAGTTTCGGATTCTTGAGGATGTTTCTTGCTACAGACATGGCATCCTATGACCAGATATAAGGGAGTAAATAACAAATTTCAGCATACTATATTTATTCTACGTAATGGGGACAAAGAAGTAAAACCATTATACCTGCAAATTCCTTTCCACTTCATTTAAGAGATCCTTACTAGGACCTCTCAAGAGTACAGTACATGCTTTGGGCTCTTTGCAATCAACAATGAATGCAAAAAACTCGTCACCAATTTTCTTAACCTCAAATATCCCAGCGCCTGTACCAACATCAGACTCTTGCAATTCATCTGGTCTGTTAACAATTACAGCCCCACAAGCCTTGGCAATTCGGTTATTATCTGTTTTCCGCAACCTCCTGATTGCACTGACGCCGGCCTTGCTAAAATAATGGCATGCCAAGTCACTAAGCCCCTTTTCTGTGATAACCAGATCTGGTTTAAACTTCAATATTTGCACGCATAGGCTCTCAATGTATTCTTCTTCCAATTTTAGCAGGACTCCCCAATCTTCTTCTTTAAGCAACTCAGCATTTGTTTGGTTCTCGCCTTTCTTATATTCAAGAGGACAATCAAGAAGAATGATGCGTGGGTTGACAATCTTTCTTCTCATTTTTCCAGGTGCAATAACATCTTTGTTAATCATTACTCCTTTGAGAACCACTGAATCTTCCAACTGGCCACCAGGAACCTTCTCAACCTTTATGTACTTTTTAATATCCACTTCCCGCAGACCCTGGCCAAGGTCCACCCCTACTATTGTGGTAGCGTCAAGTGCTAAATCCTAAAAGAAAATCCAACACATACTTAGCATACCAATAGCATATCAATATACGGTCAGATCTAAGAGAGACAAAGTGTTCACACTTCCTGATTTTTAGGTTCACAGTAATTGTCACTACATACAGGGACATGAATCCAAGTTTGAAGTTTTTATTTAATTGATGAGTTAGCCGGTTTACTTTTACTCTGAAGACCAGTTTAATTGAATTTTTCAAGTTGATTCTCAGTGCCAAGGCGGCTCAAGCAAGTGCAAGACATACTATAAAAGACAAAAATGTTGGAAAACATGAAATCAAAGCCGGAGCTTTCCACCTAGAAGAGGATGCAAAGTCATTCTCATACAGAATAAACTTGCATGCATGAGTGTCATTAACTTGAATGTCTTAAGAAATCTTGGAAACATAAAAGACAAAGTATGGTTTATCTTATTTGTATAATAAAAAATAAAAACAAATAGAAATGCTGAAGGGCAAGAATTCAAATTAGAAAATCCATGGTTAAAGCTCATTTTTGGTTCAAGTGTTTCATGTTTTGGGGCAATATGAGCATTTTCCTTTAAAAAGTTTGTCAGTATGTCCTTCATAGACCACTTTACAGTCTACCTAGATGAAGAATCATAATACTCATAAACCTTTAAACAAGAAGAAAGACCTACATGCAAAACTTTATTTAGACAAGCACTTACAGCAATTAAATCCCCAAATTGACTAGTGAACTTTGTACCGATACAACTTTTGACCAGCCCTAACATTGTTGCACCTGCCACATAAAGCGTACGTAAGTTATATTCCAGTACAGCAAACTGGACATTTTAAAAAATCATTACCTAAGGCAGATTATTATTACGAGTAGGATATTCAAATCACTGACAGGTTTGCAATGATTAACAATGGATGTTATCATCAATAACAACCGGCACTGAAAGTATTATTCCGCATGAAGCTACAATTGCAAATGGGTAGAGTATTATTCTGCATGAAGCTACAATTGCAAATGGGCATAGAACTATGCACATTCCAAATTCAATACATATGAATGAAGCTAACATTTCTGTAATGTTCGCTTGGATTTTTCCCTTCTGGTGCTTTAATTGCAGCTACAATTGCAAATGGGCATAGAACTATGTGTGTCCAACTTGGCTTTTTCCCTTCTGGTGCTTTAAATTTTAAAGTTAAGCTATGCCTATTCCCCATTTTCTACTAAGTAAAATCTAAGGCTGCAACATCAAACCGAAAATGGATCTAATTGAGCACAAGGAATAGTACCCTTGATTTTATTTATATATACTGATCCATGACATTACATTCTCACATAAGTAAATTAACTGAGAGCTTGAGACCTATAGTCTGGGCACCAAATACAAATACAATGCAGATAGAGAATTTGATTATGAGTGGACAAGAAACTAAAGGAACTTACGATCCTTCACATCAATGCTCATTGCTATTTTGTCAAGAACCGCAATAGCATCCTCCAGAGCTTTGTTGTATGCTACAACCAAAAAACAGAAAATTAAGAAAAGTAGACAAAAACAATACAGAAAAGAATAAATCACACATCAAAATCAAATCCAAAACTATAACTGAAAGAAAATTGAAGGGAATATGTTATCATAATTTCTTTCAACTTACCTCGGCAAATGACAGTAGGATGATAATGCTTGTCAATAAATGCTTCTGCAACATGGAGCATCTCACCAGCTACACCAAAATTTCATTCCAAAGGTAAGACACAGAACCAACTTTATATACATATAATAATGCATTGACATATCCAGTAGATAGAAAGATGCATAATCACCTTCTTCCATCATACTAAATCCAGTGATACATATTAATTATTTTGCAAGCTAAACCTATTTCTGTATATCATCAACTTACTTACAAGCAATATTTTTTTCTTCGCCAGACATATCTAACAACTATTTACCAAGTCTAAAATAAAAATCTCAATAGAAACGATATTGAACAAGAATATACACCAAAAAGTAATAAACATGTTACTATAGCCCATAAATGAACAGTGAGTTGTTTATAAATAAATAAAGCTCAAACCATACCAAGGACAATGACAGACGTAGTTCCATCACCTACTTCTTCATCTTGTGTGCGACTTAGTTCAATCATTGACTATCATCGCAAATTTTAAAAGAGCAAAGGTAAGAATAACAAGAAAATTAAAATGAGGAGGGGGGCCACATACAAAAGTAAGGGATCATGGAGAAAATAATATGGTAAAACACAGGGGAGAAAGAAAGCAGAAATTAAGGAGAGAGTAATTTTTGCACTGAGAAAAAAAAAATTAGATCCAGAAAGGAGCATTTTGAGACAAATGGCATGCCTTTGCTGCTGGGTGTGCAATATCTAACTCACGCAGAATGGCATTTCCATCATTTGTCACCACAATTCCTGTTATCAATGAGGGAAACAACTTTGTTAGCGTATTGCAAACTCATCAAGACCAAGACAAAAGCCATAGACCCATGAAATAGATACATGAGGCAACCAGTAACATTAATTTTACTTAAATGAAAATAGAACCAGCCTATAAAACAGTAAAATAACTTATGGGATACAAGGTAACGCAATTGCAGCAACTAACATACTGCCACCTACAACAAGGGTTTATTTGGGTCCTAAAAACTGAGGGAAAACAAAACAGTATATTTTATTTCTTCCAAACCACAGAGGAAAGCAATAAAATTTGTCTACTGCAGACAAAAGGATTACCTCCAGCAGCATCAAGTAGCATCTTGAGCATGGATCGAGGACCCAAGGTTGTACGGATTATGTCAGCAACAGCCTGTCATTATCAAAATGCTTATGGCCATGACCCAAAATACTAATAATCTGAAAAAGTAAACACAAGTGAAACACAAAAATATTTTCTCATAAAGAGCATCCACAACTGAGACGCTTAAATGCTCAACATTTTCATAGTGAGAAGGCTAACACTCATGTTAACCCGTCCAGCAATTAAATTACATTGAAAACAAATATTAAAACACACATTTCAGATGAATTTCATATCAATTCAGTTTTAGGTATAAAACATGCAATTAAAACAGCCTCTTTTTCAGTAAGTCTTTCACCCGGTACTAAGCTACATAGACCAAAACAAGGCTCAGACACTACGGCACATGTAAAATAACTCCAATTTAAAGAGTTTTTCAAATTTATCTACTCCATTAACATTAAAAAAACAAAACCCATTTACAAATTTATTAGATTCTCCAATAAATTTCTCTCCAAGACTTCATCACCAAAAATATTATTTTCCCTCGAACGAAGAAAACTATGGATTTACATTTTCACACAAAATCAAATGTTTGGACTCATAAAATGGAGTGCCCTTGATCATACCTTTGATGCCTGGATATTACCATGGTGCACCTTAGTCCCAGACTCACGCTTCAATGAATCTTCTGCTCAAATCAGTTGAAACAAGCAAGATCAGTGAAACGAAGCAAATCGGCTTTCAATGTAACTTAAATCTCATCCTCAAAAGCAGCAAACAACACAAAAACCTAAGCTTTTTCGCATACCCAGATAAAAGACAGATTCAAAACCTAAACTTTAAAGTAACTGCCACTTGAAAAGGGAAGAAAGAAGAAGAAAGGAAGCTTACTCAGGACGAGTACTGGGGCTTGCATGGTGATGCTGAGATCTGTTTGAAACTGTTGAGTGTGTGAGGAAGAGGAGTTCAGAACACTCGAGAGAGGTTTTTGTGTGAGGGAAACGCCGAAAGGGGGTAAAAGGTTTATTGAAACCCTGATAGTGCTGTGCACGGGTCGGGCGACCCTTGTCTGCTCCGAACAAGTTCAAATGGGCTCTAGTCTCTTCAATTTTGGGCTGGGTCAGGCTGGCCCACGAAGAAAAATTGTGGATCTTCGAATTTTGGAGGAGAGCATCTATGAATTATAAGCAAACGCAGTCCGTTTGGAATTCTTTTAAAAATCTGCTTCACTTTAAAGCTTAAGCTTTAAGATGTTTTGTATAAATAAAATATCTCGATTATTTTAAAAGAAGGCCTTGACAATTTTTAAAAGCAGACTGAGCATTTTTCAAAGTCTTTCAAAAGAAGCAGATGAACTTTTAATGATTTTTTTAATTCCCAAAATACCATTATTCATTTTAAAAAATGACATCACCTCCATTTCCACATCCAACTCCACCACTTGCACCACCACATTCACTACTTCTACCACCACCACCACCATATCCTTCTCCTCCTCATCATTCGCCCCCACCACCACAACCACCACCTCCTCCACCACCTTCACCACCACCTCCTCCACCTCCACCTCCTCCTCCACCACCACCACCACCTCTTCCACCTCCACCTCCACCACCACCACCACTTCCACCACCTCCACATCCACTACCACCTCCATAACCAACACCACAACCACCACCATGTTGCCACTATTATCACCACCACAACTTCCACAATCGCCATCCCCACCACCACCACCACCACCACTACCATAACCACTAACTCCACCTTCATCACCACCACTACCTCCACTCCATCACTACCACTACAACCACATGATTAGTACATAACACTTTTAACATCATGTCTATTTTAGTCATTATTCACAGTTACAATAATTTTATATTAAAATTTACCAAACGGTTTTGACACTACTTTTTGTACTAACAGCACTTTAAAAATATTGTTTACCAAACATGGAGCAGCTTTACTTTACAGCTAATTATTTTCAATGTGAAAAGGATGCCCTTTTTATTTTGCTTATTTCTTCAATGTGTTTTATTTTTTTGGAGGACCTTTCCTATTGAGAGGGACGATAGCATATTAAATTTACACACACTACACGAATACTATGACTCAAACCCAGAACCTTATCTAAGGGAATAAATACTCCAAACTACTACACTAGTGAGTCATTTCTTCTATATTTTAAATTTTATTTATTTATTTATTTATTTGTGATGACATATTGCTTCTTCTACGGTATATAATAATCACCAAGAGAAATTATAATTTATTTTATATTTTATATATTATATGATTATGATTTAACTATATTTTTATTGTATCTAATAATAAATGTGATTTTTAATGCGTACAAGGCATGTGTGTGAATTGATTGATTAAACAGACCTCCATGCTTGTCACAAACAACCATTTGTACCATGGATCGCATGAGTGAAAATGGATCTGCGCCAAGTTACAAACAAAACATTTCAGCATTGAACACTCAAGTATTTTCCTCTCTCATTCTACATATTTTAGGGTTAGTTTGGCGTTGATGTGCTGTAAAAATAATCACTATCAGATTTGCTGTGAGAGAAATCAGCTATGAAAGAAAGCACTTGGCGTTTGATAAACTTTTTGTTAGAAGTGCTGTTGGTAAAAAAAACACGGGGTTATTTTTGGAATTTTGAAAGTTTCATTAAACCCAATGCCTCTTCAAAACTGATTCCTTCATAATCAAATAATGAAAGCAGCTCATCACCTACTTTCCCTAATTGCTTTCTCTGACATCAATTATTAAAAATAAGTGATTTTATTATCTTTTACCAAATAGGTTGGGCTTTTAAAAATTTCAAAATAATCATTCATAGCCCCAAATAAGCAATGTCAAACAGGCACTTAGTACTGATATATTACACATGATTAGGTCGTTGAGCTTTAAGGGTTAAGTTAAGCATGTTTTTTTTTTTTTTTTAACAAAGATCATATAGTTCAAATGTTAAAAGCAATTGCCTTGATCAGGTGTACCTAAGATATCGAGAGAGGATCCGAACTTGTATTAAATAGGGTCATACTAAAATAGGTCCTTGTAACTCAAAAATCATATACGATAAGCCAAAAATAATACAACATTTAAGTAAACCCAATTTTAAAATGTGATGAAAATGCGTACATGTAAGTTGATTTATTTGCAAATTATGCCACTAGATCTTTATTTAGCGCCTGACTTTTTTTACATTCCCTAATTTTCTGCAAATAACTAATACCCACCTCTCAATGCACATCTATGTTTGCACTCCTATAATAAATAGACTACAATAAAATTAGTTCAAATACTCCCTCCTAACCTCCTATAGCTTGGATAAATGTTTGAGTTTTTCTATTTAAACCCAGACTTCTAATTCAAATTTTCACAATTTCTTAAAAAACCCCACTATCTGCCCAAACTACCCCTAAATATACAACAACAACAAAACTTGAAGAATTTTGTAATTTTGTTATTTCTACATAGGAGGGCTCCCATATCTGTATACTCAATTGCAGGTTAGATATTACTTTGTTTTTCCCAACATGAAACGTCGTAATTTTAGTATGGAATGCTTTTTTTTTCTTTTCAAGTTTGTTGTCCTCACTTGGCCGTAATTGCTTAATGGTAATGGACACTGCAATGACATAAATGTTTTAAAAGGTTAGATTCTGCTAATGGACACTTCATTGGCATATTTATGTCTTCTTTATTTAGGTTGTTAATCCTGCTCATTGTCCTTTACTCAAATTTTTTTTTTCTTTTTTGTACATGTGAACCATATTGCAGCTTTATTATATTATGAATATTAATTCAAAACTGAGATTAGGGTTTGTGAAGAGAAGATGAGAGTGTATTAGGTTTTTTGGATTGAAAGAGAAGAGTAATCTGGGAATAGGGTGTAGAGTAGTTTGTGTTTTTCTAAATCTTAATATGAAGAGTGGTGGAGTGTGTGGGGTGTGTGTGTAGATGTACTAGGGTTAAGTATTAAGTTGGATGACATTTTTTGTATTTTTACACAATAACAAAACTTAAGAGCTTAATGGTTTAAGTATTGGGGTGAACAAAGAAAAGTGTGGAGGGACATTTTGGAAAAGGCCAAAGGAGAGAGAAATATTTTGAAAAGAAACCAAAATGGACAAAAATGCCCTTATTTATTTTTGGATTTCCTAAGGAATTCCTTACATTTGCATGTATTTGGTTTGAAAGTTAAGGGGTTTTTCTGTATTTTTTGGAAAAGTTTTGGCTTTTTCCAAAAGTGAAAGTTTTTTTGTGGCTAAAACCTAAATTTACTTAAATAGTAGAAAAACTCTAAATGTTTTGCAGTGGCACGATTTGTAATTTAGTTAATAATACTAGGACAAATCTATCTCACATGGAAACCTATTTTCAATTTTAAATTTGGGTTTTCAGTAAAGATTTAAACACTCCCTTAGAACCTCCTACCCACAGATCTAGTGGCATGATTTGTAAATAAATCAACTTACATGGACACATTGTCATCCAATTTTAAAATTGGGTTTTACTTAAATGTTATATTATTGTTGAGTTATCGTATATGATTTTTGAGTTGCAAGGACCTATTTTAGTATGACCCTAGATATTTAGTTATATACCCATTCTTAGCAATAGTGATATAGATAAACCCTACACCATTTAAAATCTAAGGTTTTTTAGGTTTTAGACATAAAAAAATTTTCACTTTTGGAAAAAGCCAAAGCTTTTTCAAAAAAGACAAAAAAACCACTCAACTTTCAAATCAAAGACATGCAAATGTATTGGATTCCTTAGGAAATCTAAAAATAAATAATGGCATTTTTGTCCATTTTTGCTTCTTTTAAAATTTTTCTCTCTCCTTTTGCTTTTTCCAAAATGTCCCTAAAATCTATAAAGAAATCCAAAAAATGACAACTGGTCCTATTGAATTTAATTTTGATTATTAAATTACTTTGATGCATATTGAGTGTTTTGGGTTTTTTATTTATGAGGTTTTGGGATTGGGTTTGTTTTAAGAAATCGATGACAGTTTTGTAATTTATAGGAAGTTCAAAGTATCTTGTTATGTTGTAAATGAGCTTTGGGTGTGTTTCTAAAGTTCATTTCATGTAGGGTTTTATTTATTTATTTATAATTTGAGCCCTTATATTGGGTATAATAATGAATCTCCATTTTTTTACATAATATCCTTCAATTATATATATATATATATATATATATCCCATGCAACACTTCTCTATATGTTATGTTATGGCTAATATACCCAGATGTGATTATTATCCATTATGTACCTATTCATACCGTACTTAGAGCATCCATAATGAGCTCCTAAAACCACATCCTTAGTCAAATTTTATGGAGGAATTGGAAAAATACAACTCCAACCATGCTCCTTGTCCACCTCCTAAAATAGGGAGACCTCTAGAAGCTTCTAAATATGAGGAGAGAGAAATGACTCCTAGTGGCTCCCTATAATTTAATGATGCTTTGTTTTATGTAACTTTTAATTAATGTTTATGACTCCCTAAACTAGGAAATATGATTGGAGTTCAAATTTTATAGAGAGCTACTAAAATAATTTTGTGTGTTTTCAACTAAATTTTAACTAAAAAATAGGGCATAATTGTAGATTTTCTTATTCATTCACTAGGATTTTATCCCTAGCTGGGATTTTACCTAATACCCCTAGCTCGGAGTATTATCCATTACTTTCTGTTCATAAGATTAAATAGGTACATTAATATGTTATGGATAATATACCTATTATCAATAAAATAAAATAGGTACATTAAATATGTTAGGGATACAATAGGTAAATTATTATCCACTAAAAAAAAAGGTAAATTATAATAGGGAAATAATATGATGACTATCCCATACAATTTGCTAGAGGAAAACACATGATCAAAACGTATAATAAATGGTGGTTGACTCGCATACAATATGCTGGAGGAAAAAAATCACAATAAAGGGCACAATTTAAAAGCCCCATAAAATACGTTGAATTGTAAATAGGGCTAATTTTGGAATCTAAAAATTACAATAAATTAAAATTCAAGCTTGATTAGGTTACTTGCTGAATTGAATTCTAGTCATCGGGTTTTACTTAAAAAAATTGGGTTTTATTTGTAGAAAAATATATAAAGCAAAAGGCAGAAAATGGTGAAACATTCAAAATACTAGAAAATGTCCTTGGTTAATTCAAACATTAAGAATTGAAATTATTAATTAAATGAGGATAATATAGTAAATTTACAATTTTTCATATTAAAAAAAATTAAAAATTAAAATAAAATCAGATAATAAATCCTACTTTTATGGAACATAACTACCCATATTATCTTTTCTTAATTCTAAAAATAAAATAAAACTAATTGGCACATGCTCTAGTATGTAGAAAAATAAAGGAATGGGTTGCAGGTAAGGCAATATGAGTTTGAAGGGAGAAGCCAAATTTACTATATTAATAATAAATATTAGGTGGCAGTGTTTTTTTCTTTCTTTTAATTCAAATATTACCCATCTTTCATTTTCAAAATAGGAAGAGTGTCATTTGTCAAACACCATAGCGACATAGATGTAAGTTTTTCCATATATTTTGTGAGTTTGTCTTTTCATAATTATGAGGTGTCATATAAATAATAAATAGAGTTATATTTAAATTAAGATATTATGAGACTTTTATTCAAATAATGACTAAATGGACTATTGTAGGAGGTGGATATCATCCATTATCTCCACGTTTTGGCTAGCAGTTGTCTCTTAATAGGAGAGTCAGTTGTAAAGAAACTTATATAAAAGGCTTGATCTCTGCACTCATATCCATACGTTCATATTATGTATGCTGGTCCTATTGTAAGCCTTGACGTTCTGGAATACTAAGAGGAGAAGATCGTCTTGTATATTTGATTATGGCTAATTCAAGTAAGTCTTATCTAATCATTCTTTTATTCAATTGTATATTTGATTATGGCTAATTCAAGTAAGTCTTATCTCTAATAATTTTTTTGTTCAATTGTCTTTCTGAGTTAAGATGTGGTTTAAGTCCTCAATTGGTTTAGAAATATTTTGCATGTAGTAAACTCTTACAATAGAAACCAAAGTCTTGTAACTCGATGGGAAGAAATTTTTTCCTTCTTTCTTTGGGAATTGGATGGATAGATGAGGCATGGATATATGGCCTAAGGGTTGTACAAGGAAAATTAAAAGGAAAGAAGTTCGAGTTTTCCAATGTTTAAACGCTAATTACTTTTGAGTATTTGTCCACCAAATTTGAATATAAAATGATGTGTCAAATGTCACATCCCACTAATCTTACACCACCACCATCGTATAACACCACCATATCCTTTTAAGAGCACCACCATCCCACACCACCACGGCTGAAAATATTCCCGCTGAATGTTCTACTGCTGAAAACGATTCACAGTTTCATATCCTTTTGGTATAATTCATTCCTTATTATTTTTTGATTCAAGAAACAACACTCTGGTTTTCTCTGAAACCCATACCACAAATCGTACCAAAAGGACATGAAACTATGACTAGTTTAGGTGTGAGAGATGAATGGGGTTAGAGTTGGGTTGGGTAAACCCTCGATTATTTTATTTTATTTTCTTAAAAAAGGGTTTAATGACTTTTGAATTGATAAAAATCGCTTCCACACGTGTAGGGAACAACTGAACTGGCTACGAGTGTAGAGTACAACCATAGATCTCACAATTGATTCCATTAATGCTAATACATAATCAAGCATTCAAACTTGTTCAACTCTTAGATCGAACATTCACTTGACTCCAAGTTTCCAACAATTCTACTGTTTTATTGAGCTAGAAAACAAGCAAGCTATCAAAAGCTAGCCTACCATTTTATTGATATCACAACCATGTCAGAGGAGGACGGTACGTACTATTGGCCAGCTCTCTTATCAGTTGGTGACCCTAGGGTTCAGAGAAGCATATTCAAGCAGCTCCTTGTTGCTTTCAAATAAGGCCATGTTCTCTTGGCTCAGAGTCACCCATGCTTCTATTCCATTGCCATCTCTTTTGTCCATCAAAATAGTTACATTGTTAATTGCAACAGCAACGTAGCTCACCCATGATGGCTTTCCCCATCCAAAATCGGCTTCATAAAATGGAAACCTACACCAACTTGAGCAGATAAACTTGTCTATGTCATCATTTTTCATCAGGTTTATGTACCATTTCATGTTTTGCCATGCTTCGTTAGAATCAAATACTACTACTGCAGCATGACGTTCTTTTGTTTCTTCAAGTCCTCCCCTGATTTTTGCCACCAAGCCTTTCAAATCTATCAGTGTGGAATTCTCTCCAGAGTGAGAATAGTTGGTTGTCGAAAAATCTACTAGATTCCCAACTAAGTTTTCTGGCAAGGGTGGCACTGCCATTTTACGCATGTTCACAGTGTGAGAGAAGACTGATGGCCTTATTAGGCTAGTCCCCAACGTGTTTGATGATGATCGGGATGATGCTTCAATTTTGCATTTCCAAATGAGTGCTGAAGCTGCTTCTACTCTTGTTGGTTTGGGCACAACTGAGCTGGTTACCTTAGATTGGAGAGCAGCAATCTTTGAGGCATCAAACACAAACCTCCTTGTTATGAACTTTTCCTTATCGACTTCCACGGATGGCAGTGGCTCTGAGTTAGAGAAATTTAGTGGAGAAAACAGAGATGCAGCACCAAATTTGGGAAGCTTTAACATATTTGACTGATCATGGGCAGCTGCAGTCCAACAATTGATGAATGTGCTTAATGTTGTGGCATCACCAAACTTATGAGAAATGCTAAACCCAATTGCCATTCCACCACACTCAAACAAGTTGACTTGAACAAGAAGCAACGTGCCGGTGCCCGCTTCTCTAGACTCGGGTTCAACTGGTAGGAATCGTCTTAACATCTCAGCATCTGGGTGTTCGAAAATCTCTGATAAGGAACACTTGACTCGGGCTTCCACAAACTCAGCTCCATCATCGTTACATTCAATCACGGCGTCACCTTTGATTCTTCCTGCCGAAGGATAGAAGTGAGTGAGAGTTTTAGCTAAGGATTGCATTAGATGCTGACATCTTTCATTGGTGGCCATGACATTGTTGCTAGTAGCATCAGCAGCATTGGGATAGAAGAGAAGGATTGGGATGTAGGTCTGAAGGGCCATCTGATCCAAAATAGAGAGCTTATAATTTCTAAGGTGATGAGGAGTTGGGGAGGATGGTTTAACTGTTTGCCTCTGGATGATTTCAACCTTGATTTCTGTGGCCATTTTGCTCAACCTTGATTTCAAGTGATGCAAGCGCAAACTGTGAATTGGAACAATGGGGCTGGTCTACCTTATAATGGATCGGGTTCTACATTGAATTGAATATAACTAGAGCTACATTGTAGGCAAAAGCCCCACTACTGGCTGCCTCTCAAAGATTTCAACCTTGATGCTTTGTGGCCATATCTTGATAGTAGATTCTGTTAACTGTGGAAAATAATGACATGAATATTAGACCGCGGCATGGCCTGCCTTAAACATTGAAGAACTACCTACTTTTGTGGAATTTTGTAGTTGATTATCCAATTGTACTGGGATACAATTAAGTCAATTGGACAGTTGAGTTAATTTCTGGAGCAATTAGGCGGCTGTGCTATATAGGTAGCAGTCCCTAGCAGTTGCTTGGTTGTTATGGCTATCTTGATAGTAGATACTGTTAAGTGTGGAAAATAATGTCATGAATATTAGACCGCGGCATGGCCTGCCTTAAACATTGAAGAACTGCGTTTGAAAAGGCCAGCATTCTCTATAGGAAAAGGCCAGCATTCTACATTGAAGAACTACCCACTTTTGTGGAGTTTTGTAGTTGATTATCCAATTGTACTGGGATACAATTAAGTCAACTGGACAGTTGAGTTCATTACAGGAGCAATTAGGCGGCTGTGCTATATAGGTAGCAGTCCCTAGGACATTGCTTGCCTCATTCATGTAAATTAATCACCGTTTGACACATGTAAAATAATTTATTAAAAACACACACACACGAACAAAATTGTACACATTTCAAACTGTGATTGACGGAGTACTAGTTCCTGCTTACATGGGCATGATGCAAGTATTTTCCGTTATAGTACGAATTAGTCATGTTAGTACGAAATTCATATTGGCATTTCCTAGACTTTAGTATAGGGTGAAAATTAGTTTGTGAGGAATTGTTATTGAACGCTTTATCACTACTCTTTCAACCCCACACTTCCGAGGCATGCCCTGACCATATGAGAATCTTGACATCAGGTAAATCATGACATAATCACGCATTCATTATAGGATTCCTAGTTGGAGTTATTTTCACTCAAGTATTTTTATGTTAATCTTATTTCTAATAAGATTAGATTTTATCTCTTGAGATTACTTTCCTAGTTCAACTCTATTTTAATTGAAGTTAAAATATTATCTTTTCCTATTGTGACTCTGCACGTTGCTTACCTCTTAGTTAATTTGGTTTAAAGAGAGGCGTCATTACTTTGAGTCCAAGGTGAATCAAATCTCTTATTGATGATAGGTTGTGGTGCAATAGGAAGTTTAATATTCGTGGCCTATTGGGTTTCTCTCCCATCCTATGAGAGAGAACAAGTCTTGTATAAAAGATCATGTGCCATTCTTTTATTTTTAGAGCTTTTGAGATATTTGTTTTGAGCATATAGAATTCTAAGAAAAGCTGCTGTGCGTATATTTGAGATAAATCATCAAGTGTTCAATGTTTACTTGGTGATTTATCAAACACTTTAATCATTCATATTGCATTCATATGCATGTCGGTGACTCATACGGTTGAGGGCACCAAGACCGTGGTGGCGGTTTTCCTCCGGTGAGCTTGAAGCAATCGTGGCGATGTGCGTTCAACATAAGGAGTGTCGAAGATCATCCCGTGATGTGTTGAGTTACGAAGAAGTCGGTAAACATTATCTAGAATGTGTCTAGGATAAGTGTGTGAGTACTTCTTGTAATCATCGTTCTATAGTGGATTTGTGTTGGACTGAGGAGTCCCGTGGATTTTCCCCAGAGGTGGGGTTTTACCACGTAAAATAATTCTCTGCGTGTTCTTTTATTTTATGCCCAGCACGTTACAGGATTGATAAGCCATATCAATCCTGCTACCGAAGTTTATTTTTATTTATTTGATTAGAATCTTAAATTGGCCTATTCACCCTCCTCTAGGCATTTTGAGTCATCCTGCAGGTATTTTCAATTGGCATCAGAGCAGGTTGCTGGACATACTCAGCAAGATCTAACATACCTTAGGATGGATCGTGCCTCGGGCTCAATTGCACATCCACCATATTTCGATGGCAACAACTATGGCGCTTGGAAGGCCAAAATGAAGTCGTTTCTTTGGTCCTTAGATGAACGTGTATGGAGCACAGTGGTTCATGGATTTCCTAAACCCACAAAGACGATCGGAAAAGGAGATGAAGAAACCACAGTCCTCAAAACTAGAGAGGAGTGGACCACTGCAGAAGTCACACACAGCACTAATAATCAAAAGGGGTTAAATGCTTTATTTACTGCTGTCTCTTCCGATCAATTTGAATATATATGTGCTTGTGATACTTCTAAGGAAGCTTGGGATATTTTGCAGGTTACTCATGAAGGAACAGATACTGTCAAGGGAGCCAAGCTTCAAATGCACACTTTACAGTTTGAGACACTTATGATGGATGAGAATGAAACTTTTTCTGAATTTTATGCTAAACTTTGTGTAATTGTGAATGCTTGTTCAGGTTTAGGTGAAAAAATTCCAGAAGATAGAGTTGTGAAAAAGATTTTGAGATCCTTGCCTCAACGATTTCAACCAAAGATCACGGCTATTGAAGAAATCCGTGACTTGAACACCTTGAAAGTTCAAGAACTCATAGGGTCCATACAAACCTATGAGATGAAACATCTACCTCTTAAAAAGAGCAAAAATGTTGCGTTCAAGGTTGTGAATGAAGAAGATGATGGGCATTCAAATGAAGATTGCAGTGATGAGGAATTAACGATTCTCAAAAGGCGATTCATGAACTTTCTCAAGAATCAGGATCCAAGGAGTCGAGATTCAAAAGGTATAAATTCTAAAAATAGGTTTGTTAACTATACTGATGGTGGATCTAAATTTCGCAGGTTAAATGAACGAAAGAATCCAAGAGAAAAGGTCAAATGTTTCGAATGTGAAGGCTATGGACACATATCTTCGGAATGTGCCAACACCTTAAAGAAACAAAAGGATGGCAAGAATAAGGCAATGCATACTACTTGGAGTGATAGTGAATCGGAATGCGAGAATGATGAAAAGACGGTTGCACTTATAACCACAGTTAGCTTGGATGAATCACGTGAGGATGATGATTGTAAAGGTATAAATATTGAGTTTATCATGAACAAATATGATGATTTGTTGGCTGCATCTCAGAAGCTCAGTAAACAAAATAGTGAGCTCGTCAAAGAAGTTGCTGTGCTGAAGCTGGAAAATTGCAGGATTGCAAACGAGTTTCAATCCCCTGATGCAGATTCCGAAAAGGTAAGTGCAGGTATGAACGAAAAATTGATGTTTTTGCAGAAAAAATTGACTGATCAGAATAAATTAATTGCTTCTCTAACTTCTGACAACAAAGCCCTTGAACTTGAACTTAAAAATTCAAAAGAAAGGATTGTTTCTTTAACCATTGGTGCAGAAAAAATTGACAAGATGATTAGCATGGGACGAAGAGATGGTGACAAACGAGGCTTGGGATTTGAACCAAGTAATAAGTCTTCCTGTGTTTAAAACAAAGTTTGTCAAATCCACTTCACCTATTGAACCTTCTGCCTCTCATGAAGTCAAGAAATTTATTCCAATTTGTCACTTTTGTGGAACTCGTGGGCACATAAGACCGAGATGCAATAAGCTTCGAAACGAATTTGTTCGTTCAAATTCTCATGGCATGGGTGGAAAAGTAAGTATCCAACATAAGATTTCAAATCTTATGAAAGAGGTAAACCGCTTATCCAAACTATCTTCTTTTCATTGTTTGCCGTCAACTAAGACAAAGTTAGTTTGGAGGAAAAAGGAAAATCATAATTGTATGTCTTCCTCCACTAATGTTGTGCATGAACCCGTTGCTTTAGAAAGTTTGGATCTTAAATGTATTGCTGCAAAACCCTTGGATAATCTTCGATTTGACACTCTTAGAAAGTCTTTAGGTATATGTGCTCTAGATTAATTTGGAGTCTATTGCATGCCAAAGCCTCTTTCATGTTTTATGATATTTCAATTAATTTCTGTGTTTATAAATCTGTCCAGCTCGTGCAAGGATTGTTAAGGTGTATCAATCCTGTAACTGTCTGAACGTATTTGTTGATCTTAGATTGGGCTCTAACATTGCACTATATTAAGAACTTACACTCTCAGCTTCACACAAAGGTTTCCATTGTCTTGGTGCATTATAAACTTCATTAAATGATCTATCCATCTATTTATTTTTATTTTGCACACCACACTATTTTCCTTGAAGTCCTTTGAATATCTCTTATCATGCACTTGTCTCTCTTTGGATTGCCTTAACACTACTGTGCGTAAGTTCTTGATCTGTTTATAAAATTAAATTTAAAAATTTAAAAAAAAAAAAAAAAAGGGTGTCAACCACTCATTGCTCGATAGGGCCTCTTGTCTAACCAACGTCGAGGTTCGAGTCAACTGGTTGTGATGGTTTGCTATCCTTGCTTATCTTTGGAGCCTTCATGATTCGGATCAGTATTTCCCGGTGCTTCATCACGATTGCCTCGATCATCCGACGTAAGCACACTGATTGACCATCCGTTACATGGATCATGTCGAAAGCTAGATAAAGTGAGCCACAAAATTCGTATTAAAAAATATATATATAAATTGATCTTCTTATACTTACTATGCACTTAGTGTTTGTGCAATCTTTGGTGGGATTCGTTTTGTGTGGACATATTTTTTGTGCTTAATTGAAAAAGAGTTCATTTAACACATTTGCTCCTTGATGGTAGACTCATTTGATGCCTTTTTATCTTTCACCATGACTGTGGTATGCCTCTACTGTTCTCTGTGAGTTTGTGAGTCTAGTGTGCTGTCGTGTGTTTGTCCCTGACATGCTTTGCTTCACATGCGTTCAAGACAACAAAGGGTTTGTTGCTTCTTTCATTCTTTACTCACAAACTTGGCATGTTTATGAATGGAAAATAATTATATTTTCAAGAGAACTTTGGGTCTGCATCTACAGTATGTTTTATGTCTTGATTGTTTTGAGCTTTCTGTCTTGAGTGTATTGCTTTTGTTTTTGTATGTTTTGGTTCTTAACAACTTCTCATTATTCTTTTTAGTTCTCTATTTTCCTGTCGCTTATCCCAAAACAAACAAAAAAAAAAAAAAAAAAAAAAAAAAAGAGAGAATTTTCTGTTTGTTTTCAAGATAAAGCCTCTTACATGCTTTATTGGTTATTCTCTATGTCTTTATATGTTGGGAATGCAATCTGATTTTTTTTTTTTTTTTTCCTTTCCCTCTTATATTTGCTCCATTATGTTCATTCTTTGCCCTTTGGATTTCCTGACAAAAAGGGGGAGAGATTGTGTTATGGAATTAAGGGGGAGAGATTGTGTTATGGAATTAAGGGGGAGTTGTGTTGTAATTCTGCTTTGAATTACATTTCTTCTCCCACATGCTTCACTGGTTTTGTTGTTTCATAATGTGCAGGGATTCAGGGCTTCAAGCTTAGAATAAGAATTCATTTGTTAAATCCCATGTAATTTCTTTTGAGTTGTAATAGGTATTTTGTCTAGGAAATGCCAAAGGGGGAGATTGTTAGTACGAAATTCATATTGGCATTTCCTAGACTTTAGTATAGGGTGAAAATTAGTTTGTGAGGAATTGTTATTGAACGCTTTATCACTACTCTTTCAACCCCACACTTCCGAGGCATGCCCTGACCATATGAGAATCTTGACATCAGGTAAATCATGACATAATCACGCATTCATTATAGGATTCCTAGTTGGAGTTATTTTCACTCAAGTATTTTTATGTTAATCTTATTTCTAATAAGATTAGATTTTATCTCTTGAGATTACTTTCCTAGTTCAACTCTATTTTAATTGAAGTTAAAATATTATCTTTTCCTATTGTGACTCTGCACGTTGCTTACCTCTTAGTTAATTTGGTTTAAAGAGAGGCGTCATTACTTTGAGTCCAAGGTGAATCAAATCTCTTATTGATGATAGGTTGTGGTGCAATAGGAAGTTTAATATTCGTGGCCTATTGGGTTTCTCTCCCATCCTATGAGAGAGAACAAGTCTTGTATAAAAGATCATGTGCCATTCTTTTATTTTTAGAGCTTTTGAGATATTTGTTTTGAGCATATAGAATTCTAAGAAAAGCTGCTGTGCGTATATTTGAGATAAATCATCAAGTGTTCAATGTTTACTTGGTGATTTATCAAACACTTTAATCATTCATATTGCATTCATATGCATGTCGGTGACTCATACGGTTGAGGGCACCAAGACCGTGGTGGCGGTTTTCCTCCGGTGAGCTTGAAGCAATCGTGGCGATATGCTTCAACATAAGGAGTGTCGAAGATCATCCCGTGTGAAGTTGAGTTACTGAAGAAGTCGGTAAACATTATCTAGAATGTGTCTAGGATAAGTGTGAGTACTTCTTGTAATCATCGTTCTATAGTGGATTTGTATTGGACTGAGGAGTCCCGTGGATTTTCCCCAGAGGTGGGGTTTTACCACGTAAAATAATTCTCTGCGTGTTCTTTTATTTTATGCCCAGCACGTTACAGGATTGATAAGCCATATCAATCCTGCTACCGAAGTTTATTTTTATTTATTTGATTAGAATCTTAAATTGGCCTATTCACCCTCCTCTAGGCATTTTGAGTCATCCTGCAGGTATTTTCAAGTCAAACTGTGATTATTTACCTAACATTGCCATACTGTGGAGGACGAAGTGGAAACCTTTGTACATTATTTACGTAACATTATTTTCCATGATCATGAGCATCACGATAGTGTTGGATGAGTGTGATTTAATCTATCCACTCCTCAAATCCTAAAAGTAAAACTCATCTAATGGCACATGGGTTTTGTAGTGATGTTGCAAACCACCGATTAATCTCAATTGATATAGTGCAAATATATTCTCTAAATTTTTTGGCTTCTGTTCTGGTTATAGTGAGGTCAGTTGATCACTAATATTCTTTGGATGTGAAAGATCCAAAGCATCTAAAACGATCATAAAGGATCACATTTTTAAACCACATTACAAAGACAAGATCATCCTATGCACCAAGACAACAATTAAGCTCTCATCAGAAGGCAAAACCTAAAACCCTACCATTTTATTCAAATACACATAGACAACAGCAGAGGAGGCTCTATGTCACCAGGTGACACTTGGATTTGCAGAAGCATATGCAAGCAGCTCCGAGTTGCTCTCAAACAAGGCCATGCATTCTTTGCTCATAGTCAACCATGTTTCAATTCCATTGCTATATCTTTTGTCCATCAAAATAATTACATTCTTAATCGGAAAACTAGCGAAGCTCACCCATGCCAGCTTTCCCCATCCAAAATCAGTTTCATAGAAAGTAAACCTACACCAGCTTGTGCAGTTATGGTTGTCTATGTCTTCATTATCTATCAGGTCTCTGTAGTAGTCTTTTAACTCTTGACATGTCTCCTTAGCATCAAATCCTACTTTTGCAGCATATTTTTCTTTCACTTGTTCACTCCCTTTCCTGATTTTAGCAGCCAAGTCTTTTAGATCTATCAAACTCTCTTCAGCCCTTGATGTAAAGTAACCCACAGCATTCCCAGCCAAGTTTTCTGGCAAGAGCGGAGTGACCCTTTTACGCAAGTTTACAGCGTGACGGAGCACAGATGGCCTTAGAGACATACCCAAGTTTGATCCCGATGCTTCCATTGCACATTTCCAAATGAGTGCTGAAACCGCTTCCACACATGTAGGTTTGGGAACAACTGAACTGGCTACATTAGATTGTAGAGTAGAAATTTTTGACGCATCAAACACATACCTCCTTGTTATGCACTTTTGTGTTTTGACGAATTTCTTGCTTGGTGCCAGCTGTGATGAGTTAGAGAAATCTAGTGGTGGAAAAGAGATGCAGCACCAAATTCTGCAAGCGCTAGTACCTGATCGCTGTTGCGGGACTGAAGGGCTGTTGTGGCCAAACATTTGATGAATGTGCATACTGTGGAGCCATCAGCAATCTTATGTGAAATTCGGAACCCAATTGCCATTCCACCACACTCAAACACGTTGACTTGCACAAGCAACAATGGGCCTGAGCCTGCAGCAGCTGCTAACTTGGATTCAGTTTCAGTTGGAAGGAATTGGTTTAACATCTGGATATCTGGGGTTGCAAAACCTCTGATAAGGAACAGTTACTCTGGCTTTGACGAATTCAGCTCCGTCATCATTGCATTCAATCGTGGCATTGCCTTCAGTAAATCTCCCTGCTAAAGGGTAGGGTGAGTGAGAGCTTTGGATATGTCTGAATGAGATGCTGACATCTTTCATTCATGGCCATGGCTTGGTCATGACTCATGATGGCTAGTAGTGACCTTACTAATAGTAACAGTTGTAATATTGGGATAGAAGAGAAGGAGTGGGATGTGAGCTACAGGATGGTTTAACTGTTTGCCTCTCAATGATTTCAACCTTAAGGATACATTGGGAAGAGCTTCTAAGAAAATCCCTGCTCACTTGAGTCTTGAGGTTTGAAATCATCAATAGGATATACAACTCAACTAGAGAGTTTATGCCATTATTCAATTACCAGTTTATAATTCTATAACTATCGATTCCATAATATCCATTGGATTAAAATTCTTAGAAGCAGATGAGATATTTTGACGATTTTAAAGGAAATAAGAAATAAGAGAAAAGGGTCAGATCTCTGAGAATGCAGAATCATATTCTTAAGTTTAATACTAGCCAACGCTCACCCATGATGGGTTTCCCCATCCAAAATCGACTTCATAGAACGAAAACCTGCACCAACTTGTGCAGGCATAACTGTCTCTGCAATAATTTATCATGTCTCTGTACTCTTCCATCTCTTGCTATGCCTTGTTAGAATCAAATAGTACTATTTTGCCATAATGTTCATTCATGTCCTCAGTCCCTTTCCTCAATTTAGCAACCAAGTCCTTTAGATCTATCGCGCTTTCTTCAGCTTTTGATATGGAAAATCCTACAACATTTCCAGCCAAGTTTTCTGGCAAGGGTGGCAAAACCCTTTTGGGCAAGTTCACAGCTTGACGGAACAGAGATGATTGTAAAAGACTCTGTTGATGCTTGCCATTGCACATTTCCAAATGAGTGTTGAAACTGCTTCTACTCGTGTTGGATTGGGTACAATTGGACTGGCTACTTAAGATTGGAGAGCACCAATCTTTGAGGCATCAAACACGTATTCGTGCACTTTTCTTCGATGACTTCCTTGGCTGGTGGCTGTGATGAGTTAGAGAAATCTAGTGGCCCAACAATGGATGAATGTGCGTATTGCGGATGCATCAGCAACCTTATGTGATATGCACAACCCAATTGCCATTTCAGCACTCTCAAACAAGTTGACTTGTACAAGAAGCAATCTGCCTGTGCCTGTTTCTTTGGACTCAATTTCAATTGGAAGTAATCGTTTTAACATCTCAGCATCTGGTTGTTGCAAAATCTCTGATAAAGAATAATTGACTTGTGCTTTGACAAATTCAGCTCCATCGTCATTACATTTGATCATGGCGTTACCTTTTGTTAGAGAGATTTCCTCTTCTCAATCAAAACTAATTGTTTAACTGAAGATCAGTTTGATTGAGAATCAAAACTGATTGTGTAACTGAAGATCAGTTTGATTGAGAATCAAAACTGATTGAGAATCCGTCCTGCTAAAGGGTAGAATGAGAGCCAAGCCGGCTTTATAAGGGAAAAAACATGGAAAAACAGATTCAAAGAAAGTCCTACTTAAAGTTTGATTTGTCCAATGGTGGACACAAGCAAACTGGGAAGAGTAGAATGACCATGTTCGTCCAAAATAATATAATGTGCATAACTGATGGCAACATATATTATTGCATGGTAGTCTGCTGGTGGTAACATAAGTTATTGTATGGTGTGGCTATGAAAAGTCAATTTTGATAAATTAAAGGCTCAACTTCACAGCTGTCTTTTACAATTAGATCAACAAGGACCAAGTTTCCCCAACTCTCTAATCTTCTGCCACAACATTATCTTCAGAGGCTAGAGAATCTTCCTCTTTGTGGATCACATCTGACTCCACGGTATTATATCATTTGGTACCACCAGCAGACTACCATGCAATAATATATCATTTCGTAGAAGATGGAAAATTGAATGGTGTTAAAGTCAGATGAAAAATCATGAATTTTGAAAAATTAAGGTGGCATTTTTTAAATTTTTCTTTAAAGTGACAAATTGAAACTGATGTATAATTTCATGTGACATTTCTAAACAAACCCGGTATTTAGTTTCCTTGTTGGCTTGGCACAAATGGTATGGGCCTTATTTCGACCATTGTGAATGATTAACAATTGAAAGTTGTTGACAAAAATGTAATTTCATCAAAGAAAACAAAAGTTCTCATGACCAAGCATCAAATTTTATAATATACACATTTGTCACCCTCATGATAAGCCATTGTGGCACCTAAAGATACACCAGAGCTTGCAAATAAAAGAACAGAACGTGCAGCAAGGGCAATGTTTACTAACTTGTAGAGGCAAGATTTGATCTTGACCGTTATTTTTAATCGGGGAGTAAGCATTCATCTTGGCCATTCATTAGGAGAGAGTTTGAAGTTCAACTATATACTAGTCATCCTCATCTTAAACCAATCTGCCCCGTATTAATACAATGATGAAAGAATACCAATACGTCGTATTCTTTTCTCATTTTTTTTATTATTGAAATACATGGTATTCTTTGCAGATCTTCAACGGTGACATCTGATGTAGAATAGATGGCAGAAGCAATTGAAGATGAGCTAGAGTGAAGCACGCAAGGGTAAATTGTAATTGGGCCAATGACCCGTCAATTCAGAGAGAACGGCGCCACGAATAAAACACATTGCCTTAGTATAATGTATGGGCTTTTTTGACAGACCCGTCCCAATTTCCAGAACCCGAGATTTAACCTCGGAGACCCCGGCATCACACCCATGCCGGGTTCACTCCTTAAATCTACGTCCTCATTTATCATAGAGGATCAAGGGCACGAGACTTTCTGCCAAATTTCGCAGAGTCTCCCCTATTAATTGAACATTTCCCCAAAATTTCCACCTGCATAAAACACATTTATAACCCAACCGGCAGCATGCACAATATAATCTCATGCAATTTACACAAATGGCCTCCGGCCTTCAAATGATTCTAGTAAAACTGCCTAGAGAGTTTTTAAAATAACTTAATGCATCAAACATGCATATAACAATTTCAAAATCTACTCACGCGCACCTTCACTCACTTGGTTCCCAGGACAAGCCTCAATTCAACCAAGTTTCGGGACCAACAACGGGGTCCAAACCAATCTCAATAAGACCACCTAAGTGGGTCTAATCTGTGGCTGCACCTAGTAACTTCAGTCGCCTCGTGATTCTACTAAGGGATCAAGCCACACGTAGCTCTTTCGTATCTATCCATTCTGGCTCCTAATATCAAATAAACCATTACCACCATACAATTTCATACATTCTAAAATTTATCCATCACAACCCACCAAACACAGTCACAATATCCCCCTCATACGACGGACGACCCGCCTCGTATGGGCTCAACACGCCGGCTAATCCAAAGACGCGCGGCGACTCACCCCGGGCCTCGGCTACATTCTCACCAGCCCTCACACAATCACATCTCCTCATACGCCGGGACGCACCCGCCACGATAGGGTCCGCCAACACGCCGCTAATCCAAAGACGCTGCGTGCGACCTCACATTGGGCATGGCTACATTCTCACCACCTCACACAACCATATCTCCTCATACGCCGGACGCACCCGCCACGATGGTCTCGCCAACACGCCTGCTAATCTAAAGACGCCTGCGACTCACCACGGGCTCGCTACATTCTCACCAGCCCTCACACAATCACAATATGGGGTACGTGGGGTAGTGTGTATAGCACTGTAAGCTAACATTCAATCGCTTTATTTACTTTTATACATCCACACAATTAAATATATAAAATATAATTTCTAAACTTATATAAACCTCAACAAATAAAGCATTCCATAAACTCCCCCATTTATATTCACCAATTTATATCCTAAACCCACAATATCCATTTAACTCAACAACGCTCAAGACCTGTCACTAAGGTCATTCTAACCCTCAAAGAAAGGTAAGACTATCTCGGAAGTCTCACGGTCAACCTAAGGTCAAACGGGCCTGCGGGGCCCACAACCTCCAAATTCCGATCTGACAGTTCCTATAGGTTCTACAATGTCTAGGACACACGTCCTGCAAGTTTGGTCCAGATCGGACGGTCGGATCGCTCACGATCGCACGATCGGACGGTCGCTAAAACTCTAACCCTAGGGTTGGCATTTCCGGAGTATCCGGGACTCCATTTTATGATACGTCAAATCCTGCATGATCCTGGAAATACCCAGATCAACATATTATAATTTCAGGACCATCCGACGGTCCAAACCTAGTGAACCCGGAAAATACGCGATATGCGATATCCGTTCGGAACTCTAACGGTATCCAAAATGAGATCCGAGCACACCTACGCGCTCGTGACATCGAGGGATCACAATGGGACAAAATTCCTCAGCTACGTGCTCACGCCTGCGCCACACGCGCCGGCACAAGGTGGTGTCTAAAGCGATATCGCATCGCGGAAAACTTCCAAATCGTGAGCCAAGACTCCTACCCTAGGTAATACACCTAATTTGGAGTCACTTTTGTTCTTGGACATACCCCAAAAACTGACCGGAAGTGGCCGGAATCGCGATCGCAAAACCGGCCGAAACCTAAATCGAAAATCGGATGATCTACACTCAAAATTGATACAATCCTACCCAACCATCAGCTAGATTATGAAAAATAGGTAGGAATCCATACCTCAATCACCCGAAACGGTGGCCGGAGGAGGGAGATCGAGCCGCGGTTTCGCAAAACCGCCAAAACTCGCATTTTCCGCCTACCGGAGTGGCGGCCGACGCGGAAGGCCAGTCTCAACGCTGGCGAGCGGCCCTTTTAGACTACCCGCCCCATCCGCCATGGACGGTGGCCGGAGTTTCAAGAGAGAGAGAGGAGTCTGCTGGGAGAGAGAGAGACGCGGGGAGAGAGAGAGAGACGGGGCACCTGGCCCTTTAACCAAAATCCACTTTCCAAATATTTACGATTGTGCCACCGAGCTTCTTCTGATCATATCTCTCGTTATAACTCCGATTCAACCTACTCACGTGTTCATTTAACTCATCTCACCGTGTCTACGCAACGGTACAACCGGAATTTCCAAATTCCTTCTGGGTAAGAAAATGACCAAAATACCCTTATCCCACGGGTAATTTCTCAATTCCACTTAAATTAATTAAACATGGGATAAATTTGGGGTCGGGGTGTTACATTTTTGGACATCTGAGATCATTTACTAGCCCGAAATCCAGTTTTAAAGTTTTAACAGTTTTTGGAAACTTTGTTATTTTCCTATTTTAATTCCTTTGTTATTCCTAGAGTTTCTAGGAGTATTTAAGCATACTTTACTCGTGGTTAGGGTTATGTTTTGTTATTCCAGTTTATCAAATAAACCTTGAGGTTTCCTCATATCTTCCTGGTGGATTCCAAAGTTACATATTTTAGGCTAAGGTTTAGTCAATCAATTGTCATGTTGCGTCAACATGACAACAAAAAAGCAATTGTCTTCCCCACAAGTAATAAATTATTATTTTTTATTGTTGTCTAAAAATTTGTGATAAAAATATACAACAAAAAAAAATGTACATAACTTAGAAAGAAATATATAAAAAATCCCAGCATGTCTATGACTGGGTGGCTCGCCCACTTAATAAATGGATCGAGCCAAGTTCTATGAAACCTCGGCTCGGCCCAATGACGAACCCTACTTTTAGACACTTCTCAAATGCAATTGACACAAATTGGACTCCAAGGATTGAACTTTAAAAGAATCACTTTGCAAAACCCAAAACACACTTTCTTTCCGAATGTAAGAAAATGACCACAACTCTCTCCACACACGTCTAAATCACGAAATGCAAAATTCTAAATAAAGCTAACATCTTTATATTTTCAACGGTATAAGGCTTAACATCTGGTTCTCTATGAGAAAGTACAGTATATTCCATCACATTGGCTGATATGCACATGACATTCTAGCGAAGCATCTTTCAATTCCAAAACTGCTCCTTTTGCATATTTTTTTCATCTTTACTCTTCAAACCTAATAAAACACAAAACTAAGTGAAAATGAACTAACTTCATTCAAAAATCTAAGAGAGAAAATTTTTTGGTATGAAATAATGGTTATATCAATGTCATTTATTTATCAAACACAATATTTGGTTTCCATCTTGGCTTGGCACAAATGGTATGGGCCTTATTTCGACCATTGTGAATATCGTTAAACAATTGAAAGTTATTGACAAAAAATTAATTTTCTCAAAGAAAACAAGTTTGTCCTGACCAAGCATCAAATTTTATAATATACACATTTGTCACCTAAAGAGAAAACAGAGCTTGCAAATAAAAGAATAAAACGTGAAGCAAGCCGAATGTACACTAACTTGTAGAGGCAAGATTCGATCTTGACCATTATTTTTAAGGGAGTTTCACTAAAACACCCAAAATGGAGGTTGAAATTATAAAAAAACCCAACACCCAAAACACTTTATAAACACACCCAAAATCCATCATTACACACACTCAAAACCCATTTATAAACACACCCAAAAAGTTGACTTTGTGGTTGATTTTGGGTGAGTTTCTATGTTTAAATAGTGCTTGAGTTTTTTTATAAATACATGTCTAGAATTGGGTTTATTTATAAATTTGTATATTTTTAACTCGGGGAGTAAGTATTCATTTTGGCCATTCATTAGGAGAGACTTTGAAGTTTCTTAAACTAATCTGCTCCGTATTGATACAATAATGAAAGAATATCAATGCGTGGTATTCTTTCAGATCTGAAATCTTACATCAATCATATAATGACTGGAACATGTGTTCTAAAAACAATAATAAACCAATAAACAATCCCATCTAGCAACTCTTCTACTATGAGAGCCTTTAAATCCTAGACAAAAGAATCTGTCAGCTTTTTTTTTTGGGCCGAAGAATCTCTGAGCTAGAGCCACCAATCAAAACTACTAATCTCGTCTTCATAAAATCCCCCCTAACTAAACTAATCACTCACAGAAGAAGTTGTGTGGTGACTCCGTCTTTAATTAGCGTGATTTATATGAGTTAATGTATATTTTTATTTATAAAAAGATTATAGAAATTATAAGTACATAAAAAAAATGATCATAAATTTTTAACTAATAATTTTAGCTAGCAAACCCGTTAAAAATCTCATGGTTCCGCCCTTTCCCATGCCCACAAATAGTATTAGTTATATATTCAATTGAGTGCAGGTCTCCAACCCCATCGATCAAACTCACATTTCTACTTGCATCACAAATGGCCTCACAAATCAAGGTTGAAATTATTGAGAGGCAAACAGTTAAACCCTCCTCCCCAACTCCTCATCACCTTAGAAATTATGAGCTCTCTCCTTTTGATCAGAACGCTTTTCAAATCTACCTCTCACTCCTTCTCGTCTATCCAAATGCTGATGCTACTACTAACAATGAAAGATGTCAGCATCTGCTGCAATCCTTAAGTAAAACTCTCACTCACTTCTACCCTTTAGCAGGAAGAATCAAAAGTGACGCCGTGATTGAGTGCAACGATGATGGAGCCGAATTTGAGAAAGTCCGAGTCAAGTGCTCTCTATCGGAGATTTTGGAACACCCAGATCCCGAGATGTTACGACGATTCCTTGCTATTGAACATGAGTCCAGTGAATCGGTCACAGGCACATTGCTTCGTGTTCAAATCAACTTGTTTGAGTGTGGTGGAATGGCAATTGGGCTTAGCATTTCGCATAAGTTTGCTGATACCGCAACACTGAGCACATTCATCAACTGTTGGACTGCAACTGCTCATGTTGAGTCAAAAAAGGTAATGTTTCCCAAATTTGGGGCAGCGTCTCTGATTTCACCACTAAATTTGTCCAACTCAGAGCCACCGCCATTCCAACCAGAGGATGCCGCCAAAGAAAAATGCATGACAAGGAGGTTTGTGTTTGATGCCTCAAAGATTGCTGCTCTCCAGTCTAAAGTAGCCAGCTCAGTTGTGCCCAAACCAACAAGAGTAGAAGCAGTTTCAGCACTCATTTGGAAATGCCAAATTGAAGCATCATCCAGATCATCATCAAACATGCTGGGGACTAGCCTAATAAGGTCATCAGTCTTCTGTCACCCCATGAACCTGCGCAAATATGCAGTGCCGCCCTTGCCAGAAAACTTGGTTGGGAATCTAGTGGATTTTTCAGTAGCAGACTACTCTCACCCCGGGGAGAGTACTAGTGTGATAGATTTGAAAGACTTGATTGCAAAAATCAAGGGAGCGCTTGAAGAAATAAAAGAGCGTTGTGCTTCAAAAGTAGCATTCGATTCTAACAAAGCAAGGGAAAAAATGATAGAGTACATGGACGTGGTGAAAAATGCTGACATAGACATGTATGTCTGCTCAAGTTGGTGTCGATTTCCATTTTATGAAGCCGATTTCGGATGGGGAAAGCCATCATGTGAGCTACGTTCCTGTTGAAGCTAACAATCTAACTGTTTTGATGGACAAAAGAGATGGCAATGGAATAGAAGCATGGGTCAATCTGAGCCAAGAAAACATGGCCTTATTTGAAAGCAACGAGGAGCTGCTTGCATACGCTTCTCTCAATCCTAGGGTCACCTACTGAGTACTGATAAGGGAGGCAGTCATTAGTGCTGTTCGCTGCCATGGCCTTCAATTTGTGTTATCAATAAAATGGTCGGCTAGTTTATTTTTTAGCTCAATAACAACAGTTGTACTGTTGGAAACTTGGAATAATGGAATTGTTTTTTTTTAGATTGTACCCAAGCGGCGGATCCACATTGGGGTAAAGTAAATAACTGACCCCTGCAAACCAGAAACCATGGCTTGGGGAGAAGAAATTTGACCCCTGCAATTGCTGCTTCTTTTTCTTTAAAACGGTAGGCCTTACTTGCTTGATTTGCAGACGGCGGCTACCTCGTTGCAGGGACGCTGTGTTAGCGAGAGGAAGAAGATGAGGATTTCTGACTTTTTTTGGTCTTCTCAAAACACACTGAACGACGTCGTGTTCTGATCCATAAAAAAGAAGAAGGAAGAATGATGTCATTGTCACGTGGGTAAAGCCCACTAAGCTTAGGTGAAACGCTCGTTTGGTCTTTAAGTTTTTTGGTCAAACACATTTGGTATCATTTTGTATTGTACTTAAAAACAAATAGCAACTTAATGGGCTAAGGCCTGGTTTCATGACAACGGTTAATGGGTAAATTATTTAAGAAGTTTCTCATATGGGCCAATATAATGTATTAATTTAATAATAGTTCTTGTTTTTTTTTTTCTTTTCCTTCTCTCATCTTTTTCTTTTTGCAAAGCCCTGCACACTTGAGTCTTGATGTTTGAAATCATCAATAGGATATACAAGTCAAGTAGACAGTTTATGCCATTATTCAATTACCAATTTATAATTCTATAACTATCGATTTCATAATATCCATTGGATTCACATTAGATCTTTTGATATACAAGAATGCACGTCGATTGATGCACGATTATTCAATTACTAGTGCTGGCTGTTACGAGCTGACTGGATACCTTGATTGGTGGGACCACTTCAAAAGCTCACCGCAAGAATATGAGCAAATCACTCAACACACCTTTTGAATCAGATCCTGTAAGTTATGTTGCTTTAGCTACATCAGCTTCAGCCTCGCTCTATAGACACCGCCACATCCCGGATCGGCACCGTCGTATCACGATATTATCTGCTAGGTCCCCTTCTCTGCCCTCACAGCTTTATTTCGGGAACTCACGAGCAACTTCCCTGTGGGTTCCCATGACTCAAGCCAATGAGCTCCTAAAAGACCTCTTGCTAGATGGAGGTGTGCATATACATATAAGGCACATCACCGCCTCTCCGTTGGTAGATGTGGGATGTTACAATCCACCTCCCTTATGGGGCCTGACGTCATCGTCGGCACACTTGCACCCTACAGCAGAGTGTCTCTAATACCAAATTATCACATCCCGAGATTGGCTCCACCATAGCACGATATTGTCCGCTTTGAGCCCCCTTCTCTGCCTTCACAGTTTTGTTTCTAGGAACTCACAAGTAACTTCTCAGTGGGTCACTCATCTTAGAATTGTTCTAACCCCAACTCACTTAACTTTAGAGTTCCTATGACTCTGAAGTCAGTGAGCTTCCAAAAGGCCTTGTGCTAGATGGAGGTGAGCATATACAGATAAGGCACATCTCTTCGTTGGTCGATGTGGGAAGTTACAACCACAATATATACCAAAGGTTATGTTTTAAATACTTCCTCAAAGAAAAACACATGGATCATTGACACCGGAGCAACTGACCATATGACATTTGATCCTGGATAAATTGCCTCTCATACATCATCTCCTCAATCAGTGGTGTCTAATGCTAATAGTACCCCCCCTCCTTCATGATTGGCGAGGGTTCACTCTATCTCTATCTAATTCTCTCAATTTGGATTATTTGTTGATTGTTCCGTCCTTCCACCATAATCTCTTGCATGTTGCTCAAATTACTACGGCTTTGAAGTGCACTGTAACCTTTTGGCCTACTCATTGTGTTTTTCAAGACATTCTCAATAGTAAGACGATTGGTTATGGTACTAGGAGGGGTAAACTCTAATACCTGGACTTGGTGTCTGATAGTAAAGCCAAAGTCGGTTAATCTTTCAAGATTGAGGGTGCTAGTGTTGAGAAACGAACTAACAACATCTAGTTATGGCATAGGCGTGTTGGACATGCTTTGTTTGGATATTTACAGAAGTTATTTCCATCCTTATTTACTAGTTTAGATATTTCAAGTTTTAAGTGTGACATTTGTGAATTGGCCAAGAGCTATCGTGTTTAGGGGTGGGCATGGTTCTGTTTGGACCAAATTTTGCCTCAAATTGGAACCAAATTTAGTACTATTTATCCGGTTCGATTCAGTCCAGTTTTAACAAAAAAATTTATAAAACCATCTGGTTCGGGTTGATCGGTCTAGTTCGGTTTTGAATCGAATTATTATTATTATTTTTTCAAATTATATTTTTATACAAATTTCAACTAAAAGAAATATTAAGTCTAGAAAATAGAGATGGTTTGAAATTAAACTTGGGTAAATATTAGTTATGAGATTAAAAAAATAGCATTGGAATAAACTGGTTCGGTTCGGTTTTTTGAATTGGGTTTGACTTTTTTGTCAACACGATTTTTTTTCAATTTTTTCTGATTTGGTTTGGTTCAGTTGATCGGTTCTTCGGTTCCGATGCCTAATCGTGTTCCTTTTCCCTTAAGTTCAAATAAGAGTTTGGTTCTATTTTCTCTTATTTGTTCTGATGTTTGTGGCCCTACTAAAATTACCACTCAGGGGGGAGCTAGATGGTTTATCACGTTTATAGATGATTGCACCTTCATGACCTGGGTTTCCCTTCTCAAAACTAAAGGAGAAGTAAGTTCCAAGTTTCAACAGTTCCATCAAATGGTGGAGACTCACTTCCATGCCAGACTCTTGGTTCTTCACTCTAACAATGGTGGAGAATTTCTTAACCATGATCTTAACAAGTTCTTACAAGATCATGATATCATACATCAACGTTCATGCCTATACATTCCCCAACAAAATACAATGGTTGAAAGAAAGAACAGACATCTATTGGAAGTAGTTCGTGCCTCTCTCTTTGATGCCAATATGCCTTGGTTACTTAGGGTAGCAGCCCTCCTCTCTGCCGCTTACCTTATCAATTGGATTCCCTCCAATATTTTAAATTTCTAAACACCACTCCAAACACTTCACCGCCATATCCATTCCAAATCCTTTAAAGTTATAAACCAAAAGGAAAATGCAAAGCAAAATGAATTAAAGTTACAACAAAAAAGAAAAATTCAATTCAAAGTTAATTAAAGTTACAAACTAAAAGGAAAATGCAATGCACCAATGTTACAAACTCAAATGTTGGTGGTGAGTGGATTTGAAGAACCCCGTTGTGTTGTTTGAGCACCAATGTTATTTACAAATAAAACAACATAGTTTAGTACATTTTATTATAAGAAGAAGTATAAATAACATTAGTATAAATAAACTAATTACTTACAAGTTGTCATATGTTCCATTTCCTTGTAAAATTCAACTTCATCATCCGTGCGGCTATACTTTGCGGTTTGCGGTAACTGCAAGTTTTGAAAATCAAATACACAGAACTGCAACCGCAAATGCGGTTCATTTACACGATTGCGTTTCATTCTGATAAATTGTCGGTTGGTTTTGCGGTTTTTCGGTTTTTCGGTTTAAAATGCCACTCCTATCAGCAACTATCAAAATGGGCGAGTATGACGCTGTTGAGTCGCAAGGCAAGTGAGCCAAAAAATTGTTGGGCTGGCAGCTTTTTCCAAATGTGGTCCCCATTGAGTTTCAAAGGCTGCAAACAGGTACATAGATTTAGCTTCAGCTCCGGTTAAGCTCTACCATTTAGAGCTCCAAATTTATACCATTGGGGATGCGTTTTTTCAAAGAGTTCTTATTTATTAGAGCCCAAAGGTGGTGCAGCCCATTTTAAAGCCTCCATTGGGGATGGCCTAAAGGCTGGAGAATCTAACTCCACAGTATTATATCATTTGGCAAGAGAATATTCCAACCCTACTTTTCTTCTAAGAGCACTTCCACCCCTTCCTTTTTGTCATGACAAAAAGAGGCCTAGGCTCCAAAAACAACCCACACAAAGGAAAATTTGCCATGGCAAGAACTTGGCTCACGAAACTGGGCAAGCCCAAAGGCAAGACTTGCCTGGGCAAGTGACGTTAATGGCCAATTTAAATACCGAACTTTTTATTAAAAAAAAAAAATCAAAAATTCAGATTTTTTGTTTTCTATAAATACCTAGCCATGTTTTTCACTTCTCACACCAAAATCCATACAAATTCCTCTCCTCATATATCATGTAAATAGTGGTTGTTCTTGAGTTATTATGACAATGGATGAGAATGCATCAAAAAATTACTAGGGCAATTACTATTCACATGAATGGTGTTTGCCCTTACTTGTCCTTGCCCTTTGCCATGGCACAATGGGGTGGAAGTGCTCTAACCCAACAAATAATAGCAATGAGGTCAAAGCTTCTAAAATATCATTATCTGAAGCCCTAACTCACTTCTACCCTTTTGCAGGAGAATTCCAATATAATGTTTCAATATGTTGCATTAAGAGCATGGCTTCAGAGGTAAAGGTTGAAATCATTCAGGAGGAAAAAATTAGACCATCCTCTCCAACCTCTCTGTTTTAATATTTTCAAGAACATTTTAATATTGGGTGTGTGCTATTCTGCTGCATGATGATCTGGAAGGGGTCTCTAGAAGCCGGCATGGCGGCACAGAGGTCAAATCTCAATTTTGAATGGCATTACTTTTCTAATTGGGGTTTGAATGATGGAAGGATATGATAATTAAAAATGATAAACATGAATTCAACTCAAGGACTTGAAGAACTTTAAAACTAAAGTAGTCTTGGTCATTGACTCATTCCAATTGAAAAGGAAAGTGTGATGGGTTAGTGCAATTGGCTCCAACAAGACAGCACATGATCATGTTTTTCCAAGTCTTGCTAATTAGCATAAATCAAAGAGATAAGCCCAGTTGAATACATGAACAGATATAAATGAACTGAACAAAGTTTGACTTTTGTTCAACAGGAGCTTTTGTTGAATGGTGAATCTGTGCCTTTATAAGGGGTGATTTTATTATGAAGCTTTAACTGCGGACAACGATCATGGCTCCAGAGGTAAAGGTTGAAGTAACTCACAAGGAAACAATTAAACAATCCTCTGCAACTCCTCACCACCTTCAAACTATCAACCTCTCCGTGTTTGATCAGCTTGTTCCTCAAATTTATATCCCTTTACTTCTCTTCTATCCCAGCAATAACAGTGGCGGGGTCAAAAATATTGATCATCACCATTCTTTGGTTGCTGAAAGATCCAAGCTTCTAAAGAAATCGTTACGCGAAGCCCTCACTCACTTCTATCCTTTAGCAGGGGAATTCCAATATAATGTTTCAATCAGTTGCAGTGACCATGGGGCTGCATTTTTTGATGCCCAAGTCAACTGTCCCATATCAAATATTCTGGACAAACCAGATCTTGGAATGCTATGGAAACTGCTTCCATCTGGTCATACAAGCTATCTTCTACAAGTCCAGGCCAACTTCTTTGAGTGTGGTGGATTAGCAATCGGAGTCAACATTTCACATAAGGTCGCGGATGCTTCTACTATGAGCAAATTCATTAACAGTTGGGCTGCAATAGCATTTGGCTCAGCCAGTACTAGTGATTATGTGGTGCCTCCTGCAGAATATGGTGTTGCAGCTTCTCTTTTCCCACCAGTAGATTTCCTAAACAGACCGCCAACGCCTAGTGGCAGCGCAAACTCTGGTATCAAAGAAAAGTGTATAACAAGGAGATTTTTGTTTGACGCCTCAAAGATTGCTGCTCTCAAGTCCAAAGCTGCCACTACCACCGTGCCAAATCCTACGCGCGTTGAAGTCGTTTCGGCACTCATTTGGAAGTGTGCAGCGGAAGCATCAAGATCAAACTTTGGGTTGGTAAGGCCCTCCGCGTGGTGTCAAACGGTGAACATGAGAAAAGTACTTGTGAGCCCCTTGGCAGGTAAAGACTTACTAGGGAATGTTGTTGGGTTGGTTGCAGCAAAGACAGCAGACATTAGTGAAGCAGATGATCATGATCTTCGGAGCTTGGTTACTATATTGAGGAAGGGAATTGAGGAATTTAAAGAAAACTATAGAAATGGAGTTAGTGGGGAGAGTTTATGCCAACTTTTCACGGAGATTGTGAACCTCATCAAAAGGAATGATATAGACAGCTATAGTTGCACCAGTTGGTGCAGGTTTCCCTTCTACGGATCCAATTTTGGATGGGGAAAGCCATCATGGGTTTTCACCTCTAGTGTAGATTCCAAGAATATAATTATATTGATGGATACGAAAGATGGTGATGGCTTAGAAGCGTCCTTAACTTTGAAGGAAGAAGACATGACCAAATTTGAAAACAATAAGGAGTTGCTTGAATATGCATCTTTGAATCCAAGTGTAATTTAGTATACCCAACCCAACCACCACACTCCTCCTCTTGTGTTTACTTAGATGAGTAGTGCTAGACCTTTGAGATGATCTCTCATTGTTTTCATGCTTGTACACTGAAGTTTGAACACAAATAAAATGAAAAACTTGTGCTTTCAGTTATTACATTTTCCTTTATATATATTTTTAAAATACAAGTGATAGTTTAAACTACAAAAGGGAGGGAGTTTTTCACACATACTATGTACCAAGATGTCATGGAGGTTTGAACCTGAGACCATTGATCAATGTCATTTTCCCCTTATACAATCTAGTTTTGTTCACTATCCGGATGACGAATTGATATGTTTTCCAATTATATGATTGAATTGGATTGGATTTCATTATGCATCACAACTAATCATTTAAATTATAATGTACATATGTACCTATTCTTTCCCTACAATTAGGATTTCTTAGGGTCAATTAAAACTGAAGTGTTTCTCTATTTACAAACATATATGTCTAGGCTAAGTGTAAAAACATAAGTGTTTTGAGTCCCATATAATGAACTAGATCTGGGTTTTGTAACCAGTTCAGGTATATTGTCCATATGGAACCGGACGTCGGGCCTCCATGGGGGGTGGACTTCCATTCTTCCTCTCTATTACAAAATGCACATGGACTTACATTGTGGCCCAAATATGAGATTGTATTTGAGTCAACCTAGAGAATTGGGTCTTTCTCAACCACCACCTTGGTCAACCTATATTATAGAGGTTGCATTGATGCACTGATGTCACAATGAGACTTGGTGCTATCTAACCACAAACCATACTATCATAAAATTTATGTTGTTGGTGCCATGGCAATCGCATTGTTTTCCATTCGGATAGTGTCACTTCGTGCTGTTTGTGCTAATACTACTAGACGGTATATACTAACCCAATCTGTTCATGTAAGGGCATGTAGTATGGGTGGTTTCATCGAGAATTTAGTGCTTCAGACACAGGACCTATAGAATGCATAATAAATACCCTTTAATCAATGTTGAGCTGCAAACCCCTTATAGTTTGAGTGGTTTGTCCTAAATCAAAGAACATAGAGTGATTCGAAACATAGGATCTCGAATGCATAGTAAAAACTGTTAGCAAACTGAGCTGCAAACCCTTTGATACTTGATTGGGACTTTTAAGTTTTTAATTAGTACATGATCAATTATTTCTGGGCTGCTATTTGTATTAATACATTAAAAATTAACGGAAATAAAATAGTCACAAACTGTACGGGTGCCGTTAATATATTGCATTTGGGGTCAACCTGCAGAAAACAGACCATTAGAGGAGACAAATTAGCGTCACCATCCAGTATTAAAATGATATAATTTTAAAGGATGACGTTTGGTTATTGTAAGATAGATTGAGATGTTACACTCTCTCTAAGGACCACTGATTATAAAACTATCAATCAAAACTCGTAGTTTTTAGGTGTGGGCACACAACGATTTGGTTTGTTTCAAATCTCAAACCACATAATGATATAACCATTTGGATTGGTTTTATATAGGAAATGATGATAAGATTAGTCAAACAAAGTAGGACATATATTATGCTCATATATGCTCATATTATTATTCTTCTCTAATATGAAGATATTTATACAAGTACAAAGATGTGTTAACCCTAAATAAAATAGAAATAAATCTCTATTACAATAGAACTAAATAATAATTGGTAAGTAACCAAAATCTTAACTAAGTAAAGACTCGCCAACAAGGCTGAGCAGTTTTCAAATTCGTGAAACCAAACAAAGCCAAACTAATTGCTATTTGGTTCGATTCAGTCTGAAATTATATTGTTTTAATATAAAAATAAAACAAAACTGCTCAAATTAGCTTGGTTTTGTTTGGCCGGTTCGGTCCAATGTTTTGCCAGCCACTATTTGAATGTATAAAATTGATTGAATGTTACCACATAACATGATTTGATAATACAATAAGACTTTTATAGTATGTTTAGTAATCAGGAATTAGAATTCTTATCATGAATTGAATTCCATATATGGAGAATTTCTGTGTTTACTTCATATATCAAGAAATTAAAAAGTAAGTGGGGCCCACACAAAATTAGAATTAAATTCCTGATTTTGGGGGAATTCAATTCTTAGGTGGGAGGCGGTATTCTAATTCTTAAGGAACTAATATATTAGGAATTCATCTTTTTTACTTATTATATCCTTATACAATTTTAAAATTTTAACCAACAAAAGGGGTCATTTTAGAAATTAGTACCACTATTACCCAAATTCCATATGATTTAGTAAACAACTTTAATAGGAATCCAGAATTCAATTCTCCTTAATCCATATGGTTTAGTAAACAACTTCAATAAGAATCCGGAATCTAATTTTCCTCAATTCAATTAATCTTCAATTCAATTCATCATAATCCAATTACGGATTAGTAAACATGTCATCAGTACTTTATATCTGTAAATGGACAACTAATATACAACATGAGAAGCTTAAGAAGCTTGTACAATCCATTTATAGTTTTTATTTTCACATGATCAGTAAAATAAAAGAGTATGATCTTGTTTCAATAAACAGTATGAGGTTGTATGGGATAAATACCAACCTTAACATGCAACAAATCTCAATAATGATAGATGATGTGATGGATGATGAATGAATGTGAAGACAACCATGATCTATATATAAGAAATAGAAAATAATGATATAATTTTAAAGGGTGACGTTTGGTTATTGTATAGATTGAGATGTTACACCCTTCTAAGGACCACTGATTATAAAACTATCAATCAAACTAGTAGTTTTTTAGGTGCGGGCACACAACGATTTGGTTTGTTTAAGGTCTCAAACCACATAATGAACCAAAGCACTATCACCGTTTGCACTGGTTGGCCTCAAACCAATCTATTCAGTGACAAAAATGATTTTTCCATTTCCCTTCTTTGATTTATTTATAAAAATTGCATTCATAATTCAGCTAAAAAAGTCACCAGTCACAAAGGGTCATTACAATAACGGAGTGGTCTAACATCAAAATTAAGACAATCTAGTGCACCTTCACTAACGATCACTCAAGATTGAAGAAACTTTGGCCTAAACATCCCAACTAAGATTGCAAATTCAGAATAATAAAAAGAGATAAAGTTTAAAAAACCAAGCCATAACAATACAAATAAAACCCATTTCCCTTCCTAAACAATATATAAATAGGGATTCATACCATAGATTAACCAATATTTGAGAAACCTTCTAACCGTTGAGAAATGTTGAGACAGAGATATCGTCAACTTCAAATGGGTTAGAGATTTTAGTTTTTGTTATTAAATGATGGATATCATATCAATGTGTGAGATCATATATGATATAGGAAATAGTGATAAGATTGGGCAATTTCCAAATATGCCAAACCAAACAAAACCAAAATAATGGCGATTTGGTTCGATTCAGTCTGAAATTATATTGTTTTAATATAAAAATAAAACTAAACTGCTCAATTTAGTTTGGTTTTGTTTGGCCGGATCGGCCCAAACCCAATGTTTTGCCGGCCGCTATTTGAATGTGTAAAATGGATTGAACGGTACCACATAACATGCAACATGATTTGATAAGACAGTAAGACTTTCAGTACTTTAGATCTGTAAATGGACAATTAACATACAACATGAGAAGCTTGAGAAGCTTGTACAATCTATTCATAGTTTTTATTTTCACATGATCAGTAAAATGAAGGTAACACAGCAGAAACAGATTGAACAATTAAAAAACCCACAACCAAGCCTTGAAATTACCACACAGCACACTCAAGCGTAGCGAAACATTCTTATTAGTTACAAGGTTTATTTCAAACACCACAATAGGCTTTTATAGCACTGTTTGAAATATAGCTCTCATTAGTGCGAAAGAAAACTAGGAGTCCAGGATGATCAAATGACTTGTAGCGTAAGGGGTGTTGTTCATCAGCAAGCTCTTCCGGCACATGTATCTCGCCGTCACTAAATGCAAATTGCGCCAGTGAGTATCTTGCTTCATTCCCACTCATAATAACTCGATGGTTGGGAGATAATATTCTATCATTGCTCCATGCCTAAACAAACAAGCCAACATTAAAAACCATAAGATGGTCTGTAATATGCGATATTTTATACATTAAAAAAAACCACACAGTTGAACACAAATATTGTTGAATGTTCAGATTTACGATCTGACAATATAACATACCGAAAAAGTATAGATGGTTGATGTGATCTTGATTAAGCACATGGATCACTTACTTTCCTAGATTCTATCATTATACATATACATGTATATCCAAAATAAAAAATTTAATTGTCGATGACCTACCATTAGTGCATCACCGGCCATGACTAGAAAGGATGAAGGTGGAAACTCAGCCCTAATCCATTCGTGGCTTTTAGTTTCAACCTCCAGACCATGGGCTTGGTTATTCTGATAAAGTAGGGTTGTGAAGCTCTTGTCAGTATGAGCCACGAAGCCAAGGCTAGGCTCATTTTCTTGGGGTGTTCTATTTTTCAAGAGTCGAAGAAGATAGGAGACGGACCCAACATAGGAGTCATAATACTTCTCCATACCATAGCTCTCAAATATCATTCTAGTCACCATTTGGTTCAACTCCTCTGCCACTTTTGCAAATGAATGTGTACTTTCACTTAATTACCACCAAAAAACGAAAAAGAAAAAGAGTTTGCAAACAATTAGCAATGTATACGGACTTCATATGGTCACTCAAAATTACAAGGGAGTTAGAAGATATTACCAGAAATTATCATTTCCACCAGGCCACATGAGCTTTGTGAACTTTTGAGTCTCCTCCAAATTTGTTGCATTCTCAATGCCCAAGCCTTCATGGAGAGGAAGGCTGGGAATTTGTCCAAAATACCCACTTGAGGGATTTTCAGATTTGTTTGTCATTTTGGTCTGAGTAGGGAGATCAAATAATTCTTGTAGAGCACCCAAAAAACCATTTTGAAACTCCGGAGGGAGTTTGTCATACGATACGAAAAAACAGCCAAACTCTTCAAGTGCTCGTCGAACATCTTTGCATGCCGATAGCCATGAGTTGGTGCCAGGCTTCAGAGCTTCAGCTTCCTTAGAGAAATCTAAGACAGGGAGCTTTGGCTGCCCATCAGAACCCATGTTTTTACGTTTTGGTTTTTCACTTACCAGTTGAGAGATTAATATTACTTGTCGAGTAGGCAATTGTGCCAACAAGACAAACGATCAGGTGATGGATGTACGTAGGGAAGACAGAAACAAATTGATCGGTAGAGATTTTAAATAAGGCGTGCTTTATTTTTATATGAATATACCAGTGAAGCTGACCATTTTGTTTTGGACTATGTAGAGATTTTAAAATGAAGATGGTAGACATGAATCATGATGCATTGAAGTATTTAGTCTATTACAGCCATAATAGTCCAAACTGATTTTTATGCCATAACGAATACATGTGCCAAATTTGTTTTTTCCTTCCTCTGTTTTTTTTTTGTTGCTAAAAAGGGCCCCATTTTGAGTTATTGCCCTGGCCACCAAAAATTGAGGCCCGGCCGGCTTGATCTGGAAGGGGTTTGAATGATTGAAGGATATTATAATGTGAAATGATTGAATACATACAGATATAAAAGAACTGAACAAAGTTTTTTTTTTTTTTTTAATTCAACAGGAGCTGTTGTTGTGTGGTGAATGTGTGCGCCTTTATATGGGGGTGATTTTTGCTTTGAAACTTTTAAGTGTGGAGAAAGATTATGGCTTCAGAGCTAAAGGTTGAAGTAACTCACAAGGAAACAATTAAACCATCCTCTGCAACTCCTCACCATCTTAAAACTGTCAACCTCTCTGTTTTCGATCAGCTTATTCCTCCAATTTATATCCCACTACTTCTCTTCTATCCCAGCACTAGCAGTGATGAGGTCAACGATATTGATCATCACCGTTCTTTGGTTGTTGAAAGATCCAAGCTTCTAAAGAAATCCTTACGCAAAGCCCTCACTCACTTCTATCCTTTTGCAGGGGAATTCCAAGATAATATTTCAATCAGTTGCAATGACCATGGGGCTGCATTTCTTGAGGCCCAAGTCAACTGCCCCATCTCAATGATTTTGGACAGACCAGATCTTGGGATGCTATGGAAACTGCTTCCATCTGGTCATACAAGCTATCTTCTACAAGTCCAGGCCAACTTCTTTGAGTGTGGTGGATTAGCAATTGGAGTCAACATTTCACATAAGGTCGCAGATGCTTCTACTCTGAGCAAATTCATCAACAGCTGGGCTGCAATAGCAGTTGGCTCAGCCAGTACTACTGACCATGTGGTGCCTCCTGCAGAATTTGGTGTTGCAGCTTCTCTTTTCCCACCACTAGATTTTCTAAACGCACCGCAAACGCCTAGTAGTGGCAGCGCAAACTCCGGTATCAAAGAAAAGTGCATAACAAGGAGATTTGTGTTTGATGCCTCAAAGATTGCTGCTCTCAAGTCCAAAGCTGCCACTACCACTGTGCCAAATCCTACGCGTGTTGAAGTTGTCTCTGCACTCATTTGGAAGTGTGCAGCTGAAGCATCAAGATCAAACTTGGAGTCGGTAATGCCCTCCGCATGGTGTCAAACGGTGAACATGAGGAAAGTACTTGCTAGCGTCTTGGCAGGTAAAGACTTACTGGGGAATGTTTTCGGGTTGGTTGCAGGACAGAGGGAAGAAGAAATTGTTGAAGTAGATGATCATGATCTTCAAAGCTTGGTTACTATATTAAGGAAGGGAATTGAGGACTTTAAAGACAACTATAGAAACGGAGTTAGTGGGGAGGGTTTATGTCAACTTTTCAAGGAGGTTGTGAACCTCATCATAAGGGATGATATAGACAGCTACAGTTGCTCCAGTTGGTGCAGGTTTCCCTTCTACACATCCAATTTCGGATGGGGAAAGCCATCATGGGTTGTCACCCCTAATGTAGATTCCAAGAATTTAATTGTATTGATGGATACAAAAGATGGTGATGGCTTAGAAGCGTCCTTGACTCTGAAGGAAGAAGACATGACCAAATTTGAAAACAACAAGGAGGTGCTTGAATATGCATCTTTGAATCCGAGTGTTATTTAGTACCCCAAAAAAAATAATTAGAAACCTCCTCTCGTGTTTACTTAACTTCGGATGATCTCTCATTGTTTTGATGCTTGTACACTGAAGTTTGAACCAAATATAAAATGAAAAACTTATGCTTTCATTTATTACATTTTGCCTCTCATTATTGAATTGGATTTCATTATGCAGCTTCACTAATAATTTAAACTTTTAAATGTATGCAAATAAATACGGCCCAAAATATAGAAAATCAAAACCTTATCATGAGGACCTGGAAGTTGGGCCTCCAATTCCTCTCTATTACAAAATGCACATGGACTGTAACACCCCGACCCCAAATTTATCCCATGTTTAATTAATTTAAGTGGAATTGAGAAATTACCCGTGAGATAGGGGTATTTTAGTCATTTTCTTACCCGGAAGGAATTTGGGAATTTCGGTTGTACCGTTGCGTAGAGCACGGTGAGATGAGTCCGTAGACACGTAGTGGGCTCGAATCGGAGTTGTAACGAGAGAGATATGATCAAAAGAAGCTCAGTGGCATAATCGTAAATATTTGAAAATTGGATTTTTGGTTAAAAGGACGGAATTGCCCCCGTCTGTCTCTCTCTCTCTCCCGCGCGTCTCTCCCTCTCTCTCTCTCTGGTTCGCGACGCCACCGCAGCCGGCCACATTTTGGCCGGCCGTTCGCTCGTCCGCCACCAAAGTTGACGGTGGTACCAAAATGACCGGGCGCCGTCCTCTTCCTACCCCAGGGTCTCGCCACCGCCGTGATTTCGCGGAAACGAGGAGAAAACTCCGGTTTGATGAAACCGCCGCCGTTCTCCGTCGTCCGGCCACCAATTCCGGCAAGTGAGGTATGGATTCTCACCTATTTTCCGAGCTCTAGCTGATGGTTGGGTAGGATTTCATAAATTTTGAGGCTAAGTAGCTCGATCTGCGAATTGAGATTCGGCCGATTTTGCGATCGCGATTCCGGCCACGTCCGGTCAGTTTTTGGGGTATGTCCAAGAACAAAAGTGACTCCAAATTAGGTGTATTACCTAGGGTAGGAGTCTTGGCTCACGATTTGGAGGTTTTCCGGCGATGCGATATCGCTTTAGACACCCACGCGCCGGGTGTGGCGGCGCGTGGGCACTGTAGCTGAGGGGCATTTTTGTCCCATGGTGATCCTCTCGATGTCACGAGCGCGTAGGTGTGCTCGGATCTCATTTTGGATACCGTTAGAGTTCCGAACGGATATCGCATATCGCGTATTTTTTGGGTTCGCTAGGTTTGGACCGTTGGATGGTCCTGAAATTATAATATGTTGATCTAGGTATTACCAGGATCGTGTAGGATTCGACGGATCGTAAAATGGAGTCCCGGATACTCCGAAAATGCCAACCCTAGGGTTAGGGTTTTAGCGACCGTCCGATCGTGCGATCGTGAGCGATCCGACCGTCCGATCTGGACCAAACTTGCAGGACGTGTGTCCTAGACCTTGTAGAACCTATAGGAACTGTCGGATCATGATTTGGAGGTCGTGGGCCCCGCGGGCCTGTTTGACCAAGTTGGGTAGTGTGACCCCGGGTTGACCTCTAGACTTTCGTTGTGTAGTTCTATCATCCCAGGAGGGTTAGAATGACCTTAGTGACAGGTCTTGAGCGTCGTCGAGTTAAATGGTTTATGCGTGATTTTAGGATATTATTATATAATTTAAATTGCAGAATTATCAGATGCTTTGCCAGGGTTGAGGCTCGTATAGAAGTAGAATTTATATTTTAGATATTTAATTGTGTGGTTGTTTAAAAGTAAATAAAGCGATTGAATATTAGCTTACAGTGCTATACGCACTACCCCAAATACCCCATATTGTGATCATGTTGAGGGTGGTGAGAATGTAGCGTGCCCGGTGTGGTCGCACGTCTTTGGATTAGCCGTGTTGGACCCCATACGTGGCGGGTGCGTCCCGACGTATGAGGAGATGTGATTGTGTGATGGCTGGTGAGAATGTAGCTAGGCCGGGCTGGTGAGAATGTAGCTGGCCCAGTGAGGTCGCACGCGTCTTTGGATTAGCCGGCGTGTTGACAGGCCCCATACGAGGCCGGCGTCCCGTCGTATGAGGGGTGATATTGTGTTTGTGTTTGATGGGTTGTGATGGATAAATATTAGAATGTATGTATTTGTGTGGTGTTAATGGTTTATTTGATATTAGGAGCCAGGATAGATATGAAAGAGCTACGTGTGGCTTGATCCCTCAGTAAGGGTACGGAGGCAGCCTGAAGTTACTAGGTGCAGCCACAGATTAGACCCCACTTAGGTGGTCTTATTGAGATTGGTTCGGACCTTGTTGTTGGTCCCAAAACTTGGTTGAATTGAGGCTTGTCCTGAGGACTAAGTGAGTGAAGGTGCGCGTGAGTAGATTTTGAAATTGCTATATGCATGTTTGATGCATTAAATTATTGTAAAAACTTTGTAGGTAGTTCTGCTAGAATCGTTTGAAGGCCGGAGGCCATTTGTATAAATTGCATGAGATTATATTGTGCGTGCTGCCGGATGGGTTATAAAATGTGTTTTGTGCAGGTGGAAATTTTGGGGAAATGTTCAATTTACAGGGGAGACTCTGCGAATTTTCGGCAGAAAGTCTCGTGCCCTTAATCCTCTATGGTAATTGAGGACGTAGATTTAAGGAGTAAACCGGCGTGGGTGTGATGCCGGGGTCTCCGCAGGGTTAAATCTCGAGTTCCGGGAAATTCGGGACGGGTCCTGTCATGGACTTACATTGCGGCCCAAATATTACATTGTATTTGGGTCCACCTAGACAATTGGGTCTTTCTCAACCACCACCTTGCATGACTCAATTTTGGGTTTTCAGTATCAATCTATCCTTCACATTGTGCATTGGATATAATTGGTCCACATTCTGCGATCTAATTGATTTATTCTAATACAAATTTATAAATAAACTCAATTCTAGATATGTATTTATAAAAAAACTCAAACACTATTTAAACATAGAAACACACCCAAAATCAACCCCAAAATCAACAATTGTATATTTTTTGGGTGTGTTTATAAATGGGTTTTGAGTGTGTGTAATGATGGGTTTTGGGTGTGTTTATAAAGTGTTTTGGGTGTTAGGTTTTTTTATAATTTTAGCCCCCATTTTGGGTGTTTTAGTGAAACTCCCTTATTCTAAACCCAACAAACCCAACGACATAAGTATTTCGTGTTCTGGCTTGGATTTTGATCTCATATTTTCTATTTGATTCTTGGCCAAGATTTGATTCTTAACCCACGTGTTTCCCTGAGTTTTGATAATTAGTATATGCATTTATAAGAATGTTGACTAATAAACTGACTTGAATTGCACATGAGCTGTTGTTGTAGGTGAATCTGTGTATTTTATGGAAGATTTGTTGTGTTGTTATGATACACAAGACAAGCGTGGAGCAAAAATCATGGCTTCGGAGTTGAAAGTTGAAGTCACTGGGGAAGAAAAACTTATATCATCCTCTCCAACTCCTCACCACCTTCAAACTACCAAGCTTTCTGTTGTTGATCAGATTATTCCAGATGCTTATGTCCCGCAACTTTTCTTCTATCCCAGCAACAATATTACTGATGATGTGCTCAATAATAAGATTGATCTTCATTCTTTAATTTCTGAGAGATCCAAGCTTCTGAAAAAGCATCCTTATCTGAAGCCCTCACTCAGTTCTATCCCTTAGCGGGAACGTTCCAAAATAATATTTCAATCTCTTGCAATGACGAGGGCGCTACATATCTTGAAGCCCAAGTAAACTGTCCCATATCGAAGATTTTGGTCAAACCAGATCTTGGGTTGCTGTGGCAATTGCTTCCAAGTCCAACTCATTATGTAGGCTATCTTCTACTAGTTCAGGCAAGTTTTTTTAAATGCGGTGGATTGGCAATCGGATTCCACTTTCCGCATAAGGTAGGGGATGCTTCCACAATCTCCCAATTCATCAATAGCTGGGCATACGGATCCTGGGATACGGAGTTAAACAAGTGCAGTTTATATTAAGATATATGAATTTTGGGATAATTTTGGTCTCTTGGTTTATATTTGCCTTGTTATCTGGTTTCCAGATGCTGCTTGAATTTTCCTTTCGGTCGAGCTTTGTGTGATGTGAATGCAGCTAGCTTTGTGTGATGGCATTGTTAAATTTCCAATGTCAATAACCTACCTAATTGAAAAGGAAATGTTTTCTCTTTGGTGGTCGTCATTAAGTGGTATTATAATCCATTTTCTCAATTTGAATGTCCGATGAAGAGCTGGTTTCTTACTAGTTCCAACTGCTCCCAACATCTGAGACTGAAGACTGCACACTTTTATACTCCCCATTTGAGATTATCTGCAGTCTCACCACAAACACACAGAGTCTAATTTTACTTATTATTTTAACAACAAGGTAAGATTTGGTCTCAAGATACTCCCTTCACCTTCACCTACCTTTATGTTTTATTGAAATAACAGAACAAAACAAAAGTTTGAACGTTTATTATTGTTACTTTCAATAAGAAAGAGACCGCTTGTTATTATTCTGTAATGTCGGCTATCGATCCTCCACCTAACTTGCATATCAAATTATTTTCAAAAAAGGAAAAACAGGAAAAAAATAAAATAAAATAAAATAATGGTGTGTATCCTATACCGTACGTACGAAATGACAATGCATATCTATTGAATCCAACCAAATTATAACCCCACACTAGATCCACATGCCGCATCGGTGTATTAGAGTTTGAAATGTTATGGATGTTATGTTGTTAGACTATCAATTAAAATCTAATCAAAATATTAGATTTAGAGTTGAATTTACTTGAAGAAAATCTCCAACGTTAATGATCAAACCACCAGGCACAGACTTCACATCCAGCCACTCATTCTCATGCCTAACCTGCAACCCCGGCACATGGTTTTGCAACAGAACCATCACGAGCACAGACAAAAGAAAGTGAAGCAGATAATCATCATGATCTTCAAAGCTTGGTTACTAAATTGAGGAAGGGACTTGAGGAGTTCAAAGAAAGGTATAGTAATGGATCTAATGGGGGGGATTTTTGTCAAGACTTCATGGAGAATGTGAACCTTATGAAGAGAGATGATATAGACAGCTATACTTGCAGCAGTTGGTGCAGATTTCCGTTATATGATCGAATTTTGGATGGGGAAAGCCAGCATGGGTCTTCATCCCTAGTACAGATCAGAAGAACCTTACTGTATCGCTGGATGCAAGAGATGGCCATGGAATTGAAGCCTCCTTAACTTTCAAGGAAGAAGACCTGGCCATATTTGCAAGCAATGAGGAGCTCTGCGTCAATATGCAACTTTGAATCCGACTGTATTTTAGTAGCCCCATAATTTTTATTTTTAAAAGGTCCTCTTGAGCTTACTTAGATGAATGTTGCTGGGCCATTGATGATCTCTCATTCTTTTGATGCTTGTTTACTCACTTTCTACTTAAATTAAAATTAATTTTTTTTTATAGGTTTAGGGCACTGAGTTGGTGGCTGTCCGAGAAGGTTTATTGATGATGGGATACATGGGTTTTACTCGGTTTACCATTGGTATTGATTCTCAAGAAGCTGTTTCTATTCTTAAAGATGGGTTGGATTGGTGGAGTAATATTTGTAATGTGGTGGAGGATGTTCATCGGTTAATGGTTGATCGAGAGGTGGCTGGAGTGTTCTACCAACACCGGAAAGGTAATGGGGTGGCACATGGTCTACTAGCCCAACATGGGTTGAGAGTGAGATCTCAACTTTTTTGGAAAGACCGTGCTCCTCCATGGTTAAGCATTCTTTTAGATAAGCATATAGCTATGGTGTAGTTCATTGTTTGTTTTTTGAGATGTGGTGGTACTCTTTTTCCTTGACCGGATTTTCCCCATTGGGGGTTTTGGATGGCAAGATTTTAATGAGGCCATACTAACTCTCTCAATTCGTTTGTAAATTGTTATCGTTGGTTGGTGCTACGGTTGAATGAATCTTTCTATTTGATAAAAAAAGAAAAGAAAAGTCAGAGTGCTTCAACTTTTCTAAATAATTGCACCTTGCTCAACTAAAAGGAGACTTTTAATTGGATTGCTGACTTTTCTTAGTCTCAATTGCCGCCCTCAAATTTCCATAAATATGTTGCTTTGCTTGCAATGCTTGCTTCTTTGGATCCAAATGTTGGTTTTGAACTAAAACTAGCATGTTAAGAGTGTTTGTCCCACATTGAAAAATTAAGGGGCCTAGCCTAAATATATAAGGAGTTGGGTTACTCCTCCTATAGCGAATTGGTTTTGGGGTGGAATCTCAACTTCCTTCATGCTATTATAGCAAAGCTTCACATGTTGGGCCCAACGACCATATGTGCTTCCACGTCACCCAATATGGGTTTCTTGTTATTATTGTAAAACATATGTGAAAACTTGACGCAACTTTATCCTGCTTAACTCAATTTAAGGTGAATCATATGAAGTACTTCGTGTTGTTGTGTATGTGATTTTGATATTATATTTTTCTTGTTTGACTATATTGGCACAGTTTTGACATAAACACACAAACGGAGGTGTGAGGAAAGTAGCAGGAGACGAAACAAAATAACCAATGGGAGCTAAATTACTTTGTCAGGCCATTGAAATGTAGCATATTTGGATATGTCAAATTAACCTTTTCAAAAGCATTGAATATCCAAAATGATTTTGAATGGGATATGACTTTTCAATTTTGAAATATGGCGTGACCTTTTATTTTTAAATATGGCATGTGGTGCCTCTTGTAGAATTTGGTTTTGCAGCTTCTCCTTTCCCTCCAGTAGATTTCCTAAACACACCACCAACTGCCGGTGGCGACGTGAATTCCGGTATCAAAGAAAACTGTTATAACTAACGCATCAGGATTTGTGTTTGATTGATGCTCCAAAGATTGTAGAGAGCCTTATTTATGAACAATCATTTTCTTGGTCATGACATGATAATGGCATCAAACGCATCAGGATCAAGCAGGACAGAGTTGCGTAGGGCGCCAAGAATAAAGGGCTTCCTATGAGTAAGCCCAAAAAATAAGAGAACAAAAAGGGCCTTTTTGTAAGTGTTCGACTGGATTTTTTGAGATTTCTGCCTCTTTTCCATTACAAGAGCCCAATTTATATTCTAATTAATTAAAAAAAAGTAAACGAATAATTACCCTTTAGATATATTTAGTTATATACCCATTTTTAGTACTAGTATAGATAAACTATACACCATTTTATTTTTATAAACAAACAAAAAAATCAAAAAAATGATAGCTGACCCTTAATTTTGATTATTAAATTATTTTGATGCCGTATAAAGTGTTTTGGGGTTTTTTATTATGAAGTTTTGGGGTTGGGCTTGTTTTAAGAAATCGATTTTAGTTTTGTAATTTATAGAAATTTCAAAGCCTCTTTTTTATGTTGTAAATGTGTTTTGGATGTATTTCTAAAGTCTATTTCATGTAGGGGCGGATCTTAAGCCAGGGATAGCCTACCCAAAAATATTTCGAAGCACGAGACTTTCAAATTTGTAGTCTCCCCAGAATGAACATTTCCCAAAATTTCCACCATAAAACACATTGATAACCTATAATCTCATGCAATTTACATAAATGGCTTCCGGCCTTCAAATGATTCTAGCAGAACTACAAAGTTTTAAAATAACTTAAAGCATCAAACATGCATATAACAATTTCAAAATCTACTCACGCGCACCTTCACTCACTTAGTCCCCAGAACAAGCCTCAATTCAACCAAGTTTTGGGACCAACAACGAGGTCCAAACCAAACCCAATAAGACCACCTAAGTGGGGTCTAATCTGTGTGCACCTAGTAACACGTACTACTAAGGGATCAAGCCACACGTAGCTCTTTCGTATCTATCTATCCTGGCCCTAATATCAAATAAATCATTACGGCCATACAAATTCATATATTCTAAGCTTTATCCATCACAACTCACCAACCACAATCACAATATCACCCTTCATACGTAATCCAAAGACGCTGCGAATAATCCAAAGCTTCTCAGCGGACACAACCATAAAACAATCACAATATGCTAACATTCAATCGCTTTATTTACCTTTATACATCCACGCAATTAATTATATAAAATATAATTTCTAATCTTATATAAACCTCAACAAATAAAGCATACCAAAAACTCTCCCAATTATCCACTAATTTATATCCTAAACCCACACTATGCATTTAACTCAACAACACTCAAGACCTGTCACTAAGGTCATTCTAACCCTCCTAGGATGGTAGAATTACAACGAAAGTCTAGAGGTCAACCCAGGGTCAAACTACCCAAACTCGGTCAAACAGGCCCACGACCTCCAAATTATGATCCGAAAGTTCCTATAGGTTCTACAAGGTCTAGGACACATGTCCTGCAAGTTTGGTCCAGATCGGACGGTCGGATCGCTCACGATCGCACGATCGGACGGTCGCTAAAACCCTAACCCTAGGGTTGGCATTTCCGGAGTATCCGGGACTCCATTTTACGATCCGTCAAATCCTACATGATCCTGGTAATACCTAGATCAACATGTTATAATTTCAGGACCATCCAACGGTCCAAACCTAGCGAACCCGGAAAATACGCGATATGCGATATCCGTTCGAACTCTAACGGTATCCAAAATGAGATCCGAGCACACCTACGCGCTCGTGACATCGAGGGATCACAATGGGACAGAAATGCCCCTCAGCTACAGATACCTCCAAATCGTGAGCCAAGACTCCTACCCTAGGTAATACACCTAATTTGAAGTCACTTTTGTTCTTGGACATACCCCAAAAACTGACCGGAAGTGGCGGAATCGGAGGCAAAACCGGCCAAACTTCCTCTCTTAATCGATCTCCAAAACGCATAAATCTCCGAATCTAACCCAACAGGCAGCAAGAACAGCTCTTCAAGATCCATACCGATCGTCGGAAATAGTGGCGGATGACAAACCGCGCGATTCGAGCTTTTTCGTGGATTCGGCATGGTCGGGAAAGGAAACTTCCGTTTTTAACCAAAACCCATTTTCCAAATATTTACGATTATGCCACTGAGCTTCATTTGATCATATCTCTCTCGTTACAACTCCGATTCGAGCCCACTACGTGTCTACGAACTCATCTCACTGTGCTCTTACAACCGAATTCTAAATTCCTTAAAAATGACCAAAATACCCTTATCTAATTTCTCAATTCCACTTAAATTAATTAAACATGGGATAAATTGGGGGTCGGGGTGTTACATTTCACTAAAAAAAAAACCTATATATAAGCTATGTAATTGATATCCATTCCATGTGTTGGTATACACTCTTGCCTACAATCCATATAAAACCCACAGACAAGCTCACTCAAACTTTAAAAAAAAAAAAATTATAACTAGCCAGCCCATGTTATGAATGGCTCAGTCAAACTTTAATAAAAGAAAGAATATAACTTAAGCAGCCAAATAGTGGCTGTGCAATGCAATTCAAAGCTTAATTCTCAACGGGGGATCTTCTCTTCTCTTCTCATATACAAGGAAACAAGTATTCTTCTTAATCTCTTCTCTTTAATTATCTTCTTCTATTGGGTTATTCCTAAAATAAATGTATGCATCTTAGTTTTAATTTTAATTTGAAATTGAGTTTTCTAGGGTTTAATTAGGAATGAAATATAATTTGGGGATTTTGTTGAAATTAATTAGGTCTTTGATTTTAAGAATTTTGTTGAGATGTTTGATTTGATGTTGGCATTGTTGAGATGTTTGATTTGTTGTTGGTATGTTAATGTTTGACTAAATTCATTGATGCTATTATGAGAAATTGTTTGATTTTTTGTAAAGATATTTGATTAAATAGGTTATCTTTTATTATGTCGGATCACAATCGAAACCCCAAGAAAACAAAGAATTTGTTCTCTTTTTTTAAGAAAAAGAATGATGGGTCATCATCTTCTAGAATGCCTCCCATTTGTGATGAGCCAAATCTTCTCTCCTCTCCCATTGTCGAGCCTCAAGTTGAAAGAGTTGAGACTCAAAGAGTTGATAGTGGTCAAGATTTTAATATCAATTATCTTGAGCGTGATCCGGGATTACGTCTTCAAATATGCCAGTCCAAGTGACTTAAAAGGTTTGGAAATTGAGTTGAGGTATTTTCAAAATGATATGCATCGCCTTCCCTGCTTTAAGGACCTCACCACTCTTCCTCAGTTATGTCAACAATTGGTGGAAACAACTTTGGCAGAAAACTACCATTTGCTTTACAGATTGATTCAGTTGGTGTTGACTCTTCCTGTTTCTACAACAACAACGGAACGAGCTTTTTCATGTATGAGAATTATTAAGAATAGACTTCGAAGCACCATAGCTGATGAATTCCTTGCTGATTGCATGATTCTCCACATTGAAAGAGAGTTTGCTAATAGTATCGATAATGAAGAGATAATTGAAGAATTTAAGATTTCTAAGCCTCGTAGGGTACAATTTTAGATTAAAATAGTTTAGTTTTTGTGTTGCATTGCATTTACTTCTTGTTTTTTTTGTTAAGCTTTTATTTATGTATAGATATGCATATTTGAGGGTAAGGCTCATTACGTCCCCCCTGACTAGGTGTATCTTTTTATTATTATCAATAAAATTCACTCGTACCGTCGAGTTTTTAAGGTAAGTTTAGCTTACCTGACTTTTAAATCCTGGATCCGCCACTAATTTCATGTATGATTTTTTTTATAAATTGGGTCCATATATTGGGTATAATGGTGAATCTCCCTTACCCTCTAATTGTCAAGGTGAGTCACATGAACGTTGTGTTGTGATTTTGATCTTATATATATTTTCTTTGTATGACTATTGGTACAATTTTGACACACACAAACAATGCATGCATCATGCATAAGGTGAAGAAATTGGTAGGAGCCGAAACAAAATAACCAATTAATGCGAGCTAAATTACTCTGTCACGGGCATTGAAATGGGGGATCGTTGGATATATCTAATTAATCTTTTCAAAAGCATTTGAAGATCCAAATTATTTGGAATGGGATGACTTTTCTATGTTGAAATATGGAGTGTCTTTTTTTTTTTTTTAAGTATGGCATGACTTTTTCTATTTCGACATCCCGCATGACATTTTCTACTTTGAAATATTGCATGACTTCCAATTTGAGATGTGAAGGATGTTAATAAGTATACTAAGATTGTAAATGACTACGAGGAAAAGAAATGAATAAACTACATGAATTCGTTGAATAAAAAATGAAAAGAAAATTAGAATATCTTCTTCTTTTTTAGGACCTTTCCTGTTGAAAATGGCGATAAAATAATAAACTTACACACACTACACGAATGCTAGAACTCAAACCCAGGACCTTTCCCGGAGAAGCAATTGCTCCAATCCACTACACTAGTAGGTCCTTTGCTTAGAATATCATCTTTAGAATTGATGATTTTGCCTTAGATTGGACTTTGAATTTGGTCATTTAATTAGATATAGTATCATGAATATACACATAGCTACAATACTGTAGATATATTATTAATAGGTACATTATATATGTATATATTTCACAGTAATGTACCTAACAAAAAAGAGAGAGACCAAAATCGAAATCCAAGAATCAAAATAATGCCCCAGAAAACTAAATGAATTCAACTTTATAACAAATTCATATACTAAATTCATCTAGGTCATCGCAAATAAATGTACATTGGGTAGGTGCAATTGGCTGACTTCAGAAGCACCAGCATGCTTTTCCTAGTTTAGCTAATTATTAATATATCAATAAACATATAAATTAATGACAAATGACTTGATTCCACAGGAGCTGTACAGAACATGTTGTTGTCCTTATATTAAGCTTTTGTGGCTTTCAAAGTTGACTAATTAGTATTATATATCCTTGAAGATTTCTACAGGAAGTTTCTTTAATGTCGGATGGTAGCGCATATGCATGGCATACCACATGCAATTTAGATAATATATATGAAGGTGAGCCGTCCACATGCAATTTAGATTATCTTATTTCAGTAACAAATTTGCTCATTAGGTCACTAGATCATCTTATTTCTGTTTATAGGTTATTAGGTATTTTTAGATCATTTAAATTGCGGTTTGTGCGGTTTTTGTTGTTGGCCTTAATTCTATAACAATAGCCATTGTCTTTGCTCAAATTTTCTCATTTGTCGACATTGACACCGACCGTTTACCAAGTTTATGCCAACAAAGTCAACACTCCTTGATTTGATTCTATTAAAATTGTCACAATTGTTTTCAGTTTATTTTCAATGGATTCAATAAATTGAACTTATGCTTTTATCCATCAGATTAATAGAATGCTTGATGTATGTAAATTGTTATTTCTCTGGTTTACTTTTTTAACTTAATTCTATCATAATAATTAACGCTTGCCATTTTCCGACTTTATACCAACAGAGTTAAAACCTCTTGAATGGAGAAGAAGGAACATAAGTACACAGCAAATGCAGCAACAGCTACCCTTGCAAGAAACATCAAAAAAGAAAAATCCATGTCTACCACCCATTCAAATTTAGATAAACGCCTGTACAAGTTTTTTGAACAATATGCAGCTCAAGGCTGCTCATATTTTGATGTTTTAATAGCTGCTTGATATATTAAAATATGCATAATATTTTAACATAACAAGCAGCATATAAAACATGTTAGTTTATTTTTTACAACTTAAGCTTGCCAAACTAAGCATGATGGCACTGCTTAGATCTCAATGTATATATAAATAGGGCCAGTATTTTAACACAACAAGCAGCGCAGATTTGACAAAGCCATGTTTCCTACATATTTTTACGACTTCATACACGTTTGAAGCAATTTCAAAACCAGCAGCATCGCGCGGGCGCCCTTGCTAGTTCATATACTAAATTCATCTAGGTCATCGCAAAGAAATGCACATTGGGTAGGTGCAATTGGCTGACTTCAGAAGCACAGCATGCTTTTCCTAGTTTAGCTAATTATTAATATATCAATAAACATATAAATTAATGACAAATTGACTTGATTTCACAGGAGCTGTGCAGAACATGTTGTTGTCCTTATATTAAGCTTTTGTGGCTTTCAAAGTTGACTAATTAGTATTATATATCCTTGAAGATTTCTACAGGAAGTTTCTTTAATGTCGGATGGTAGCGCATATGCATGGCATACCACATGCAATTTAGATAATATATATGAAGGTGATAGGTGTTCGTTAAGAAACTCAAGCCTGGAACAACATCATGGTTTCAGAGATGAAGGTTGAAGTCACTCACAAGGAAACAATTAAACCATCCTCTCCAACTCCTTCAGATCTTCAAACTACCAACCTCTCTGTTTTTGATCAGCTTTCTCCTGATGTTTATATACCACTACTTCTCTTCTACCCCAAAAATAGTAGAGATGATGAGGCCAACAATATTGATCACCATTCTTCCATTGCGGAAAGATCCAAGATTCTGAAGACATCATTATCTGAAACACTAACTCACTTCTACCCCTTTGCAGGCGAATTCGAATATAATGTTTCAATTTCTTGCAATGATCATGGGGCTGCATTTTTTGAAGCTCGAGTGAACTGTCCCATATCAACGATTTTAGACGAACCTGATTTTGGGATCCTTAGAAAATTGCTTCCAACTGGTATAGGATCTACACAAGCAGACACAGGCTTTCTTCTACTAGTCCAGGCCAACTTCTTTGAATGCGGTGGGTTGGCAATTGGTGTCAGCAGTTCACATATCATCACCGATGCCTACACACTCAGCAGATTCATTAAAAGCTGGGCTGATATTGCCCTAATGGGCTCCACTACTACTGATCATCATGCTCTGCTTCCCAAGAAATTTGGTGCTGCAGCTACTCTTTTCCCACAACTGGATTTCTTGAACTCACCTCAACCTGCGTTGGAGTTTGCTGAAGAAAAGTGCATAACAAAGAGATTTGTGTTTCATGCCTCAAAGATTGCTGCTCTAAAGTCCAGAGCTGCCAGTGCCACCGCGCCAAATCCAACGCGCGTTGAAGCAGTGTCAGCGCTCATTTGGAAGTGTGCCATGGAAACATCTCGATTATCAAACTCGGGTGTTGTAAGAGCATCCGAGTGGTCTTCCGTGGTGAACATACGGAAAATATTGTTGCAGCAGCCATTGGCATATGACTTAATGGGAAATCTTGTGGGGCTCATTTCAGTGAGAACCGTGGCAAGTGAAGTAGTAGACATTGATGTTCAAAGCTTGGTTGCCAAATTGAGGAAAGGGGTTGAGGAATTTAAAATAAAATATGGAAATGGAGTTAGTGGGGAGAAAGCATGTCAATTCTTTAGAGAGTTTGGGAACCTCATGACAAGGGATGTAGACAACTATAAATGCAGCAGTTGGGGCAGGTTTCCTTTCTATGAAACCAACTTCGGATGGGGAAAGCCATTGTGGGTGTGCCAGAGTACAGGACTGAAGAATCTAATTGTATTGATGGATACAAGAGATGGGGTTGGGATCGAAGTGTCCTTGACTTTCAAGGAAGAAACCATGGCCGTATTCGAAACCAATAAGGAGCTGCTTGCGTATGCTTCTGTGAATCCGACTGTCATTTATTAATTGCTACATGCAAAAGAAAAAGACGGGTGTATATTTTAAGGTATAGTATTAATAAATAAAAACTTGTTATAATATGGGTGTATTGATAACACCATGTAGCAGAGTTACGGTCATACTGAATTTTTTTGTCTTTCTTAATAATGGATCTTCGATGATCCCATTGTACCAAAAATAAAATTGAAAACGAGTGCCTTTCATTAAGTTAAATGTTTTTTTTCCCTTATTTGGTCCTGTGCTCAACCGCTGTGCCGCCAAGCTTAAGTTGTACCTAGTGCCAGACTGATTGTTATCATGGCATTAGATTAATGCTCGAGACCCTAAATGAGATTGAAAACGATGCAGAAATAGTTACACAAACACATATATAAGTAAATCCCAATGTAGAAGAAGTCTGGCTACAACTTTTGTACGCAACGTTTTCTATTGACAAAGTAGAGACCACGCCAGCACCAAATACTTGCATGCAACGCTATCTGCTTTGAGAGAAGAAGACATAATGGCCATAATTGAAAGCAATATGGAGCCGCTTGCAGTCTCAGATAACCACAACCTCAAACTTGATTGACGAATTAGTTAATAACCAAGAACTCGATTGATGACAAAAGCTAATTATCAGATATGGGGATGGCGTAGAAGCGTCCTTGACTCGATTGATGACAAAAGTCATGGCCGTATTCGAATGGACCTACGTAGAGAAAAATGCAGCATTTTGTCTACCGTGCTATCTTTTTAACAAACCATCTGGACATTCTGGGGAAAATGCTTACACTTTTGATGGATTTCAAAGTTGGAAGAAAGTTAGAGATGGAAAAAATTGTTCTTTTCTAAATCACGAGGGGAAAGATCCTAACTCCCCTCACAAGATTGCAGAAATATCATGTTTGGATTTGATGAATCAATCCTAGCATATACAGAAAGTCGTTGAGAATTATTCTTCCCAACAAATTGCAGACAAACGACTACAACTTAAGGCAACAATTGAAGTAGTCAGGTGGCTTGCATTCCAAGGATGTGCTTTTAGAGGCCATGATGAAAAAAATAATTCAATCAATCGTGGAAATTTTCTTCAAATGTTAGAAATATTGGCTACATATAATGAAAAAGTTGCTGATGTTATCTTAGATAAAGCTCCCAAAAATGCCTCTTACACATCACCACAGACCCAAAAAGAAATTTTACATGTTTTTTCAACTAAAGTGAAGAAAGCAATCTGTGAAGAAATTGGGGAATCAAAGTTTTGTATAATTGTTGATGAAGCGCGTGATGAATCCAAGAGAGAGCAAATGGCTATAGTGTTGCGATTTGTTGACAAAGAATGTCTTATTTAGGGGCTCTTTTTTGGGCTTGTTCATGTGTCAAACACTGAGGCATTAACTCTGAAAAAAGGTATCTACTCTATATTGTCTCAAAATTCACTAAATATTCAAAATATTAGAGGACAAGGATACGATGGTGCAAGTAACATGCGAGGTGAATGAAATGGGTTACAAGCTTTGATTTTGAATGATTGCTCATATGCTTACTATGTTCATTGTTTAGCACATCGATTACAATTGGCATTAATTGCATCATCAAGAGAAGTTATTCATGTTCACCACTTTTTCACTAAATTGACTTATATTGTCAATATTGTTGGTGCTTCATGAAAGCGTAATGATGAACTAAAAAATGCTTAAGCTGCTGAAATTGAGCACATGATTGCAATTGATGAACCAAATTGGCACCTTACAATGTGCTGGTGATACTCGTTGGGGTTCTCATTTGAAATCAATAGCTTGGTAAATATGTTTAGTGCAACATGCACAGTTCTAACTAATATAATTGATAACAGAACTACTTATTCTCAACGAGGAGATGCTGATGCAGCTTATGAGGCAATGACTTCATATGAATTTGTCTTTATCTTACATCTTATGAAAGAACTATGGAGATCACTAATGATCTTTGTCAAGCTTTACAATGTCAATCCCAAGATATCATAAATTCCATGAATCTTGTTTCTTCCACCAAAGCACTCATCCAACAATTAAGAGATCATAGGGTTATCAAATGGGCATTGATAAACAATCAAGATTAGAACATATTATGTATGCTCAATAAGAAGGATGGTTAGTCTCAAACCATTTGTGTAGTTGACACTAATACAAGTATATAGGTGCTCATTAGTGAATGAGTACTTTGAACACGATCAACTGTAGTTCTCCTATGGAGTTTTATCGACATGTCAGACGAGAACTCATAGTTGCAATAATGCAAATTAGTTCTTAGATTATGTCAAACGTGAATGTACAAAATGAATCTCTATCTTCGAGAAAGAAGGAGAATATTTCAAGATGTGATTCAACAAACTTTGGCCAAAGTATTTTGAGCTTGATTTAGAATGTTGTTCTTAATCATGTTCTTTTGAATCACATGTGGTTATGGGTTTGACATAATCAATCCTTATCCTAATAATATGATTTGAAACATTATATAAGAAAAGGATTGTATTGCATTGCAATTCCAACTTAATAGGTTCTTCATATGTTCGGGTTAGCTTGGGTAGCCTTGATATATTGCTAGATGTCACTCTTGGCTCGTGGAAGTCCTAGGATTGATTGTGATCAATTCATACAAAGGAAGAATTAAAAGGGGGTTTTAATTCCAGTTGATTAGAAAGAGTTCTAATATTTTCCCACTGCCTTGCTAATTAGAACCTAATAGATCGCACATCTTAAATGGTTAACTTTGAGTAATACAAATCAGAAAGAGGAAATCAATTTGATTGATTTTATGGAGGATTTACTATGTGTAAAATTGTATTTGGGCCATAGTAATAGTTAACGGGAAGCCCAAATGGTTGGGTATCAAGCCCAAGGGCTTAAGACACCTAATGTAACGACCCGGTCCTAAATAAATTGGAAAATATTAATTTATTAAGATAAAAGACCATTTTGCCCAAGAATATTTTATTAGGTTTAAAGTTGACTTTTTGACCAGGAAGGAATTTCGGAATTTCGACTATGTTGTTGCTTAGAGCATGGCGAGATGAGTCCGTAGACATGTAGTGGGCTTGAAACGGAGTTGTAACGAAGAAGTTACGAGCAAAATATCATCAGTGGCATAATCGTAATTTTTGTGAAAAGGGTTTGATAAAAATCTGATTTTTCTATCTCTCTCCCTCTCTCCTCCTACAGACTCTCTCTCTCTCTCCCTAACGGCAGCACCTTTCTCTCTCTCTATTTCCGACATTGGTATTGCTTGAGATGAAAAATGTGGTTTTAGACCAATTTTCGCTCGAAGTTTGCCGGCTCTGATCTCTCTACTCCGACAACCATTTTTGGCGATCAGGTTATAGAAATTCATCAATTCTTCATAATCTAGCTGATGGTTGGGTAGGATTACATTAATTTTGAGCGTAGGCAGTTTGATTTTCGAAGTGGAATTCGGCCGGTTTTAGGATCTCGATTCCGGCCATTTCCAGTCAGTTTTTTGAGGTAGGTGAACAAAAGTGGTTCCAAATAAGGTGTTACACCTAAGATAGGAGTCTTGAGTTGTGATTTGGAGTTTTTCCGGTGAAAGGTTATCGCTTTGGACACCCATGCATTGCCGGCGCGTGGGCTCTATAGAAAAAGGGCATTGTGTCCCGATGTGATCCTCAGGTTCTCACGAGTGCTTTGATAGGTTTGAACCGTTGGATTTTCCGGCTTATGGGGAGATTATGTGATGGTTAAGTCACACGTGGTGTTGGATTTTCCGACGTATGAGGAGATTATGTGATGGTTAGGTCACACGTGACATTGGATTTTCTGGCATGTTGACAGACCCTATAAGTGGCGTTGGATTTTCTAGCGTATGGGGAGATTATGTGATGGTTAGGTCACACATGGCGTTGGATTTTTCAGCTTGTTGACAGACCCCATATGTGACGTTGGATTTTCCGGCGTGTTGACAGACTATACGTGGCGTTGGATTTTCCGGGTATGAGGAGATTATGTGATGGTTAGGTCACACATGACATTGGATTTTCTAGCGTGTTGACAGACCCTATACATGGCGTTGGATTTTTCGGGGTATGGGGAGTTATGTGATGGTTAGGTCTCACGTGACATTAGATTTTCCGGCGTATGGGAGATTATGTAAAGGTTAGGTCTCACGTGGCATTGGATTTTCCAGCGTGTTGACAGACCCCGTACGTGGCGTTGGATTTTCCTGCGTATGGGGAGATTATGTGATTATTAGGTCTCACACGTGGTGTGGGATTCTTCCGGCATGTGAGACAGACCCCATACGTGGGGTTGGATTTTCTGGCGTATGAGGAGATTATGTGATTATTAGGGAGATGAATTAAGGATTTTTATACTAAGTTGGGAAAGAAAGATGTTTGAAAAAGATTGTGTTTGGTGAGTTGGGATTTAAAGAAAAGGGAAATGGATAAATTCTAGAGTCTATCATTTCGTATTACTGTAATTGATTATATGTTATTGGGACTCGGATGTTTGTAGGAAGAACCATGTATGGCTTGATCCCTCAGTAAGGATACGTAGGTAGCTTGGGGTCCCACCCAGTGCATGCTGACTAAAATTTACTCATGTCGTTTTATCGAGTTTGGTTCTGACCTTGGCATTGGTCCTGAAACTTGTTTGAAATGGAGGAGCGATTAGATAATTGTTCATTCTCCCGCTTGACTACGGGAGGGTAGTGTTAGTATGTTGTGGTCAAATTAGGGGCAAGACCCATTTGGATTGTTATACAATTTGGGGCTGACGCCTTAAACTACTCGTGATTGTGTTAGGAGGTTAAAACTTCGTATGTTGGATATTTGGGAAGTTAGATTATGGAAATTGCATTTGGCATTCATAAGTGTGTTTGAATTTATATTTGCCTTGTTTAAGGTACTATTTGGCTTAAGGATCTTGTTGGTAGTTTGGTTAAGGATTATTTGAAGGACGGAGGCCGACTTTGTGAATTGCATGAAATTATCTTGTGCATGCTACCGGTTGAGGATATTAAATGTGTTTTATGCAGGTTGAAATTCTGGAAAATATTCAAATTACAGGGGAGACTCTACCGAAATTTCGGCAGAAAGTGTCGTGCCTTTATTCCTTTTTAGCAAAGGAGGTTATAGTTTTAGTGAATGGGCCCCACATCGGTGTGATGTCAGGAATTCCACAGTATTCATCCTGGGTTTTGAAGAATACGGGGCGGGTCCTGTCACCTAAATATTATGATTTAAGTGTCACAAGGCCCAAAATTGTAACACCCCGACTCCAAATTTAATTCCTATTTTAATTTATTTAAGTGAAATTACGAATTTACCCTTGGGGTAGGGGTATTTTGGTCATTTTCTTATTCGGGAAGAGTTTAGGGCAGTGATTGGAATTTTTGGGTTGGTCGTGCTGAGACAAATCCGTAGACATGCAGTAAACTTGAATCGGAGTTGTAATGAAGATTTGGTGATCAAAGTAACTTTAGTGGCAAACTTGTAATTATTTCGAAAAGAGTAAAATTTGATTTTTTCACTTTCAAACTAGAGGTGTCAAGCGGGATGGGCCGGCCCATACGACACGAGCCCGATCCATTTAAATGAGGCGCGGCACGGCATGAGCACAAATAGTAATGGGCGTGCTCGACGATACGAAACTTAAGGGCCGGGCGGGATAAAAATGAGGTCAATGGATCGGGCGGCCCATGGCACGAGCCAGGCACGACAAGCACAGCCCACTTAACTTTTTTTTCTTTCTCAAAAGTCAAAATGCAAAAATTTGACATCTAATATCATTGTTTATATGTTTTTTTTATTTAATTTTTTATAATTATAAACATATATTTGATCTCTTTCATTTAGGGAAATTTCTTGGATCCTTAATTAATTAAATATATAAACTACAAATTAATTTAACAACATTAGACTTGATATCTAATCAGTACATATGACATATACGTTTATCTTATAATCAAAGTAAGACATTTCTTCGCATATAAAATAAAAAGTTGTTTAAGGATAAAAAGTTGAAGTGGACTTTGGGGAGTTGTACACTTTTTGCCCTCCACCTTTATATTGTTTGGATGTTTGATTGATTAATTTTTTCAAATAATTCATCATTTTTTGCCTCTAATTATATTTTTAATGTTTATAATTTGAATTATCAAGTAAAAAAAATGAATCAAGTGAAAAAACTTTAAATTAAATGGGTTGGTTCTTGGGCCCGAGTATGACACGAGCACTGCCCGGCCTGTTTCAATGTGGACATGGGCTTTGGGTCGGGCTGGGATTAATGATTTTACTAAATGGGCCGGCCCGGCAAGGCACGAAAACGTTAAAAGCACGAGTTTAAATGGGACGGGCCGGCCCGACATGGCCCATTTGACACCTCTATATATATATATATATATATATCTCTCTCTCTCTCTCTCTCTCTCCGCCAACAGCCCCCTTCCCCTTCGTTTTCTCACACCGTCACCCTCCAAGACTACCGCCGCTGCCACAGTCAAAGATTGGCCTCGAGACCGGTCTCGTTCGAACCGCCACCTCTCCTCGTTCTTTCCCGACCGGTCTCACCATCACTCGCCCATCGTGCTTGTCGAAATTAGTCAGAGCGGATTTGATAGAATTTCTCACCGCTCGATCTCTCTCCTCCAGCCACCAATTCCGACGAGTGAGGTATGGTTTCTCATCCATGTTCCGAATTCTAGCTGGCTGTTGCATAGGATTGGATCGATTTTGAGTATAGGATATCGATTTTGAAACCTAGGTTTTGGCCGAATTTCAAGGTGAAATTCCGACCAGTTGCCATCCAAATTGGACATTCTCGTAGTTGACTAATGTGATCCTTACCTCGAGAAGTATATAGGATAGGAAGGGTGAACGGTGATGTGGAGTATTTTCCATCGCCAGAAATTACTCTACACAACCCACGCGCTGTCGGTGCGTGGGAAAGGTGGGGAGGTCGCATTCCTATCCTGTTATAATCATTGTGTTGTCACAAGCGCGTAGGTGTGCTTGGATTTCAATTCGGATGTCATTTGACTATTGAACAGATTTCGCATATTGTGCATTATTATCCGGGTTCGATAGGTTCTGACCTTTGGATCGTTTCCAAATTAAAATATGTTGATCTAGGTAGTTCTAGAATCGTGTAGGATTTCGCGGATCGTGAATTGGAGCCCTGAATGTTCCAATTCAATAATTCGAAATGTGGTTTCTGACCATCCCTTTCGGACCACACCTGCAAGATGTAATTCCTAACCCGTAGTCGGACCTTAGGATATCTCGTTCTACGTACATGCACCGGGAACTTGGGGATTTAAGTATTTAATTTGTGATTTCCGTTTTGAAGTGACGTTATATTAATTAAGGGCTCGTATATCGAATTAGGTGCTCCGATCGATCTCACACAGGATGCGGGACCCCTTCGGAGCCAGGCAGCTTGGGATTATCTGTGAGTGGACTTTGTTTTCAATCATACACATGGTTTTATTGATAAAAGATTTATGGATATGTTTTAAATGGTATATGAGATATAATATATATTTGGTTGTTGAATTTGATGTTCTTATAAGCTGTGGCAATATGTTTTGGGTGGTGATATATTTGAGTATCGTGAGTATGTTTATATGGATTTTGGGAAATTCTAGCTATATTGTCTATGTGTTAGGTTGTTGAGGTGAGATTGTGGAAGGATTTGAGTATGAGGAGTTGTTGAGAGAAGTTGCATGATTACACTTTGTAAGTACCATCCCCTTGTTACTAGGCTTTCCACACGTGGCGTTGGTAGTTTCGGCGTATGAGAAGAGTATGTTTATTGCTTGGAATCATCACACATGGCGTTGTTAGTTTCGGTGTGTGATGATGTAGTCTACGCGCGTAGGACTTAGTATTGGAGCTACACGTGGCGTTGGAAGTTCCGGCGTGTGAGCTATAGAGTTTCGTCCCCCGGTTGGCCCACTCATCCCTAAATGCAGGATAGCACCTGTAAATCCTGCAGGCTAGCCAAACAATCCCCCGGTTGGATTGTTTCCCCGATACCTAGGTAGTGTGAGAAGTATATGATATACTTATATTTATATATTTATATATATATGGGTGTGAGTGTAAAGCAATTAGAGTATATGTAGTGGGTTGGTAAGAGCAATATAATTTTGGGAATGAAGTTTGTGGTTTGAGTGATTTTTGGGTTCAATGGGTTTCAGAGATTAATGTTTTTGAACATTTGATTTTGAAGTATAAACTTCCATGTCTTGAGCATTATTTTTACACGGTGGGGTTATTATTTTAAATGCAAACTTTGTTTTTGTCTACTCACATGTTTTCTGTTTTGCGCCCCAGACATGAGTCGCTCCAGGGAAGGTTGCAAGTGTGTACGAGGCTTGAACTGTGACTTCAGTAGTTAGTATTGAGTAATTTCTTTCTACTTAACTGTTGTTGTAAACTAAATCTGTTAGATGCTCTGTTATTGCCCATGTTAGGTTTTTACTTGAGGCCGGAGGCCATTATAGTATGTATTGTTGAATGTTGAAACCATGCTGCTAGTTGGGATTATTATGTTTTTTATGCAGGTTGAATTTTGTTGGGTTTGTGCATTTTATAGGGGAGACTCTACCAAATTTTGATAGAGACTCTTGGTTTTTAGTAAGTGGGCCCAGCATCGGGGTGATGTCGGTAACAAGACGGGATCCGTCCCCGTTTCGAGGTATTAAGGCGGGTCCTGTAAAAAATTGGAAGCCCATTGGGGTTTGGCCAAAAATTCTTAAGTAAATGTGTATGAGAATTGTTTCCATAAGCTAATGGACACACAAACACAATCCAATATCAATGAAATAGGTTTTATATATGATTTTGGGCCAAAATCTAAGCCTTTATACATTGGACCATATGTTTATTAAGTCTTGGGCCTTGATATTTTCAATATAGAAGAGGTTTTGGGCTAAAGCCTTGAAGGCTTTACTTATTTAGGGCGCTGAGTGGGGATTTTGCATGCAAAATATTAGCCAAGTGTCTAATTTTTATTGGCAAAGTGTTTGGCTAGATGGGTGAAGAAACCATCTAAGTGTGGGCAGCTGCCCACAGTAGGCATGTACTTGGTCCGCCAGTGCTTCATTGTATCCACAAGACTTATTTGCATATCCCTTTGCACCCAAGTTTTGGGGCCAAATAAAGTCTAAAAGATAGCATCTACGTGCCTTGAAGCAACCTTTCATATCTTTCATCTTCCACAGCCATTCCCACAAGAGATACACATATCTAACACCTTATTTGAAACCAATGAGAAGTTGCTTGCGTATGTTTGTGTGGATCTGGTTGTTATATAATTGCCATGTACATTTTGTTAATAAAGAAAATGTCCGTTATGGATCGATAACACTATGTGGTAATATGGTACAGCTACATTGGCAATATTTTACCCAAAAAAAAAAAAAACAAATTGAAATGGGTGCTTTCATTATGTTATGTACTTTTTCCCTTATTTGTCCCTGTGCTCAACCGCTGTGCAGCCAAGCTTAAGTTGTAGCTAGTTGACAATGAAGAAGAAAGTTTTATCATGGAATTTTACTAATGTTTGAGACCCCTGAATGAGGAGTTTTGAACATATAGAAATAGTCACACAAACACATCTATAAGAAAAACCCTTTTTACTAAGCAAAGGAAAATCCCAATGTATAGGATAAATTCTTGGCAACAACGTTTGTATACAACATTTCTACTCACGAAATTAGTAGTTAACCAAGAACTTGATGACGAAACAAAACTAATTATAGGATTGGATTGGAAGAAAAACTGAAACTATTATAAGAACTCAATTGAAAAAGAATATCAGAACACAAAATGTATGTTCTACCCAATTTTTATGTCGTTTTCGCATATGAAAATGTATAGTGAAAAATGGAAGAAAAAAAAAGTAAAGTGCAAGTGGCTTTCAAAATTGGCTAATTATAAATTGAAGTAGAGTCTTGAAACTATCAACTTGTCAGTTTCTTTATCAGCTTTCTCTCGATGTTTATTGTATGCCGGCCGTTACTGTCTTGTATTCCATCATTATCTAATTATAGAAGATTGTATTTCATACGTTTCTTTAATGCCATATGGCGCCATATAATATATTCGGGCAATTAGCTGAATAAATTACCTGAACTTCACATTGCAAAGGATGTGTAGTTGTGGGGGAATTTCTATGCGTCTTTATATGAAGGGGTCAAGGTTGTGGTGTTTGTTATGAAACTCTAGTGTTGAGCAAGATGGGTTTAGGGATCAAGGTTGAAGTCATTCACAAGGAAACAATTCAACCATCATCTCCAACTCCTCACCACCTTAAAAATTCCAACCTCTCTGTTTTTGATCAGTTTCTTCCAGATATTTATGTCCCAATCCTTCTCTTCTATCCCAACAATAATTGTGAAGAGGTCAATAATTTGGTAGCTGAGAGATCCAAGCTTCTAAAAACATCATTATCTGAGACCCTCACTCATTTCTATCCCTTTGCAGGAAAGTTTCAATATAATGATTCAATATGTTGCAATGACCATGGGGCTGCATTTCTTGAAACCCAAGTCAACTGTCCCATATCGAAGATTTTGGGAAAACCCGATTTCGTGATGCTAAAACAGTTGCTTCCAGCTGATACAGAATCCAGACAAGAAGGCGCAAGCTATCTGGTACAAGTCCAGGCCAACTTCTTCGGCTGTGGTGGAATGGCAATTGGAGTATGCATTTCGCATAAGGTATCTGATGCATCTACAATCAGCAAATTCATTAGTAGCTGGGCTGCAATTTCCTTTGGCTCCAATAGCACTACTCCTTTGGTGCTTCCTGCAGAATTTGGTGTTGCATCTTCTCTCTTCCCACCACTAGATATCCTAAACACACCCCAACCCCCCATGGAGTATGATAAAGAAAACTTGATCACAAGGAGATTTGTGTTTGATGCCTCAAAGATCGCTGCTCTCAAGTCCAAAGTTGCCACTGCCACTGTGCCAAACCCAACGCGTGTTGAAGTTGTGTCAGCGCTCATTTGGAAGTGTGCATTTGAAGCATCGAGATCAAACCTGGGTTCTGTAAGGCCATCAGAGTGGTTTCAATTTGTGAACATGCGAAAAATATTGGTGCAGCCATCGGCAGAAAACGTAGCGGGGAATGCATTGGCGCTGGTTTCAGCAAAGACTCATGGAAGTAAAGTAGATGGTGATGTTCAAAGCTTGGTTGCTAAACTCAGGAAATGCTTTAAGGAGTTTAAAGTAAAATATGCTAATGATGTCAGTGGGGAAGATGTATGTGAATTCTTCAAAGATTATTGGAAACTCACCGATCAGGATGATGTAGACACCTATACTTGCAGCAGTTGGTGCAGATTTCCTTTCTATGCCGTCAATTTCGGATGGGGAAGGCCATCATGGGTGAGCCAGAGCATGGAATACAGGAATCTGATTGTGTTGATGGATACAAGAGATGGGGATGGCATAGAGGCATGCTTGACTCTCGATGAAGAAGAAATGGCCATATTTGAAGTAGACAAGGAGTTGCTTGAATATGCAGCTTTAAATCCAACTTTAGTTTAGTTTGCTTACTTTAGATGAATATTGCTGTACCTTCGATGATCTCTCAATGTTTGATGCTTGTATTCAGTTTGTACCAAAAATAAATTTAAGACGTGTGCTTTCATAAATTACAAAAAGCATGTCATTAGTTTGGTCACTAAATTGTCGGCCGAAGAGAAAGAGAAACCTCACTGTTAAAATATGAAAACTATGAGAGAATATTTGTTTGTGGGAATTTTCTGTGTGTTCTTTTCCTTGTAGGAGGTCATATTTATAATATAACGAAACCTGAATGGGCAAGTAAATAATAAATTCCTAAATCTATTTATAGTAGGAAATCAGGAATTAAAGTAAATCAATTACAATTATAATAGGAATTCTTGGTGTGTAAGGAAAGTAAGTCAATATCCAAAAGTCACGCCAACAGTCTCCCTCACGTTGGTGTATAGATGTCGCCAATACCCAACTGATCCAGTGAATTGTGAATGCTTTACTGGAAATCGCCTTTGTCAAAATATCCGCCAATTGATCCTCGGATTTCACAAATGGAAACTGAAACACTTTAGCCTCAAGCTTCTGTTTGATGAAGTGTCGATCCACCTCAACATGTTTAGTATGATCATGCTGAACCGGATTCTGTGCAATGGCTATAGCAGCCTTGTTGTCACAAAAGAGATTAATTGTGGATGTAGGTTTATACCCAAGTTCAGTAAGCAACTTTCTTAACCAAAGAAGTTCACAAATCCCTTTAGTCATGCCTCTGAAACTCGGCTTCTGCACTGGATAAAGCTACTACATTCTGTTTCTTACTCCTCCATGTCACCAAATTACCTCCCACGAATGTGAAGTAACCCGATGTGGATTTTCTATCTGTTACATTACCTGCCCAATCTGCATCTGAATAACCATCAATATTTAGATGACCATGCTTTGAGAACATAAGTCCTTTTTCCAGGTGCAGACTTCAAATATCTAAGTATCCGAAGAACTGCATTCATGTGGTCTTCACTTGGAGAGTGCATAAATTGACTGACAACGCTCACCGTATAAGCAATGTCTGGTCAAGTATGTGACGAATAGTTTAATCTTCCCACTAACCTTTGGTATCTTTCTTTGTTAGTTGGAACTTGATCCGGATATTCTCCAAGATGATGATTCTGAATAATAGGAGTGTCCGCAGGTTTGCAAACTAGCATTCTTGTGTCTGTCGACAAGTCCAAGACATATTTCATTTGAGAGAGAAATATGCTTTGCTGAGATCGAGCCACCTCAATTTCCAAGAAATACTTGAGTCCACCTAGATCCTTCATCTCAAACTCCGTAGCCAAATAGTCTTGTAGTTGTGATATTTCATGTTTATCATTCTCAGTAATAATCATATCATCAACGTGGATTATTAATGTTGTTACCTTCCCTTTTCAATGTTTCAAGAACAGAGTATGATATGAGTTGCACTGTTTGAAACCATTGTTCTTCATTGCCATGGTGAACCGTCCAAACCATGCACGTGATGAGTGTTTCAACCCATACAATGCTTTTTGTAACCTGCAAATTGTTCCAGTCTGAGTAGTATTATATTCATGAGGGATGTCCATGTACACCTCCTTCGTGAGTTCGCCATGTAGAAAATCATTCTTTACATCAAACTGGTGTAGTGGCCAATACAAATTAGCTGCAAGGGACAATAAGACTTTGATGGTATTTAACTTTGCAACTGGAGCAAATGTTTCTTCATAGTCTATACCGATAGTCTTTTTTCCTCGTGGTATAGTCTCCAATGTCCAAGTCTGATTTTTCCCAAGAGCTTTCATCTCCTCTTTTATAGTTTGGACCCACTTAGGATCTTTCAATGCTTCAGAGATCTTGGTTGGAATATGGATAACAGACAACTGGTGCACAAAAGTCTTGAGTGGTTCAGACAGCTTATCAGTGGATACATGATTTGGAATTGGATACTTGGATGTCTTGCCAATATTAGGTGAACAACGGTTTGGTGGCTTCCCACGATTTTGCCTGAAAGGTAATTGATATCCAATACTTTTATCCTCTAAATGACAGAACCACCGAATTTCCCGGAACCGAGGCGAATCTGTTGAAACCCGATATCACCCGATGTCGGGCCCACTCACAAGATCAGTAACCTCTTTTTCAAAAGGAGTAGAGGCACGAGACTTTCTGCCAAAATTTGTGAGTCTCCTATAAATTGAACATTCCCCAACTTTCAACCTTTGCACAAAATTCACATTTTAATATCCCAACGGGCAGCATGCACAAGATAACAACATGCAGTTCACATAAATGGCCTCTGGCCTTCTGATAATCCAAAGCAAACTACCAACCACGCAATCAACATAAAATAACTTCCCCAAGCATCCAACACGCGGGGTTTTAACCTCCTATCACTATCACAAATAGTTTGGGGCCTCAGCCTAAACTGTGCAACAATCCGACAAGGATTTTAAACCTAACTAAATCTAATCCGCTCACTTAGTCCACCGAACAAGCCTCAATTCAACCAAGTTCCCGGACCAACAACGAGGTCCGAACAAATCTCAATATACGAGGCTAAAGTTTAGCCCGCAGCTGCACCTAGTAACCCGGCTGCCTCATACCCTTCTTGAGGATCAAGCCACACGTAGTTCTTTCTCTAAAACCCTTTTTCTCTAAAACACAACTCAACAAAACCTCCCCATAAGCCGGAACATCCAAAGTCACGTATGGGCCTGTCCGCACGCCGGATAAACCTACGACACGTGGGACCTCAACACAATATCACATATCTCCCTTCATACGTCGGGACGCACCGACCACGTATGAGGTTTGTCAACACGCTGGCTACTCTTACGACACGTGTGACCTCAACACAATCACATATCTCCCCTCATCGTCGGGACGTACCCGACCACGTATGGGTCTGTCAACACGTCGGCTACTCCTCGACACGTGCGACCTCAACACAATCACAAATCTCCTCATATTTGGGACGCACCCGGCCAAGTATAGGTCTGTCAACACGCCGGCTACTCCTATGATCGTGCGACCTCAACACAATCACAAACCTCCCCTCATACGTCGGGGCGCACCCGGCCACGTATGGGAGTCATCAACTGCCGGCTACTCCTCGACATGTGTGACCTCACACAATATCACATATCACCCCTCATCGTCGGGACGTACCGGCCAAGTATCAACACGCTGGCTACTCCTATGACACGTGCGACCTCACACAATATCACATATCACCCCACATACGTCGAGACGCACCCGGCCACGTATGAGGTTTGTCAACACGCCGGTTAGTCCTACGACACGTGCGACCTCACACAATATCACATATCACCGTCGGGAAGCACCTGGCCACATATGGGGTCTGTCAACATGTCGGCTACTCCTACGACTCGTGCGACCTCAACACAATCACATCTCACCCCTCATACATCGGGGCCTTTGGCGGTATGGGTCTGTCAACACGCCAGCTACTCCTACGACACGTGTGACCTCACACAATATCACATATCACCCCTCATCGTCGAGGCGCATCCGGCCACGTATGAGGTCTGTCAACATCAGGGGAGGTACATAGGGTAGTGCGTATTGCACTCCAAACTGACATTCTATACTCTTTTATACCTTTAAATATACACATAAATATTTATAAATTTCTAATATTGTATACACCTCAACCCCAATATAGTATTCGATAATCCCCGAATTTAAATCAATGAATTAATATTCTAATCCCACATAACCAACATACAATCGAGACCCGTCACTATGGTTATTTTAATCTTCCTAGGAAGGTAACACTACCTAGGAAGTCTCACGGTCAATCCCGGGGTCAAACTACCCACCCTAGGTCAAACGGGCCCACGGGGCCCACGACCTACAAATTCCGATATGAAAGTTCCTATAGGTTCTACAAGGTCTAGGACACATTCCTGCAAGTTTGGTCCAGATCGGACCGTCGGATCGCTCACGATCGCACTATCGGACGGTCACTGAAACCCTAGCCCTAGGGTTGGCATTTTCGGAGTATCTGGGACTCCGTTTCTCGATCCGTCGAATCCTACACGATCCTAGGAATACCTAGATCAACATATATTAAATTGGAGTCAATCTAACGGTCCGAACCTATCGTACCCGGATAACCCACAATATGTGTAATCCATTCGGGTTCAAGCGTCAACCGGTTGGAATCCGAAAGAACCCACGCACTCATGAAAACCAGAGATCACATCAGGACCCAAAGTCCTTTTACTCACGAGCCGCCACAAGCACCGGCAGCGCTTGAGTGTCAAGCGATAACCCATCGCGGAAAAACCCAAAATCATGGCTCAAGACTCCTACCCTAGGTAAAAAACTCTATTTGGAGTCACTTTTGTTCTTGGGCATACCCCAAAAACTTATCGGAAGTGGCCGGAATCGCTATCTCAAAACCGGTCGAACCCTAACTCAAAAATCAGATAATCTAGGCTCAAAATTAATGAAATCCTACCCATCAATCAGCTAGATCATGAGGAAAGGATAGATTTCCAAAAATGGCGGTCGGACGACGGAGAGCGAAGCCGACGAAGTTTCAAGCTGAAGAAGTTTCAGTGAAATCGAGCTTTTCTCTTCAATTTTCAGAGAAATCTCGATGGCTAGCGGTGGGACTGGTGTGGTAGGAAGAGGGCGGCGGCCGGTCATTTGGTACCGCCTCGTCGACTTTGGTGGCCGGATGAGTGACGGCCGGCCAAAAGCGTGGCGATGTGGTGGTATCATAAACCAAAGGAGAGAGAGAGAGAGAGAGAGAGAGAGAGTCAGTTTTATTAAACCATTTTCGCAATATTTACGGTTATGCCACTGAGGGTATTTTGATCGTATCTCTCTCGTTACAACTCCTATTCAAGCCCACCACGTGTCTACGGACTCATCTCACCATGCTCTACGCAACGGTACTGCCAAAATTTCCAAATTCCTTCTCGGTCAAAAAGTCAACTTTAAGCCTCATAAAATATTCTATGGGCAAAATGGTCCTTTTATTTGAATAAATTAATATTCGCCAAATTATTTAGGACCGGGTCGTTACACTAAATGCACAAGTCTAGTAGGAGTAATTACCTCAAGGATATTCTCGGGAGATTGGTCTGCATTGGTGCTGTTGAGTTAGAAGGGGTCTTCATCTTGTTGTTACTGTATTGTCTGTAGGTGTGAGACTCGGATCAGAAATATCTTCACATGGATCAGGTGGGTTAGGCAATTGATCGCTATGAATAGGCGATTGATCGCACCGAGAGTAATCTAGTGCTCGGACTCGGAACGATCGATCATTTACATGAGGAGAATTTCTTCGTTTTCCAAGTTGCTCCACTGCTCTTCGCCGTATCTCCCCTGAGCGTAGAATTGAATAATGGGTCATGGAAGAACGGCTCAGATTCGAAAGGTCACATCAAAGTGACATAGATGCGTCGGTAGGAGGTGATAACAGTAGCTTTTACGATGGTGGCATAACCCACCAAAACACAACGCAAGTGCACATGGATCAAGTTTGCTATGTTGATTTTTGTGGAGATGAACGAAAGCCACACATCCAAAATTTAGGGCGTAAGTACCAAAATAGAGGACAGTCTGCATTGCACAAGCACTGTAAGGGAGTTTTAAAGGTCAATACATCAGAAGACATGCGGTTAATCAGGTGAACTGCGGTGACAATAGCATCATCCCAGTGATGGCGAGGAACATGAGCGCCAATCAAAAGTACTCGGGCAGTTTCAAGAAGATGTCGAGGACAAGTCGTCTCATGGATAATTCCATGTTGTTTGAAGTAAGTCTGAAAGTCATGATTGACAAATTCGCCACCATTGTCTGAGCGAAGAATTTGGATTTGAGCATTAAACTGAGTTTTCATCTGTTTGTAGAAGGACTGAAAATGGGAAAACACTTTGTTTTTATTCTTTAGCAAATAAAGCCATGCCATTCGTGTACAATCATCTATGAATGTGACAAACCATCGAACACCAGAAGTGATAGGGGAAGATCCCCAGACATTAGAGTGAATTAACGTAAATAGAGTAGTACACTTGTTCGTACTCAACAAGTAGAGCACACAGTGACTCTTGGCCAAAATACAAGTATCACATGTGAAGTCAGAGTCCTTGAAATCTGAGAATGAATCGGGTATAAGATGCTTCATATAACTAAAAGACGGATGTCCTAATTGACGGTGCCACAACCATATTTGCTTTTGTTTGCTATCAAAGGGATGCGTCACTGCTATTAGCCACGTCGGGTGAAGTCGTGACATAATATAGCCCCCTCTCTTAGTACCACGACCAAGAATCTCCTTAGTGTGAATATCCTGAAGCAAACAAAAAATTGGGTAAATCAGTACACAACAATTCCATTGTTCAGAAGCTGACTAGCTGACAACAATTTAGTGGATAAAGATGGAACAAGTAAAGTATTAGACAGTGTGAGAGAGGATGAGAGTGCAACAGTGCTAGCCCCCATCACAGGATAAGTAACGCCATTGGCATTTGCAATACAAGTTCGTCAAGGTTATGTAGTATTCAGAAAATCATCAGGATCAAACGTCATATGATCAATTGCACCAGAATCAATTATCCAGCTCTTGGAATCAATCTTATAGGAAGTATGGAATCTATAACCAGTACCATTACTGGTCATATTGCATTGTCTTCGATCTTTAAGAGTAGCCCTGTCAGGGTAGCCATGCAATTTAAAACAAGTTTCAAGAGTGTGTCTTGGATCACCACAATATCGCATAATCTGGTCCATGTGTCGGGGTCGTTAGTCGAGAAGTCATAATCATGCAGTGAAGATGCATAAGATCTGAGTTGAGTAGGAATTCGGATTGGGATATGAGCCTAAGTCGAGGCCAAAGTCGGAATCGAAATCGGGGTCGAGTGCGAATCGAGAGACAAATTCGGGGTTGGGGTCATCATCGGAGTGGGGTTGAGTCGTCTTGAGTCGAGTCGTCGTCATTATAGTCGGGGTTGGGTTGAGTCGTCAAAATAGGATCTGATTCGGATCGGGTTGGGTCATCAAAATAGGATCTGATTCAGGATCGATTGAGGCCAAAGTCTGCATCTGTAGGAGTTGAGCCATCTGGGCACTCAACTCAGGCTATGGTTGGTTGAGTAGGAGAGAAGGAGTCGGTGGTGCTACCTCCATAAGGGTTGAAAAAATCATCAACCTCCATAGCGGCAGTGGTGGTTTGAAACTAAAGTCAGCAATTCCAAGATCGCTGCTCTGATACCATGCTAAAATATGAAAACTATGAGAGAATATTTGTTTGTGGGAATTTTCTGTGTATTCTTCTCCTTGTAGGAGGTCATATTTATAATACAGCGAAACCTGAATGGGCAAGTAAATAATAAATTCCTAAATCTATTTATAGTAGGAAATCATGAATTAAAGTAAATCAATTACAATTATAATAGGAATTCTTAGTGTGTAAGGAAAGTAAGTCAATATCAGTCACTAGTTGGTACAACCTATAATTTCAGGGCTCATTTGCCAGTGCTTCTTCAAGAGTCCTTTTTTAGAGCTTATGAGCCGGAGTGCTTACTTTAGAAGCAATCCCAAATGAGCCTTGAAATTATATTTCTTGTCTTGATTGTTATTATTGTTATTATTACTAATAAAAAATTAGAATCTTTTGTTCTGAAATGAGCTTTGAAATTTTCAATTGGCCTGGTTATTTCAAAATGGGATCATAATCAATCTAGAGGGCTTGTTTAACTATTAGCAATAGCACGTTACTTTATTATTATTATATTATTATTAAATATATGCATCCCTCCTACTCGTTCAACTGAAGAAATCTAAGTACAAGGCATTATCTGCCCATTAATCCAATCTACTGTACACGTTAGCATGACTTGGATCATGAATGTTTAATGGTTTTCAAAGTTGATATATGCACAGAACACAGAGGATTCAATTTGATGTGTTTCTTAAGTTAATGTCATCTTTGTAGCATATGGCATATATGATAAACTAAAAATACACAAGTGTGGAACTCAAGTTGCAACGTTGAGGATATGGATTATATGTTTCTTTATTGTCCCATATGTATGTGTCATGTGGGGCATATAATAAACTACTTCAGTTTCACATTGCATCGGGGAATCTTGTAATGTGTCTTTATATATGGAGGTGATGGTGATTGTTATGAAACACAAGTGTGGAGCAAGATGGGTTTAGGGATTAGGGTTGAAGTACTTCACAAGGAAAAAATTCCACCTTCCTCTCCAACTCCCCAACACCTCAAAACTACAAACCTCTCTGTCTTTGATCAGCTTATTCCAGATGTTTATGTCCCAATACTTCTCTTCTATCCCAACAATACTAATAGTGACCATGATATTGATGAAATATGTGAGCTTCTAAAAACATCATTATCTGAAACCCTCACTCACTTCTATCCCTTTGCAGGAAAGTACCAATGCAATGATTCAATCCGTTGCAATGACCACGGGGCTGCATTTCTTGAGGCCCAAGTCAACTGGCCCATGTCAAAGATTTTGGAGAAACCAGATTTTGGGATGCTAAAACAATTGCTTCCAGCTGATATGGGATCCAGACTAGCAGACCCAAGCTATCTTGTACAAGTCCAGGCCAACTTCTTCGAATGTGGTGGAATGGCAATCGGAGTCTGCATTAGTCATAAGGTTGCTGATGCGTCTACGATCAGCAAATTCATTACTAGCTGGGCTGCAGCTTCCCTGGGCTCAGTCAGTACTACTGATCAAGTAGTACTTCCTGCAGCAGATTTTGGTGCTGCAGCTTCTCTTCTCCCACCACTAGGTTTTCTCAACTCACCTCTACCCATAGTGGAATTTGCTAAAGAAAAGTGGACAACAAGAAGAATTGTGTTTGATGCCTCAAAGATTGCTGCTCTCAAGTGTAAAGCTGCCACTGCCATCCTGCCAAAGCCTACACGTGTTGAAGTATTGTCCGCGCTCATTTGGAAGTGTGCCACTGAATCATCACGATCCAAATTGGGTTCTATAAGGCCATCAGCGTGGCTTCCATTCGTGAACATGCGGAAAGTATTGGTGCAGCCCTTAGCAGAAAAATTTGAGGGGAATTTTTTCGGCGTCTTCGCAGCAAAAGCCAAAGTAAGTGAAGATGATGATGATGAAGATGTTCAAAGGTTGGCTGCTAAACTCAGAAAAGGCATTGAGGAGTTTAAAGTGAGATATTCTAATGGTGTTAGCGGGGATGATCCATGTGAAATCTTCCAAGAGTTTGGGAGCCTCATGGATGGGAGTGATGGGGACGCCTACAGTTGCAGCAGTTGGTGCAGGTTTCCTTTCTACACAGTCGATTTCGGATGGGGAAAGCCATCGTGGGTGACTCAGTGTATGGAATTCAAGAATATGATTGTGTTGACAGATACAAGAGATGGGGATGGCGTAGAAGCGTCCTTGACTTTGAATGAAGAAGTCATGGCTATATTTGAAAGCAATAAGGAACTGCTTGCATATGCTTCTCTGAATCCGTCTGTCATTTAATTAGTACCAAAAAGGAAAATAAATAACAAAAGGCCTCCCTTGTGATTCTTAGATGAACATTATTGCTGGAGCCTTGATGATCTTTTCATTGTTTTCGTATTTGTTCACTTAAGTTTGTACGAAAAATAAAATTTAAATTCGGGTGCTTTCAATACATTGTTCTTTCTTTTCCTTTGTTGGTATAGTCAGTCTCAATCCTATCCAGGACAAAAAGAAAGCCTGGATACTATAAAACAGAAGACTTGGGATATAATTACAATTTAATATATGCCAACTCCTTAGCGTATAGTTCTCTCCTTAATAGAAAAAAAGGTATGAAAAGAAGGGGTTTTTAGTTTCCTAATTTATTTGGGCTAGGTTTTTAGTTTCCTAGTTTATTTGAGTTAGGATTTTTGTCTAATGCTACTTCATACTCATCCAGTTTAATGGTTTGACTGTCCGAAGCCCATTCCCCTTGGAACGTATGAAATTTTTTGGTGCAGTTTTAAAGAAAACAAAGAGTTACGATTTCATCCCAATTGAATACGACCATGTTTTTTAAAAATTTTAATTTCCTAATTTATTTGGGTTAGGTTTTTAGTTTCTTAATTTATTTGGGTTAGGTTTTTAGTTTCCTAATTTATTTGGGTTAGGTTTTTAGTTTCCTAATTTATTTGAGTTAGGACTTTTGCTTTTTGAGGTAGGATTTTTGCTTCAGCCATCTCATTCGTAAACCCAGTCTCTGGTTCATGCTTTTCTTCTCTCCCTCCTCATTCGTAAACCCACAGTATCCCATTCATATTTGCCTCTGGTTCATGCTTGCGATTCACCAACTGTTATCCAGGTGAGGCTTTGCACTCTTACTACAAAAAAAGTCAACAATGGTTACCATTTTATTGGTGACTGTTGACATCTTTAGTCACCTTTTTTAGTGAGTAAAAGTAATAATCACCATGTAGTTACAATTGTGGGCTTCATTACATATGAAGACGTTACTAAAGGCTATTGTCACCGATATAACAACATTCGTGACATTGTGGAAATTGACTCTTAACAGCATGTGGGGCCCATTATCTTTCCAATCAACTTTAATTTACAATATTTTATTACTTATTTGACTATCCAATCAACTTCATATTACGTATTTGATTGTTAATAGTATTTAAGTACAATGGGGCCCATCAAATTCAACAAATTGACAATACATTTTTGTTACTTAAATCTATATCTGTGTATTAGAATTATTAAAAAAAATTACAATTTCTATTTGTACATCAATTTTTAATAATTAATTAATAAAATTATTGTTTTTATTAATGTATGGTGTTTATTGTAATTTCATTAAAATTCAATAAACAATTTAATAAAGATATTGACTTTCATTGCAATTTCCTCTAGTACAGTAAACATTTCATAAACAAATTAACTTTGATTTCATAATTTTCATTACAATTTACACATATGGAGGATTAAACCTCCCAAAATATTAAGTCACTAGTAACTAAATATACAATCATTTGGGATCTACTTTCAAAATAACTAATTTCAACCCACTTGAGCTTGGTCTTCAACAAGGAAATGGCATACCCTAGTACCAATGAAGCAATTATGATCAAAATACCAAACTAACATGTATTTTGGTATTATGAATTTCATAATACCAAAACACATATATATTGATAAGCATGATGTTAACAAAATGCATACTGGTACTGCATGGTCCACATACCATAATTTGGAACCATATTTTTCAAACTTTGAAAGGGCCTACATTCCTGCATGAAGTAATCACAAAGAATATATATATATATATATATATATGTTAACTGTGCATTCTATTACATGGATGCCTCTGTAACAAACAGCACAAGACAACATATCCTAAAATACAATCAAATTCAGCCTCACCATAGCTTTTGCAGCTGTCTCATTCATAGGTGTTCCATTCTTTCTTAGGTGGCATAGTTCAAACATTTTGCATCTGTCAGGGGAGACACCCCTGTGATTCACCTTCTAAAATCCACCATGCAGTTCACATATCAAATATTATTTTAAATCATAGCATGAGTACCTAAAAGAAGTTTTTCTTAAACCATCCACAAAATCACTTGCTCGTGGCCCATTAATTAAAAAATTGAAAGTATATACCAGCTGTTCTATGGTTTTATCGTTTATATACTATCAAAACATTATGAGAACTTGCATAAGCAGACATACAATATGATAACATGCTCCACATTAATTGAATAATAGAGTTCTTGACTTGCGGACACAGGCAAATCAGGGGATATTCAGCATCCAGAGTGAAGTTGGAAATGTAAGTTTTGTTTGTACCATTTGCAGATATATGCTTTGTGTTTATTGTGTTTGTTTCTCTTCGTAACGTTGAAGAATGTTTGTTGTTACAGTTTAGTTCTGTATGTAATTGGTTGTCTTATTGTGTAGATCTTTAGGGGTTTCTTGTTATCTGAAGGCTTTCGTGAAATCCACACGCCAAAACTGAATGCGGGTTCAAGTGAAGGTGGTGCTGCTGTGTTTACACTCGACTACAAGGGTCAACCTGCCTGCCTAGCCCAATCACCCCAGCTTCACAAACAGTTGGCCATCTGTGCTGAATTTCGCGGGGTTTTTGAGATTGGTCCTGTTTATAGAGGCGAGGACTCAAATACCCATAGGCATTTGTGTGAATTTACTGGTCTTGATGTTGAAATGGAGATTGACTTGCACTATTCTGAGGTAGAATTTGAATGTCAAAGGTCTTCTTATCCCTAGCAGCCAATATGATCATGGATGTGAGTTATTGAGCAGTTAAATGCTTGTTTTTACAGGTGATGGATATTGTTGCCCGTTTATTTGTTACAATATTTGGCAATTTGAACAAAACTTGTCAGAAGGAGCTTGAAGCAGTAGGGAGGCAATATCCCTTCAAACCATTGAAGGTAATAATCCTTTTTTTTTTTTTTTTTGGACTTGATATTTGTAATGTTGCCTATTTGATTCTGATTATTGACATTTCATAAATTTGCAGTATTTGCCGGAAACTCTACGACTTACGTTTGAAGAAGGTGTTCAAATGCTTAAGGTTAGGAATATTATGTTTATTTACTTACATATATGTTTTTTTTTTTCATGCATGGAATGCTAAACATGCACAACGACCTGCTTTCAGTTTCAGAATTTTCTCTTTTTATTTTAGTTTGACCTCCTTGTACAGGATGCTGGCGTTGAAGTGGATCCTATGGGGGACCTTAACACTAAGGCTGAGAGAAAACTAGGGCAACTAGTTCTGGGGAAGTAATTTTTTATTTGCTTGCTCTATATCTTCATAAGTATATGTTTTAATTTGTTCTTGCTTAATTTAAATTCTGTTGTTATTATAAATGTTTGTACTGGATTTTACTTGATCATAGGTACGGCACTGAGTTTTACATACTGCACCGGTATCCTTTGGCTGTTAGGCCATTCTATACGATGCCTTGCCACGACAATCCTGCCTACAGTAATTCATTTGATGTTTTTATTCGAGGTAAATCATCAATGGTTGTATCAGCATCGTTGTTACATTTATATCCTGAATGATTTTGGATTTATATATCAATGAAAATCTAATTATCTATTTTCCATCCTTTAGGTGAGGAGATAATTTCTGGCGCCCAGCGTGAGCACAGACCAGAGTTACTTGAGAAAAGAGCACAAGCATGTGGGATTGAATTGAAAACAATTTCAACATATATAGATGCTATTAGGTATTGTTAATTTTTTCTTCCCTAGTTATGTTGTTTAGCATGAGTTTCTTCTGCTCGGGCTCTTGTTAACCCTTGTGATGGCTCTTACAGAAATGGTGTAACTCTGCACGGTGGGTTCGGGGCAGGGCTGGAGCGTGCTGTCATGCTTTTCCTTGGTTTGGACAACATTCGCAAAACTTCTCTGTTCCCTCGCGATCCACGTAGGCTTGCCCCCTAGTATATTCAAGCGGCATGTTTTTTGAAATTTTGGCAGAATTTGATCTTTAGAGTCTTTAGGTAATATACGATTTGAAGTGAATGGATGGATGGGTTAGAAGAAATCTGTTATATATCTATATGGGAAGTAGATTGTAGATGGAATCCTCATTTCTAGACCATTTTGATTTAGTTTCAAGGCTAAAGATGCTCCAAAACCTAACAATGTATAGATTTCATATCAAACGAGCTATCCACATTTTGAAGTCATTCCAAATGGACAGCGAGTATTTTCCAATTTGTTCATTGCTACTGCAAGCATGATAAAAGTTGTGGTTTGAATCTTGCTACAAATGTTTGAGAGAGGGATAGTTAAGGATTATGTGGCTTAACTGTTGGTGCACCACTTGGGTTCTTGTAAAATGAAAGCTTCTCAGTTTTGGTGCAACTATTTCTAGTGACTTTAATTGCCTTCAATGATTCAGCAGAAATGGTCTCCAAGCAAGAGAGGTTTCCTTGATGGGTTCCTGAATACTTTGTGACAATTCTTTTTATTTTTTGGGTGCTCAGTCATTAAAATTTTAAGGGTAACTGCTGAATATTACCCCGAACTATTACGGCTATCATGAAATTATGAGGTTGTGTCTTCTTTTTTTCTTTTTCTTTTTTTTCAATTCTGGTCCTCAAGGTTAACATGTGTGCTCACAAGTAGTCTCTGCCATTCGGTTACATCCAGAACTCTATAAATTGTTGATGTGGCATTGCCACATGGATTAAATAAAAAAAATATTTTTTTAGGGTACTGATTTTCTCACTCCCTTTTATTTTTTAATACTTTTTTTTAATAGCAAAAGTAAAGAAACTAATTTTATATTTTCAAAATTAAAGGAAAAACACACTCTCCTAAAGAAAATTGCGTCGGCATAGGTCTATACTTGCCATATTAGCAGGGTATAGCCGGGCGGCTATATTATTTCTTAAACAAAATTTAAAAAATTTAGTATAGCCGGGCGGCTGTACAATATATACACACACACACACATTTTTTTTAATAAAAGGACCCACCCAGCACCTAGGCGCCACGTGTGAAGCCATGCGGCTACACTATTTTTTTAAATAAAAAATTGGTAAAAACGAATATGGCGTCTTGGCGATACTATTTCTTTAAAAAATATTTAAAAATATATAAAAGGACCCACCCACCGCTTAGGCCACGTGTCAAAACAGTAAAGCCATGCGGCTATACAGGTGGTAAAAAGTGCATAGCCGTGCGGCTACACTAATTTTATATTTTCAAAATAGTAAAAAAAGGAAAACAACATCCTCCGATGAAATTTCGTCCGCACATGTCTATACCGTCAAATATTTGCCGGATTAGACCTCTCCCGATGAAATGTACCTCCGCCGGCGAATTTTTGTCGGAGAGATCTCTTACGCAAACTTTGCGGCATAGACCTGTGCCGTCGAAAGTTTCAAAAAATACAGATGGATCCAACTTTCAAAAGTCCTCTAATATTTTTCCTTTCCACGAGTGACATATGGCACTAGTAAAAAATCACCCTTGCGCGACGAAAAATTATTCATCGCTCAAAGTCAATTTGCGCAACGAAACTCAAAACTTCGTCGCTCATAACCTTGCGCGACAAAATTTTGCTCGACGAATAGTTTTTCGTCGCGCAAAATTGGTCGCGTAAGACTTTGCGCAACGATGTATTGTCGTCACGCAAAAGTTTATCGCGCAAAGAAACAATAAACTTCGTCGCGCAAAGTCCTTATAAAAATAAATAAAATAAAAAATTTATTTTTAAAAATCTTTGCATGGCGTAATCCAAACATTTTGTCGCCTAAACCAATTTATTTTTGTTTTTTATTTTGTATGCATAACACTTAAGAAATTAAACAATATATATATTTTTATCAAGGAACTTTAAATTTATTATTTTAGATCGGATCGGATTTTTGTTAGAAAAATATATTATTGTTGTTCGGATTGGGTTTTTGTTAGAAAATATATTTTTTAAATTGACGATCGAATTAGTTCATTGTATTCATATAGGGTCAAAGAGTGTAGCTGTAATAAATCATCAAGATCGGAGTTAAAATAACCGTTAAATCATGATTTTTTATTTATAACCGTGGAAAAGTTTTGTCCCATTACTTGATCTCTGAATGTTTATTTTTTCCGATTTTTGGCGTATATGATCTCGAAGTATAAACAAACAAGTTTGATGGTTGGATCATTGAAACTAGTTTCATAGAATGCGTATGCCATCAAAACAATATATTCACTAACAATTAAGAGCTTATTTATACTTTTGTTAAATATAACATAAGATTTTGTGGTATCCACTAGTGTAAATATTTTAAATTGAAGATCAAATATAGTCATTGTATTCATATAAGGTAAAGGAGTGTAGCGGTAAAAAATCATCCAAAATCGGAGTTAAAATAACCATCAAATCATGATTTTTCATTTATAACTGTCGAAAAGTTTTGTCCCGTTACTTGATCTCTGAACGTTTATTTTTTCGATTTTTGGCGTATATGATCTCAAAGTATAAAAAAACAAGTTTGATGGTTGGATCGTTGAAACTAGTTTCGTAGAATGCGTATGTCATCAAAACAATATATTCACTAACAATTAAGAGTTTATTTATACTTTTGTTAAATATAACATAAGATTTTGTGGTATCCACTAGTGTAAATATTTTAAATTGACGATCGAATTAGTTCATTGTATTCATATAGGGTCGAGGAGTGTAGTTGTAAAAAATCATCAAAATCAGAGTTAAAATAACCGTTAAATCGTGATTTTTCATTTATAACCGTTGAAATTTTTTGTCCCGTTACTAGATCTCTGAATGTTTGTTTTTTACGATTTTTGGGGTATACGATCTTGAAGTATATACAAACAAGTCTGACGGTTGGATCGTTGAATGGTGTGTGTATATATATATTTATTTACTTATTAAGTAGCTTTAAATTTATTTATTTTGTACGTATAACAATTAAGAAATTGAATAGTATATACATTTATTAAGTAGCTTGAACCTTATTCATAGTTTAAATCGTAAAATAAAATAATTTTATTTTTTATTATTCATAGCAATTATTTTTATAAATATCGTGCTACGAACCAATTTTTCATCTCTCAAAAGTTTGCGCGACCAACAGTTCATCGCGCAAAACTCTAAAAATTTAGGCGGGTGCCAAAAATGGGACGCGGGATTTAAAAAAAAATATATATTTTAGACTTTGCGACCAATATTTTGTGTCGTTCAAAACTTTCTTGTGACCAATATATATTTTTCGTCGCACAAAATTTGGGGTACCAAAAATGGGACGCTTGGAATTTTTTTAAAAAAATTTAGACTTTGCACGACCAATATTTTGTGTCGTTCAAAACTTTCTTGTGACCAATATATATTTTTAAATCAGCAAAAAATTTGGGCAGTACCAAAAATGAGACGCGAATTTTTATATAATTTTTTAGACTTTCTTGCGACCAATATGTATTTTTCCGTCGCGCAAAATTTTTAAAATTTGGGCGGGTACAAAAATGGGACCCGGATTTTTTTTTTTGACTTTATGCGTTACCAATATATTTCGTTGCATAAAACTTTGCGCGACCAATACTCCAATATTTTTCGTCGCTCAAAGTGATACGGTTTTTAAAATGAAAATAACTCCTCCACCATTTTCTCAATGTCTTTCTCTACTCTTACCTCTCCTCTCTCTTTCCCTCTCCCCAAATCCCACCATTTCTCTCACACTCACTCCTCTCATTTAATCTCTCATAATCTCTCTCTTCACTATCTCTCACTCTCACTCACTCTCTCATATCTCTATCACTATCTTCTCTAATTCTCTCATACTCACTTCTCTCTCTCATTCTCACTCACTCTCAATCTTGCCAAAAGGTATATTCTCTCCAAATTTTAAACTTTTTTCATTAATATGTGTTTTAGGAGTTAGTTTTGAGTTTGTGTGGGGTTTGGGTTTGAGTAAAGGGGAGGGATTGGAGTTTGGGTTGGATTTGTGGTATAACAATTTTAGGGGAGATTATCCCTTCTTTTTTTCTTTTTTCTTGTTATTTGACCTTTTTTTTTTTGTAGGGAATTTGATCACTATTTTTCATATGTAATTTTATTTTGAATATGTCAATTTAAATTAAAGTAATTAAAAAATATCATACAATTAAATTAAATTTAAAAAGTAAAAATTTGAATAAATTAATATAATTAAATTAATATCAATTTAAATTAAAGTAACGAAAAAAGTCATACAATTAAATTATATTTAACAAGTAAAAATTTGAAATAATTAATATAATTAATATTAAAGAAATAATAAAACAAAAAGTCAAAAACCAAAATATTTCGTCACGCAAATATTTGTGCGACATTAATATTCATCGCGCAAAACTCTAAAAATTTGGGCGGGTACCAAAAATGGGACGAGGAATTTTTTAAAGTTTTTCATCGCGCAAAACTTTGCGCGACCAATATTTTTTGTCGCGCAAAGTCACTTTGTGCGACCAATGAAAAAACTTTGTTGCGCAAAGTCTTTCTTCACGATCTTTGTGCGACGGATTCTCAACAAAGTTCTGTCGCGCTGAAATTTGTGTGACTACAATGTATTTTGCGCGACGAAATTCTCTTCGTTGCGCAAAGTGTAAAATGTAGTAGTGTGGTATACTAAACAATGGTTGCTAAATTGAGGAAAGGCATTGAAGGGTTTAAAATAAAATACGCTAAGCATGTGATTTTTAAAAAAGATTTTGGGAAGCTTTTAATGAAGGATGACATAGAAACTTCTAGTTATAGCAGTTGGTGCGGGTTCCCTTTCTACGAGGCCGATTTCGGATGGGGAAAGCCTTCATGGGTGTTGACGCTCAAAAATGGTTCGGCACTTTTGAGGCCAACTTGGTGATGAGGTGTAATTGATGATGAGTGAAGGTGAGGACCTTCACCAAGCGTGTGAGGATTTGAGCAAGTGATAAACATACAAAAGACAAGATATACGTGGTTCACCCGTAATGAGTGGGCTACGTCCACGGAGAAGTATATTCTCATTATTATAATATTGTGTATTTACATTTGTACATGGAGGTTGGGCCCAAACTTAAATGTAAGAAAGGGGAAGGTCATGACTAAAGATCAAGCCCAGCCCAAAGGATCCTTTTCTAAGGGGAGAGTGGTCTCCTTTTATAGGTGAGGGGGAGCCTTCACTTCTTGTAATATTCCAATGTGGGACTCTTTGCTTTGCCTAGAGTTGCTTCTAGTTGCTTGGTCAAATATGGTATAAACAGAAGTCCCCCAAGTTCTCAAACAAGGAGGTACTCCTTGGTTGTGGACTTGCAATTTTCAGTGCATTGACCGAGCAACATCTTAGTCTTCTTCCAAGTAGTGTAGTGTCGATGGTGCCGAATGATGACGGGGTGCCGAAGGCATCGCTCTCGTCGAATGATGACGAGTGCCGAAGGCATCTCTCGTGTCAAATGACGGGTGCGAAGGCAGCGCTCGTCGGATGATGACGAGGTGCGAAGGCATCGCTTTATCAAATGATGACGGGTGCCGAAGGCGTCGCTCGTCGGATGATGACAGGTGTCGAAGGCATCTCGTGTCAAATGATGACGGGTGCCGAAGGCATCACTCGTCGGATGATGACCGGGTGCCGAAGGCATCGTTCTTATCAAATAATGACAGGATGCCGAAGGCATCTCTCTTGTCAAATGATGACAGAGTGCCGAAGGCATCGTTCTCGTCGGATGATGATAGGGTGCCGAAGGCATCTCTCTTGTCAAATGATGACGGGGTGCCGAAGGCGTCGCTCTCGTTGGATGATGATAGGGTGCCGAAGGCATCGCTTTTATCAAATAATGACAGTGCCGAAGGCATCTCTCTTGTCGAATGACGGTGCCAAAGCGCGCGCTCGTCGGATGATGACAGGTGTTGAAGGCATCGCTTTCATCAAATAATGACAGGTGCCGAAGGCATCTCTCTTGTCAAATGATGACGCCAGTGCGAAGGCATCGTTCTCGTTGGATGATGACGAGTGCGAAGACATATCTCTTGTCAAATGATAGCAGAAGTGTCGAAGGCGTCGCTCTCGTCGGATGATGACAGGTGCGAAAGAATCACTTTTATCAAATAATGAGAGTGCGAAGGCATCTCTCTTGTCAAATGATAACGGAGTCTTTGAAGGCATCATTCTCGTCGGATGATGACAGGTGCCGAAGGCATCTTTCTTGTCAAATGATGACGGGTGCGAAGGCGTCCGCTCGTTAGATGATGATAGGGTGCGAAGGCATCGCTTTTATCAAATAATGGCGGTGCGAAGGCATCTCTCTTGTCGAATGATGACGGGGTGCCGAAGGCATCGTTCTCGTTGATGATGACAGGGTGCCGAAGGCAATGATGCTATGAGTTGTACCGCTTGGTCACTTTGTGAGTAACGCAATATCACGCCGGCGAACATATGCTAAATGCCACATGAGCATGTCAGTACTAGCTGCCGAAAGGAGGGATTGAGTGGTGCCGAAGGGCATGTTGCACGTGATGCGATTTGAGAAGTGAACCATGAGGTTGTCTTTGTTCGGCCACAGAGGGTGGCCTTGGGTGTGTGTGAACCTTGAACCTTGGTTTGCTTCTCCCATATTTTGTACCTTGTGATTCCTCATCTCTTTACTTTTCAGAGGAGGTGCCGCATAGTAACACTGTTGTATTGAATTCATGATGTCCTGCTGAAGGATGCAAGGGCGATGCACTTGGTACCATATCAGCATTTGTGGCTTTGACAGATAGTGGAAACAGTCCCCTGCGTTTGGGAGAAAAGAGCTGCCAAACAGCAGCCGTGGGTCCCTAGCATATTCCTTGTTGTGATAGTGGTCTTTCCGTGGCTTTTGGCCCATTGTTCTGGACTTGTCGAACGGTAAAGGGTGAGTTGGAGAGGAGATCACACAGGAGCTACCACGTGCCGTTTGGCCATTGGCTATTAGGATGTGGTTGTTTGAGAATGGGAGGTGCCGAGCGGCAGTTGGGCTTTCCGATGACGAACCCATTCTCCTTGGGTGTCCTGAGTAATTTATTGGCATGGTGTGCATAGCCAGGGGCTTTGATTCTGCACAAGAGTATGGGCTTTGTGATGCTTCTGCAAAAGGAAGTTATTTCCTATAACACCCCGACTCTAAATTTATTGCATATTTTAATTTATTTAAGTGGAATTGAGATTTTACCCGTGGGATAGGGGTATTTTAGTCATTTTCTTATCCGGAAGGAATTTGGGAATTCAGGTTGTACCATTGCGTAGAGCGTGGCGAGATGAGTTCGTAGACGCGTAGTGGGCTTGAATCGGAGTTGTAACGAGAGAGATACGATCAAATGAAGCTCAGTGGCATAATCGTAAATATTTTGTAATGGATTTTTGATAAAAGACAGTTGCCCCTCTCTCTCTCTCTCTCGGTCTTCTCCTTGCATGACACCCCCGTCGTTCACCGACGGCTTGTTTTGGTCACCGCCGCCACGGTGCACCACCGCCACCGACCGGTCGGTTCGAACGCCGTCACCCCAAAGAACCTTTCCCGACCATCCCCGACGGCAAGCTGCCGAATCCGCCGAAAAAGCTCGAATCGCGCCGATTTTGACAGAAACCGCCCGGCTCCGTTCGTCGTCATCCGGCCACCATTTCCGACGATCCAAGTATGGATCTTGAACCTCTCAAGCTGTTCTTGCTGCCTGTTGGGTTAGATTCATGAGATTTATGTGTTTTGGAGATCGATTAAGAGAGGGAAGTTTGGCCAGGTTTCGGCCTCCGATTCCGACCACTTTCGGTCAGTTTTTCAGGTATGCCAAGAACAAAAGTGGCTCCAAATTAGGTGTATTACCTAGGGTAGAGTCTTGGCTCTCGATTTGGAAGTTTTCCGGCGATGCGATATCGCTTGGACACCCACGCCGTCGGCGGCGTGTGGCGTGCGTGGGCCTTTGTGAGGGCATTTTTGTCCCACTACGATCCTCTCGATGTCACGAGCGCGTAGGTGTGCTCGGATCTCATTTTGGATACCGTTAGAGTTCCCAACGGATATCGCATATCGCGTATTTTCTGGGTTCACTAGGTTTGGACCGTTGGATGGTCCTGAAGTTATAATATGTTGATCTAGGTATTACCAGGATCGGGTAGGATTCGACGGATCGTAAAATGGAGTCCAGGATACTCCGGAAATGCCAACCCTAGGGTTAGGGTTTTAGTGATCGTGCGATCGTGAGCGATCCGACCGTCCGATCTAGACCAAACTTGCAGGACGTGTGTCCTAGACCTTGTAGAACCTATAGGAACTTTCGGATCATAATTTGGAGTTCGTGGGTCCCGCGGGCCTGTTTGACCAAGTTTGGGTAGTTTGACCCTGGGTTGACTGCTAGACTTTCGTTGTAGTTCTACCATCCCAGGACGGTTAGAATGACCTTAGTGACAGGTCTTGAGCGTTGTGGAGTTAAATGGTTTACATGCGACTTTAGGATATTATTATGTGATTTAAATTGCGGAATGTAATTATGTAGGTATACAAAGGAATTAAAGAGTATAGAATGTAGTTTACAGTGCTATACACTACCCCAATACTTCAATATTGTGATTATGTTGAGGCCCTTAAACCCGTGCGGTGATGAGAATGTAGTCGAGCCAAAGTGAATAGTATGATGGCTGGTGAGAATGTAGCCAGGCCAAAGTGAGCGATATGCGGGCTGGTGAGAATGTAGCCAGGCCCGGTGTGAGGTCGCACGCGTCTTTGGATTAGCCGACGTGTTGTGACAGACCCTATATGTGGCGGGTGCGTCCCGACGTATGAGGAGATATGATTGTGTGATGGTGGTGAGAATGTAGCGAGGCTAAAGTGAGCGATGTGGTGGTGAGAATGTAGCGAGCCCGGTGTGAGGTCGCCGCGCGTCTTTGGATTAGCCGGCGTGTTGGCGGACCTCATCGTGGCGAGTGCGTTCGGCGTATGAGGAGATATGATTGTGTGATGGCTGGTGAGAATGTAGTCAGGCCAAAGTGAGCAGATGTGGTGGTGAGAATGTAGCGAGCCCGGTGTGTCGCACGCGTCTTTGGATTAGCGGCGTGTTAGCGGACCCCATACGTGGCGGGTGCGTCCCGGCGTATGAGGGAGATATGATTGTGTGATGGCTGGTGAGAATGTAGTCGAGCCAAAGTGAGCAGTGTAAGGTGGTGAGAATGTAGCGGGCCCGGTGTAGAGTCGCACGCGTCTTTGGATTAACGGCGTGTTGCGGACCCCATACGTGGCGGGTGCATCCCGGCGTATGAGGAGATATGATTGTGTGATGGTGGTGAGAATGTAGCCAAACCAAAGTGAATAGCGATGTGAGGGTTGATGAGAATGTAGCGGGCCCGGTGTAGAGTCGCACGCATCTTTGGATTAGTCGGCGTGTTGGCGGACCCCATACGTGGCGGGTGCGTCCCAGCGTATGAGGAGATATGATTGTGTGAGTGGTGAGAATGCAGCCAGGCCCGGTGTGAGGTCGCACGAGTCTTTGGATTAGCGCGTGTTGGCGGACCTATCGTGGCGGGTGTGTCTCGGCGTATGAGGAGATATGATTGTGTGAGGCTGGTGAGAATGTAGCCAGCCCGGTGTGAGGTCGCACGCGTCTTTGGATTAGCGGCGTGTTGGCAGACCCATACGTGGCGGGTGCGTCCCGATGTATGAGGAGATATGATTGTATGAGGGCTGGTGAGAATGTAGCCAGGCCCGGTGAGAGGTCGCACGCATCTTTGGATTAGCCGGCGTGTTGATGCAGACCCTATACGAGGCCGGGTGCGTCCCGTCGTATGAGAGGATTATGTGATATGTTGATGAGTTCTCATGTGTCGTAGGTTTATCCGGCGTGCGGATAGGTCCCATACGTAACTTTGGATGTTCCGGCTTATGGGGAGATATTGTGATTGTGTTTGGTGAGTTGTGATGGATAGATCCTAGAATGTATGTATTTGTGTGGCGATAATGGTTTATTTGATATTAGGAGCCAGGATAGATACGAAAGAGCTACGAGTGGCTTGATCCCTTAGTAGGGCACGTGAGGCACTGAAGTTACTAGGTGCAGCCACAGATTAGACCCTACTTAAGTGGTCTTATTGAGATTGGTTCGGACTTTGTTGTTGGTCCCGAAACTTGGTTGAATTGAGACTTGTCCTGTGGACTGAGTGAGTGAAGGGGTGCATAACTAGATTTCGAATTTGTTATATGCATGTTTGATGCATTAAGTTATTTTAAAAACATTGTGGGCAGTTCTGCTAGAATTGTTTGAAGGCCGGAGACCATTTATGTAAATTGTATGAGATTATAATGTGCGTGCTGCCGGTTGGGTTATAAAATGTGTTTTATGCAGGTGGAAATTTTGGGGAAATGTTAAATTTACTGGGGAGACTCTGCTGAAATTTCGTGCAGAAAGTCTCGTGCCCTTAATCCTCTCTGGTAAATGAAGACATAGTTTTAAGGAGTGAACCCGGCGTGGGTGTGATGCGGGGTCTCCGCAGGTTCGCCTCGGGTTCCGGGAAATTGGGCGGGTCTGTCATTTCCTACCGAACGGTAGGTTAACATTCCCGTGAGAAGTAGCTCCTCTAGCTTATGACTATCCGAGGTTGCCAATCGGAAACCATGGTGGGAGGCTAACAGCTTGATCGTGGCTTGCCGCTGGGCATGTCGGGCTTTGCTTTCCTACGGAATGGTAAGTGAATCGCAGATTTGATATAGGTGATTTGGGGGCTCGTGCAAGCTCGGTTGTCGACTTCCTGAACGGTAAGATGACGGGTGTCAAGAGCGTAGCTCATGATGGGGAAGACGACCAGCTCTCGTACGGTATTCATTATTGAAGCAGTGGAGCTATGCTATTGGGGGTTCGGCAAAGTCCACAAAGGTTGCAAGCATCCATATCCCTTCTGCATACAGATTGCCGTTCCGGCACAGGTGATTGGAGGAAGTCTTCCGAGCTTTTTCTTCCGTTAGTCCATTGACTTGTCTCTTTGCTTCAGCATAACACTTGCCGTTCGGCAAGGGTGGGCTGAGGATTTCTTGAAGTCCCCTTGTGCTTGGGCTTTTGGTGAGCTTGGGCACGAGTTGGAGCAAGAAGCGGGAGCCGTTGCAACTGCTTTCACGAAGTTTCCGTTAAATGCGAGTCTGATTATTTAGCAAGAAAGAAGGAGAAGAGGACGAAGCATCCTTGATTGGCAGATTCGGATTAGACCGAACAGCAGCTATGGGTCCTCGCTATATCTCATCTAATGTCTGGCGTGATTCTTCCTCTTCACTCTTCCAAGCTTCCTGCCCAGTTAGCTTGACCGACATACTTGTTTTTCTTACTATTTCCAGCAAGCTGAGAAAATTGGCTGATGCCAATATTCTCCAGATAGACTCTGTAATCTGCCACGATGTTGCTGATACAAATTTCCACAAGCGCTTCTTCATCATTCTCATCATAGCAGTCCAGAGCCAGGTCCCAGAACCTGCACACAAAGTCCACGGGATCCTCTTCATATTTTTGGCAAATGTTGTTGAGTTGAGTGGTAGTAACTCTTTCCAAACGCTGGAAGCATTTCTTACAGAACCTGCTTGCCAAATCCTCCCAAGAGCAAATAGAGCCTGATGCTAATGTTGTGTATCACGTATAAGCACGATCAGTAAGGCTTTTTGAAAACTCCCGGAGATAGAGATTATGATCACCAACATGTGGTCCCAAAGCATCAATGAAGCGGTTGACATGCTCCTTCGGGCTTCCATTCCTTCCGTCGAAAAGGACAAAGCTTGGTGTTTTATAGCCATTGGGGTGTTGGAGTAGGCTTGATGGATATGGTGGCTGAGGGACATACTTCCAATCCTCCTGGCTTCGGCTTAGTTTCTTCTCCAGCATAACAATGACATCTTTGTGAGTGACAAAAGATGGCTCCTTTTGTTTAGAACTTTTTCTGGCAGCAGCAGACTCCTCTTGGGAAGGTATTTTGTTTTCTTCGCTTGGCTTGGAGACTGAGCTTTTTAGCTCTTTGATTATGTCTGCCATCTCCCTTTGGGTTTCCCTCATAGCATGGATGGCTGCAACGAGGTCTGTGAGGGTGAAAGCTCCATCACTTGCATGTTCTTCCTGTCTAGGAGAGGCATTTTGCCTTGATTTCGAGTCACCATGGTCTAGTCCGTCTTGGGAAGCCATGGAATTGCTTCTGGTCTTATTCTTTGGAGGCATCGGTGAAGAAAATGGCCTAATCCCCAGCAGAGTCGCCAATTTATGTAGGGGTCTTTTCTTAATAAGGTGTTTCATTGCCAAGAATTTATTTGGGCGTAACCTGAATTTTTGGGCCTCAACAATTATCCACCTACCCAAAAAAAAAAAAAAAAAACTAGCGTCCCTGTAGACATGATGAATGTTGCACTTTCAGCCAGTCATTTTCCAAAGAGGACAATTAGACAATTATGATAATGGTCCGATATTTCTAATATTATTGTTATTAGATAATAATGTCCAGCAAGAAAAGCACACGCTTTGAAGTTGTGCCAGTTAGAGTATATATCTAAAACATCAACGGCCTATTATCAAACAAAATATAAAAGAGATCCGTAGCGTGCATTAGATAAAAATTCGAAAAAATAGAGATGTATCCGACTTTCATACAGAGGAGCTGCCGTTGACTCTGCATCTTTATATGGAAGGTCTTGTTGCGAAAATCTAAGTGTGGAGCAAAAGATGGCTTCAGAGATCAAGGTTGAAATCATCCACAAGGAAACAATTAAGCCATCCTCTCCAACTCCTCACCATCTTGCAAAATCCAAGCTCTCTATTTTTGATCAGATAACTCCTGAAATTTATGTCCCACTACTTCTCTTCTATCCCAGCAACAATAGTGATGATGAGGCTGATCACCATTCTTTGTTTTCTGAAAGATCACGCCTTCTAAAAACATCATTATCTGAAGCCCTCAGTCACTTCTATGTCTTTGCAGGGGAATTTGAATATAATGTCTCAATCAGCTGCAATGACCATGGGGCTGGATTTATTGAATCCCAAGTCTACTGTCCCATATCGAAGGTTTTGGACAAACCCGATTTCGGGATCCTGAAACAGTTGATTCCAACTGCAACAGAATCCAAACAAGCTGAGGCTGGCCATCTTCTTCTAGTCCAAGTCAACTTGTTTGAATGTGGCGGAATGACAATTGGGATCAGCATTTCACATAAGGTCGCCGATGCCTCTACACTGAGCACATTCATCAAAAGCTGGGCTGCAATTGCCCTTGGCTCAGCCAGTACTACTGATCATGTTCTGCTTCCTACAGAGTTCGGTGTTGCATCTACTCTCTTCCCACCACAAGATTTTTTCAACTCACGCCAACCAACTGTGGAATTCGTTATAGAAAATTGTGTAACAAAGAGATTTGTGTTGGATGCCCCAAAGATTGCTGCTCTCAAATCCAAAGCTACCAGTGACACCGTGCCAAATCCCACGCGAGTTGAAGCAGTGTCGGCACTCATTTGGAAAAGCGCAATGCAAGCATCAAGATCAAACTTGGGTTATATAAAACCATCGGTGTGGTCTCAAGTGGTGAACATGAGGACAAGATCAGGACTGTCCTCGACAGAAAACATGTTGGGGAATTTTGTGTGGTACTTCGCTGCAACGACCGTAGAGAGTGAATTAGACATTAAAAGCTTGGTTGCTAAGTTCAGGAAGGGCATTGAGGAATATAAAGAAAAGTATCCTAATGGAGTTACTGGGGATGATGCATTTCAATTCATCAAAGAGTCTGGGAACCTCTTGCTGAAGGATCATGTAGAAACCTACAGTTGCAGCAGTTGGTGCAGGTTTCCCTTCTACGAAGCCAATTTTGGTTGGGGAAAGCCGTCATGGGTGAGTATCCATGGTATCAAATTCAAGAACACAATTATGTTAATGGACATGAGTGATGGCGTAGGCATAGAAGTCTACTTGGCTTTCAAAGAAGAAGACATGGCCCTAATTGAAAGCAATGAGGACCTGCTTGCCTATGCTTCTCTGGTTTAATTAGTCTCTCCTCTTGTGCTTCTTAGATGAATGCTAAGGCGGATCTCTGACGATAATCACTTATAATAGTTTGTATGCTTGTATTGTTTGTGCTTTCACTGCACTTTTCCCCTTTCAATTATGTACTTCAAAAAAATATGAATGTTGAGATTTGTTTCACCCCTTGAGCGTGAATTAATCATAACGTACCGAACTCGTCAACCAAATCCTAAAAACCTCATTTGTGACTAATAAATTATTATTAGCTAGGTACGCTTTAATTCTGGTTGGCATTACATTTTGATTGAATTGCAAGAGGTTAGCCAGATCCCAATCACATACTTCTTTAATGCTCTAACCGCATACAATAAGCTTTGAGAAAAATAATACAATAGTACTAGATATGGACAATACAATAAATTAATGAAGTTGACTTCCAGAAATCAACATCTGGGTCTTTTTATAATAGGGAGGGTCTTTTTTATGAAACTCAAGTTTGGACTGTTCAGGAAGAGATGGTTTCTCAAGGTTGAAGTGATTCACAAAAAAAACAAACAAAAAAAAACAATCCAACCATCCTCTCCTACTCCTCACCACCTTAGAAATGCCAACATCTATGTTTTTTTGCTAGTAAAAATAGTGGCAACAGTCACCATTACTTGGTGACATTTGTGGCCTTGACGAAAGACATTAATCACCTTTTTTCACTTTTTTGGTGAATAAGAAGGCATTTAGTCACATTTTTTTCATTTTTTGGTGACTAACCCACAACAGTCATCAAATGTCACTAAATAATGGTAAATGTTGCCACTTTTTTTTTTATTATTATTTTGGATAGTGTTTTATATGTTTCAACATTGATCACCCATTTTTTGTAGGGCTGCACACGGGTTGGGTCGAGTCGGTTATGGGCCCAAACCGCACACCAAACCGGGCCTTGTCGGAAGGCCCAAATGCTAAACCGTGGACCTCTTTTTTAGGCCCATTTTCGAGTTAGGTCGAAACCCGAATGAGGAGGGCCGAGTTGGTTCGGTTCGGGTATTTGCCGAGGCCCAACAAAAGCAACAATTGGGTTTTTTTAATTTTAATTTTAAGTTTTTCAGGCCCATTCTGTTTTTTGGTCAGATTTCAACAATTCAAGTTTTGACAGTTCCTGTATAGTTTTTCCAGTTTCTCCAACTCTGCATATCTAAAGTTTTCATCATTCAAATACTTCAAAAAACCTTAAAACCATAGCAAATCATCATCCACCACACATGTCCAAATATAGAAATTATTATTACAGTCCATAGCAAATTGTGAGAGTAATCTCAATCACAATTTGCATATTTGCAAAGTTCAAAATAAAATCCAAATAAAAACAAATAAATTTCCATTACATATACACATACAATTCCATGAGTTGTTTCATATTCAAATCAAATTTGCACCTCTGCACAAAGAAAGAAAAAACAGTTAGTAAACGTATAAATTAATCCCCTACAAAAATACAAATATTTGGTGCTTCAATAACCAAAAACAATAAGCATGTAATCAATATTGCATATCTGCCAAAGCAGCAACCAAAATACAAATATCACATTATTTAATAATTCCACTTTTCTAACCTCTTATTTATGCCTTTAGCCTATGTGAATTGGTGCCAAATTTAGTGTGACATTACAATAATCATAGAACTTAAATTATTACTCAATATCAGCCAAATCACATTATTGAATTATGCAATTTTCCAAAATCCGAAATGAAATCACAAATAACAAATAAAACTACCACCAAAAATAACAAATAAAACAACAACTGAAAAACACAAATAAATCAAACAGCAACAAAAAATCACTTCTATCCCAAAATCAATTCTCTGATCCTAGATATTACTAGAAATCACAACAACACCAGAAATAAATCAAACAACAACAGAGTCAGATAAGAGAAATTACCTAGAGCAAGCCAATCGTTTTCTATGATCCCAAAGTCAATTCTGTCCACCAAAAATCACAACAGAGTCAAATTAGATAAATAGAATTAACAAAAATTGGCAAATCCCTAACATTTTAATTATGGTTTACACATATTAATTAATAGCTCAAACCCTCAAACTCTGTGTGTGTGTGTGAGAGAGAGAGAGAGAGAGAGAGAGAGAGAGAGAGAGAGTGTGTGTGTGTGTGTGGTTGAGAGAGACGAGAGTCAGAGCGGGTGAGAGAGAGAGTGATTGAGATATCGGGTGAGAAAAATCAGAGAGAGAGAGAGAGAGAGCGGGTGAGAAGGAAGAGAAGACAGAGCCAAGAGTGATTAAGAGAGGCAGAGCCAAGAGTGATTGAGAGAGGCGTGGAGTGAGTCGAGAGGAGAAGAGGCGAAATGGGAAAAAAATCGAAGCAATGTTTTAGGGTTTCGCTCGATTGGTGTAACGTAGCGTAGGAAATGGCTTAATCTCGACGAATCATCACTTGACACGTGTATTACTTATTTTTTAATAATATAATTAAAATACTCGGTCCGGTCCGATTTTTGGCTGTTTGTAGCCAATTAAAATCGGTCCAACCCGATTCATGGCTGGTTCGGCCCTTTTTTACCGGTTCTTCAATTTTCCAGTGTAAAAACAACCAAACCACCTTAGGCGGTCCGTTCAGGCGGTTCGGTCGGGTTTTCGGTAATAATGCTCACCCCTAATTTTTTTGTTTGTTGAAAAATTCCGAGCTTCTAAATAAATCATTATCTGAAGCTCTCACTCATTTCTACCTCTTTGCATTGGAATTCGTATATAATGTTTCGATCACCTGCAATGATCATGGGGCTGCGTTTCTTGAAGCCCATGTCAACTGTCCATCTCGAAGATTTTGGACAAACCAGATGTTGGGTTGCTAGAACAATTGCTTCCAACTGATATAGGATCCACACTATCAGACACTTCTACATAAGGTCACCGATGCCTCTACCCTTGGTACATTCATCAGAAGCTGGGCTGCAATTGTACTTGGCTCAGCAAGTACTAGTGATCATGTAGAAATTGGTGGTGCATCTTCTCTTTTCCCACCCCAAGATTTGTGTTTGACGCCTCAAAGATTACTGCTCTCAAGTAGAAAGCTGCTAGTGCCACGGTGCCAAACCAACTCGCATTGAAGTAGTGTCAACACTCATTTGAAAATATTTTATTTTTATATCCTATATGTATTGGAGTATATTTTCACATGTTTCATGTGTATTGGACGGTGCACCAGACAGCTAGTGTACCCAAAACATACAAAAATTACACCACCTCTAGTATATATAGCTAGTAAAGTGGTGTGTTTAATAAGCCACCAAATTGTGGGTGAAAGCCCATAACATGGGCTCACATGACTCACTTAAAGCCCACCATATTATGGGTACCAATTTGGCCAAAAAAATCAACAGCAAGGCATTGAGGAATATGAGGAAAGTCCGAACGGTGTTGCTGGTGAGGATGTACTTCAAACCGCTAAAGAGTCTAGTAACCTCATGGAAAGTGATGAACCGAATGTGGATTGGGGAGTACTCATAGACTCGTAATGCAGTGAAGAATACAGTTCTGTTGATGGATTTGAGAGATGGGGATGGCGTAGAATCGCCCGTGACCTTTTTTTTATTTATTTTTATTTATATTTTTTTAATGAAGGCAGCGTCCATGACTTTGAAAGAAGAAGACATGGCAATAATTAAAAGCAATGAGAAGCTTCTTGCAATGTTTCTCGGAATTACTGTCATTTAATTAGAAGTAATATATATAGGGTAAGGATCAGGGGACACACATTTTTGATACACATTGTCATACACATTTTAGGCTGTTAGATTAAAGCACATTCAATGGCTCAGATTGCATCCATTATAATAATTAATTGTGATTAATGTCTCTACTCTCATATGCGTCCCAAACGTTCTAATTTTTTTATAAGAGATAGTAATTTTATTGATAACACAATAAAAAGTACAGAATAGCCGCAAAGTCAAATATGAGTACAACATCTCTAGTGACCAAATAAAAAAACAAATTTATTTGATCTGGAGAGAATTACGCATGTCCAAAAAACCTAAAACCTCCAATCCAGCAGGCAAATTTAAGACAAATTGGATTGCAAATAGTAAGCTATAAGACTAAAGTGGAACTTTGCCCAAACTATAGGGGCCAAAAACATAATACGACCTAGTATGCAGGGATTGGGACTAAAAAAGAGTGAGATAAGACTACATTTGTGAATTTTTGTTTGTCTAAATATTGTTATTATATTAGTATTCTATAGTTGCTTTTTACAAGAGGAAATTAGGTAATTTTACAATTTCAACTTAAAATGATAATTGTCGGTGGCAATATAATAATTGTCACGCAAGGAAATTAGAATATATATTTTTAAGATCAAAAGTCTCTTTATATAATTCAAAAAATACAGATGGATCCAACTTTCAAAAGTCCTCTAATATTTTTCCTTTCCACGAGTGACATATGGTATACTAAACAATGGGTACAAGAAATGTATTGACTTCCATTGCATGATGAATCTGAGTCTTTTTAAATGGAGGCCTAGGGAAACTCAAGTTTAGACTGTGGAGCAAAAGATGGTTTCAGAGATCAAGGTTGAAGTCATTCACAAGGAAACAATTGAACCATCCTCTCCAACTCCTCACCACCTTAAAAAAATCAACCTCTCTGTTTTTGATCAGTTTCAACCCGAAATTTATACCCCACTACTTCTCTTCTATCCCAGTACTAGTGATGAGGGCAATATTGATCACAAATCTTTGTTTGCTGAAAAATCCAAGCTTCTAAAGAGATCATTATCTGAAGCCCTCACTCATTTTTACCCCTTTGCAGGGGAATTCGTATATAATGCCTCGATCACCTGCAATGACAACGGGGCTGCATTTCTGGAAGCGCAAGTCAACTGTCCCATTTCGAAGATTTTGGAGAAACCCGATTTTCAGGTCCTAAATCAATTTCTTCCAACCGCTATAGAATCCAAACAAGCCGAAGCAGGCTATATTCTACTAGTTCAGGCCAGCTTGTTTGAATGTGGTGGATTGGCAATTGGAGTCAGCATTCTACATAAGGTCGCCGATGCCTCTACCCTCAGCGCATTCATCAAAAGATGGGCTGCAATTGCACTTGGCTCGGCAAATACTACTGATCATGTAGAATTTGGTGTTGCATCTTCTCTTTTCCCTCCCCTGGATTTCTTCAGCTCACCCCAGTTTTCAATGATACTTTCTAACAAAAACTGTATAACAAAGAGATTTGTATTTGATGCCTCAAAGATTGCTGCTCTCAAGTCCAAAGCTGCCACCACAGTGCCAAACCCCACACGGGTTGAAGTAGTGTCTGCGCTCATTTGGAAATGCATAATACAAGCATCCAGATCAAAGTTGGGTGCTATAAAGCCATCTATGTGGTGTCCGGTTGTGAATATGCGCAAGAGATCGCTGCAGGGCTTGGCAGAAAACATATTGGGGAATTTTGTGTGGGTGTTTGCAGCAATGGCAATGGAAAGTGAGGTAAAATTTGAAAGCTTGGTTGTTAAACTCAGGAAAGGCATTGAGCAGTACAAGGAAAAGTATCCGAATGGTGTTACTGGTGAGGATATATTTCAAGCCATTAAAGGGTCTGGCAACCTCGCGGAAAGGGATGATTTAGAAACCAATAGTTGCAGCAGCTGGTGCAGGCTTCCCTTGTACGAAACCGAATTTGGATGGGGAAGGCCATCGTGGGTGAGTACTCGTAGTACAGTCAAGAATACAATTATGTTGATGGATTTGAGCGATGGGGAAGGCATAGAAGCGTCGGTGACATTGAAAGAAGAAGACATGACCATAATTGAAAGCAATGAGAAGCTGCTTGCATACGCTTCTCTAAATCCAACTGTCATTTAATTATTAGTAGCTAAAAATATGCCTGCAATTTAGTTTCCTTGGTTAGTTGTGTTGTAGCCTTTCATTTCTTCTACGCAATCAATTAAAAAAATAAACTTGTGCTTTCTCACTTAAACACTGCAGTTACATATATTACTCATAGTGCTTTCGGATATAAAATTTGAGTATTGAAATGAACGTGAACAAGTAATTTGTAAAGAGGATTCATCTTCTGCTCCCCTTTCCCCTTTAGAGCTTGGTGATACAGTTGCAAAGTGTTAATGCGTAGAAGTTTGGTATTGCAGGATTTCCCATTTTGTACACAGAGCAAAACACTCTTTCAGATGACTTGGTGGGATAAGTCCACCTTTTGATCCGGGCATACACAGTTTGAATCTGCCTCCTTCATAGTGTCGCCGGTAGTCTCAATTTTGTTGAAAAAAATCATGGGTCCAAAATCATGGTCTCCCATTCTTACAAGATTCTGCTTGAGTTTATATATAATGTTTGCAATGTATAGACAAAGTGTGGATGCATAAGTGCTACTCTAGCTAGTATATATATAGTATCGATTCATTGGATATAGAGAAGTAGATGAATTATGATGATTACACAAACTTTTGGACACCAAACTCATGTGGCATTGTTTCATTTGTTTTCATTCTAGGCCCACTTTGGACTTTATTTGATGATTTGTGTTGATTAAAATAATTGATGTTAAAGTATCAACCCCAGCTCAGCCCATTTTGAGAGGCAATCTCTATAATGTTCTAGAAGCACCAGAAGTGTAAACAGGAAGGTGATAATACCACTAGAAATATCTAGAATAATATATATATATATATATATATATACATACATTTAGATCAATCTAGGAGAAAACAATAGCTGAAGTATAAAAGCCCAAGTCGGTGGAGTGGCTAAGCAAGTTGGCAGATTGAAGTTTGGAGAATAGTCTAGAAGGTAAAACAATTATGTAGCTAATATTATATAGCCAAGGCAGTGAGCTATGTCGGCTAGAACAACTATAAATAGGCATGAAGCCATGCATTGTAGAATCAAGAAGTGAAGAGAGTGAATAAGTAGAGTGAGAAAAAAGCTATAGAGTTAAATAGTCCTTGTGAGAAGTGTGAGTGAAGTGAGAAATTAGAGTGTTTGTAAGAGTTGGTCTTTCCTTTGAGAGTTGTTTGTTGTAATATTTTGTGAATCTAATACAAGTAAATTGTTTACTTGTTTTGTCTCCAACAAGTCTACATTAGAGTCGTGTACTCTAAATTTTCTCAACAATTGATAGCTTGTTTTTCTTGCTAGAAGAATTTAAAAAATAAAAATAGAAATGGGAAAATGATAGTTTATCTTTATCCGTTCTCTTCATGCATATGTCAAGGCCGGCCCTTGAAGGCCAAAACACTTAATGTGCCTTTAGATAATCCAAAAATAACTTACAGATTGATCCTATGTTCAAATGAGACAGATACAAAACGATGAAGCTTACTTTTTGCAGATGAGCTGCCATTGGGGTGTTCTGCTGACTCTGCCTCTTTATATGGAGGGTCTTAAGTTCTTATGAAACTCAAGCCCGTAACAAGAGATGGCTTCAGAGATCAAGGTTGAAGTAATTCACAAGCACACAGTTAAGCCATCATCTCCAACTCCTCACCACCTTAGAAGTTTGGGCCTCTCTGGTTTTGATCAGTTTCAACCTGATATTCATATCCCACTAATTCTCTTCTATCTCAGCAGTAGTGATGAGATTGATAATTTTGATCGTCATTCTTTGTTTGCTGAAAATCCAAGCTTCTAAAGAAATCATTATCTGAAGCCCTCGCTCGATTCTACCCCTTTGCAGGAAAATTCGAATATAATGTTTCCATCAGCTGCAATGATCATGGAGCTGCCTTTCTTGAAGCGCAAGTGAACTGTCCCATATCAAAGATTTTGGACAAACCTGAATTTTCGAACATAAATCAATTGCTTCCAACTGCTATAGGAGCCAAACAAGCAGAAGTAGGCTATCTTCTACTAGTTCAGGCCAACTTCTTTGAATGTGGTGGATTGGCAATTGGGGTCAGCATTTCACATAAGGTCGCTGATGCCTCAACATTCAGCACATTCATCAAAAGCTGGGCTCAAATTACCCTTGGCTCAACCAGCACTACCGATCATGTCGTGCTTCCTGCAGAATTTGGTGTTACGGCTTCTCTATTCCCACCCCAAGATTTCTTCAACTCACCCCAACCCACCGTGCATTTTTCTAAAGAGAAATGTATAACACGGAGGTTTGTGTTTGATGCCTCAAATATTGCTGCTCTCAAGGCCAAAGCGGCCAGTGCCACAGTGCCAAATCCTACACGAGTTGAAGCAGTGTCGGAGCTCATTTGGAAATGTGCAATGGAAGCTTCAAGATCGAATTTGGGTTTTAAGAAGCCATCAGTGTGTTGTCAAGCAGTGGACATGAGGAAAAGATCATCAGGGCAGGCCTTTGCAGAAAATATATTGGGGAATTTTGTGTGGTGCTTCACGGCAATGGCCTTAGAGAGTGAATTTGACTTCGAAAGTTTGGTTGCTAAACTCAGAAAAAGCCTCGAGGAATATAGAGAAAAGTATCCCAACGGAGTTAGTGGTGATGTTGTATTGCAAACCATCGAAGAGTCTGGTAACCTGGCAAGGGATGATGTCGAAACGTATATGTGTACCAGTTGGTGCCGGTTTCCCTTCTACGAAACCAATTTTGGTTGGGGAAAGCCGTCATGGGTGAGCATCCGTAGCATCGAAATCAAGAACATGGTCACATTGATGGATATGAGTGACGGCATGGGCATAGAAGCGTCATTGACTTTGAAGAAAGACGACATGGCCATGATTGAAAGTAGTGAGGAGTTGCTTGCATATGCAACCCTGAACCCGACTGTGATATATAGTTAGTCTTTTCTTACTTGAATATCCCAACGTGTATGTTTAATCGTATATGATTAATAACAAATCATTGTTAATCATACACGTGTATTAAACATGAATAATACGTACATATGTTTACAATATGAGTATTGTACATTTGCTTTTTAAAAAACATGTATTTTACCGACTCTTTAAGACATGTACAGAAAACGGATGTACTATTGAAAAATACATATGTACGTGTATAATATGAGTATTAAACATAAAAAATGCTAAATTCTTTATACGCATAATAACTCTGGGAAAGTAAAAAAATCAAAAGGGGACAATAGAAACTCCGGTAATGGCCTAATAGTGATGGATAATGATCTAAACTACTCTTATCGATAAAAGAAAATCAGGAAAAAATAAATAAATAAAAAAAGGATCCTAGTATATATATAAAGAATTGGCTATATTGTTTATTAAAAAGAAAACCTGGTAACACCACGTCTATACTTTTTTTAAAAAATAAATAAATAAAAGAAATACCTGAGTATAGCCGGACGGTTATACTATTCTAGAAAATAAATAAATAAAAATACCCGCGTCTACTTATAACAATAATTAAAAGCCTCAGCCAAGCGCTGGCGCATACGCGTGAACACAGGTATAGCCGAGCGGCTATGCTATTATTATTTTTTTTTTTAAAACCGTAGTACTGCCAACTAGCTATACTATTTTAAAAAAAATTAAAAATTAAAAATTAAAAAATAAAAAAAATCCCGAGTATAGCCGGCTATACTATTTGTAGGAGATATATCTTTTCCCACCTCTAGATTTCCTCAATTCACCCCAACCTTCCATTGACTATATGTGTACCAGTTGGTGCCGGTTTCCCTTCTAAAAAAACAATTTTGGTTGGGGAAAGCCGTCATGGGTGAGCATCAGTAGCATCGAAATGAAGAACAGGGTCACATTGATGGATATGAGTGACGGCGTGGGCATAGAAGCGTCATTTACTTTGATGAAAGATGACATCCCATGATTGAGAGTAGTAAGGAGTTGCTTGCATATGCAACCCCTGAACTCGACTGTGATTTAGTTAGTCTCTTCTTACTTGAATATCTCAACAGTCTATGTTTAATCGTATATGATTAATAAACAAATCATTGTTAATCATACATACACTCCACACTTTGTATCCCATCAAGTCTTAAACCAGCCGGTATCTATCTATAATACGTGAATTTTGTGTGTATTATTAAATTTTTTTTAAAAAACATGTGTATTAAACATGAAAACTACGTACGTATGTGTACAACATGAGTATTGTACATTTGCTTTTTTAAAAACATGTATTTTACCTTGTCTTTAAGACATGTACAGAAAACAGATGTATTATTGAAAAATACTTATGTACGTGTATAATACGAGTATTAAACATAAAAAATGCTAAATTCTTTATACGCATAATAACTCTGGGAAAGAAAAAAAAAATTAAAAGGGGACAATAGAGATTTCAGTAATGGCCTAATACTACTAGATAATGATCTAAACTACTCCTAGTATATATATATATAAAGAGTTAGCTATACAATTTATTTTTTAAAAAAAACCCGGTAACACTGCATCTATACTTTTTTTAAATAAAATAAATAAATAAAAGAGATGCCCTAGTATAGCCGTCCGGCTATACTATTTTGAAAAATAAATAAATGAAAAATACCCGAGTATCGCCGCACGGCTATATGATAATTAAAAGCCCCGGCGCCTTCGTGTGGAAACCAGTATAGCCGATCGGCTATACTATTTTCTTTTGTCTTCTGACAGCCGCACGGCTATACTATTTAAAAGTTTTTAAAATTCCAGAGTATAGCCATGCGGCTATAATATTGGGTGGGGGGGGGTAACCCGCCCTGATCTAGGCGCCCACGTGTCAAAATAAGTATAGCCTTGCGGCGATACTATTTTTTTAAAAACAATTGCCGTAGTAAAGCCGATCGGCTATACGATTTTTTTAAAGTAAGGCCGCTCGGCTATGCTCACCCCATTCGTGCTATGAAGTTCTTTGTTTCACCTGTTGTGCGCGCTTCTGTTCAATGCAAGGTCGCTTCTGACCTTCCCAAACTTTTTGAAGATCTCAAACGTCTGGTCAAGTCTGATCCTGTGGTTGTCTGTTCCATTGAGGAATCTGGAGAGCACATTATTGCTGGTGCTGGTGAACTCCATCTTGAGATTTGTTTGAAGGATCTACAGGATGATTTCATGGGTGGAGCTTAGATTATAAAATCTGACCCCGTTGTTCTTTCCGTGAGACTGTCCTGGAAAAGTCTAGTCGTACTGTGATGAGCAAGTCACCCAACAAGCATAACAGTCTGTATATGGAAGCTCAACCCTTGGAGGAAGGTCTTCCTCAGGCCATTGATGATGGTCGTATTGGCCCAAAGATGATCCCAAATTTCGTTCCAAAATCTTGGCCGAGGAGTTCGGTTGGGACAAGGATCTTGCTAAGAAAATCTGGTGTTTTGGCCCTGAGACCACCGGTCCTAACATGGTAGTGGATATGTGTGAGGGAGTTCAGTACCTTAATGAAATTAAGAACTCTGTTGTTGCTGGTTTCCAGTGGGCTTCAAAGGAAGGTGCATCGGCGGAAGAAAACATGAGGGGTATTTGCTTTGAAGTTTGTGATGTGGTTCTTCATGCTGATGCAATCCACAGAGGAGGTGGTCAGGTCATTCCCACTTCTAGGAGGGTCATCTATGCTTCCCAGCTCACTGCCAAGCCAAGGCTCCTTGAACCAGTATATCTCGTCGAAATCCAAGCTCCGGAGCAGGCTCTTGGTGGCATCTACTGTGTTGTTAACCAGAAACGTGGGCATGTGTTTGAGGAAATGCAGAGGCCTGGTACCCCATTCTACAACATCAAGGCCTACCTCCCTGTCATTGAGTCTTTCAGATTCTCCGGTCAGTTGAGGGCTGCGACTTCAGGCCAGGCTTTCCCACAATGTGTGTTTGATCATTGGGAGATGATGTCGTCTGACCAGGCTGCACAGCTTGTTACAGATATCCGCAAGAGGAAGGGCTTGAAGGAGCAAATGACCCCGCTATCCGAGTTTGAGGAGATTGCGCTACAATATTTTCGGTCTTTAGCTATTTTAATATGTTTGGTTTTCCTAAACCAGCTTTTTACCTCTCATTTTACTCCTCACCATAAAGACTCAAAAATTTAAGCCTATAAATTACAATTATCCTCTTATAGATTTCTTTTATCCATTTTCTGAAGGATTTATAATTCAGACTCTACTATACTATGCTAGACTAACAATTAACTATCGTGTATAATTTAGAGTATCGCTTATATTAAAAGAAAATACTGAAGTCATCAATTTAACAAACTATTGATCTAGTTGTACTTCCATTTCTCTTCCAAGTATCCCAAGAGAGAGCAATTTGGACTGCCTCCCTCCTCCCATTAATATTTGTTTTAAATAAATAAATAATTAATTAATTTAAATTAATTAATTAATTTAAATTTAAATTTAAAATAAATAAATAAATAAAGAGGAGGCGGGTCTCCATGGGCTCTCTGTCAGGCCCGCCAAATATTATTCAACACAGTTTGCAAGTTCCAAGGTACGAAACCATTCAAATTCCCAAACCAAAACTCCAAGTTACCGCACTTCCATACTGTAGAGATGGACCGCAAAGATAATCAATCTCCCCAAGGTTTCAATGACCTCCTTACTTCCGATATGTTTTCGTCTTCATTTTTGGGCTATTAGATGAGTATAATTAAAATTGAAAATGGTGCAGGTGAAACGGCTCGGATTCTGGTTGAATTCCTGGAGGTGGCAATCACTTCAATCGTTCTCCTCAAAGGAATTTACCCTCCAGGTTTGTTCTAAACCCACTTCTCGTTTTGGTTGCTGAGAAAAAAAGTTGTGGTTTTGAGTTCTGTTTTTCTTCATTATCTGGGGAACCCAGAAAGCAAAACCCAGTTCTCAACTGCTTTCACTGATGGTTGGTTTTGGGCAAAGGTGCTTTTGAAAGAAGGAAATATATGAATTTGGTGGTTCATAGCGCTCGTCATCCAGGGCTGTCCTTGAGATTTTCAGGGCCCTGTGTGAAACTTAAATTGGGGCCTCACATCTAGTATGAAAATAAAATAAATAAAAATTTGCCATAACTTAATGTCATAAACAATTTTTTTATAACTAAAAGTCACCATGAATAAATATGTAATGACAATTAGAAATCAAATTCATAAAAATTTAAATGTTTCTATTTGACAAAATTAAATGTTTGGTACAAAAATAAGCTCATTGTGCCCCTACAAGGTCCCTTGCTGCTTCCAATAAGCAATCTGTGTTTAATAGGAGAAACAATTGGCAATCACAAATTAAAGAGTAGTTGCACACAAATTCCTGAAATTTGAATCTGACTATTTGATTTTGAGTGGTCTTTATGAATTTAGGAATTAGGGTTTTCTCTTTTTGGTGTTGAAATTCCTGAAATTGAAATAATAACAAAAATTGTCAAAGGATTGGAAAAAGAACAAAAGAGAGATTGATGAATGATGATGATTACTTACCAGAAAATTAGAGTTTAAGAGAAAGAAGAAGCCACAAAGTTTTTTTTTATATTTTTTTTATATTTTAAGAACGATTGATACGTAAGGAGTAGAAAGTGTTTGGGAGATATATGCACTCCTCCTGTGGTTAGCTTTTTTTTTTAATTATTATTTTTTTCAGGCCTCATGTGGTTAGCTTCGATGTTTCCTTTTATTTCAAGGCTTTCTGTTTTTTTTTTATAATTGTTTTTATAATTTATTTAATAATTATGTAAAGCTTTTAGTTATAATGCAAAAATAATATAAAAACAGGAAATAGACCGCCTTCAACAAGATTTGAACTCTGGCAGAGACGCCTTTTTGCAAATATCTAGCACGCTATAGTATATATACAATTCCTGCAATATTAATATATATAATATAAAGAATTTTTTTTCCGGGGGCCCTTAAGAATCGGGGGCCCTGTGCGGTGGCGCCACTTGCACCACCCCAGGGCCGCCCCTGATTATATCCATTCTGCTATCTCGGGACTTCATCCTTTCATCCAAAAGGTTGATCCTTTACTCATTTATTTCCTTCTACTTTTTTCTTTCTTGTTTCTTCAAAAATTTCTCATATATCTCATGTGTTCGAAAATTCGGCCTAGGCGGGTCTGGGCAAGGCAAGGGTTGGATTTTTTTTATTTTTTATTTTTATTTTTTTAAGAAAGATGCAGTCTTTCTTATTCGTTCAATGTATTTATTCCGGTGATGTCCCATTTTCACTAAAACAGACGTACATTTTACAAACTAGGGTCTGGTGGAGAGAGTAGCAGTTATTTTCTTTAACAGTGATAGCATCCCTGTGGAAAGATTTATATTTAAGCTCACTGTGAATCAGTCTTATGGCTCAAGGGTGGAAGAAGCTGACCTGGAGTTCTCACTAAGGTCCTTTTTTATCAAGCTTCCCTTCTCAGAATCCCTTACACGGGTTCTTCCCCAGGGTAAGTTTTATGTTCATTTTTGTCCTTCAGTGTTGTAGTTTTTTCTTAGAATACTATTTGATATAATTATTTTTCAATGCTGTAGTTCCGTTTAGTTTTCGCTTTAAAATTGCTACTTTCAATCAAATGCTTTGGTTTAATTGGTTGAGTATTGACCATATGCTTGGGTGGTTGTTGAGCTCATGAACATGGTTTGGATTTTCATGTCCGCTTTCCTTTCGATATTGCTGCTAGGTGTGTAAGCTTTTCCTTTATAACTGATTGCAGGTGGGAGATAACCGCGTACTTTCGATCCCTACGTCAGGCAAGTACAAGGATGCAGAGTTATGGATTCCAACAGACACACAGCAATGGCAACAGCCTCCATTAATAACTCCTATTAAATCGATGAGTAGCGAACCTCTATCTGTGCAGTTATATTTGGAACATCCAGGTTTATCTGAACCAAAGGCTTAAAGGGAATTAAGTAAATGAATATCTGCCTTGATTTTACATGACAAATCATGACCACACTGTCCCATAAACATACTGCTCATGAAGTAAATTCCTCGCTTTCTGCATTTTGGTGTATAAACCACAATAATTCAGTGCTTAGTATTGTAAAGTTGTTATCCAATTAGAATGAGATTACAGGGTACAAAGGTAGAAATTTTGTTCAAGATGAAGGGTAAAGCATAAGCACAACACTTTGGAGAAAGCTGGGGGTGATTAACATATTACAATTTACAGTATATTATGAGATAACAAAATTACTTTTCTGATAGCTAAATCTCTTTTCCTTTTACTCGAAGGGATTGTTGTTTGTAATCTCCCAAGTCCAGGGAAACATCAAGTCAAAAGGGTTTTTACCACATTTGAGCTACTCAGCATTAGTTTATCATGCTTTGTGAAAGAAATGAATGTTCCTTTATGTTGGAATATGAGTTCAAAATGTATTTGCACAGCTTGTGTGGGTTTAAGTCGTTCTAGTTGTTGAAATGTCTTCCCCATTTGGACAACAACTAAAGCACTATCACATTAGTTGGTGCAATGAGTGGATACCTCCAATATTACTCAAAGAAAAAAGTGTAAAGAAGGGGAAATCTAATTTGCCCTTGAATAGAAAAGAACAAACGCCTTTAGTGTTGATTATTGAGCTCTAAATAATTTGGTTATGTGCCATAAGCACGTCTTCTCCTCCCAAAATGGTCCTCAAACTTATACCTAAGTTGCATTTTGGTCTCTTAACTAAATTATTCATTCAAATGGTCCGCCAACTTTTATTAATCGTCGCATTGGTCCTACCGTTACATAGGGGTAAAACAGTCCAATTAAATAAAATACTAAATAAATTAAAAACTAAAAATCTAAAGAAAAAAAAAAAAAAACCTCTCTTCCACCTCCTCCTCCTTATATTTGATACAGTAACAGTTATCAAAGTAGAGGGTATTCATAGATATTTACTTGAATTTCTTGCTTGAATGTTCAATTGAGCCCTCGGTTCATTATCTTTATGGTTTTAATTTTCAGGTGGTTCACCTCCTTATAATTACAAATTGGTGGTTTCTCTTTAATACTAGTCAAGATGGTAAGTGTAAGTGTAATCTATCAAATCTAAGCTTACTGGTTGTTGGGCTACTCTGTTAATTTCGTAATTCTTAATGGAGAGATATTATTGATATGTGCAGGTGAGGTTTACAGCAGAGGAACTCCGTAGGATTACGGACTACAAGCATAACATTCGCAATACGTCCGTTATTGCACATGTTGATCATGGTATCGATAACTTTTTTCACTTGATAATTCTTATATTTGTAACATTATTTTCACTCACCTGCTCATAATGGAGTGCTTAATAGTGTTCTGTTTGAGTTAATTTGAGCTGCTTTCTTGTATCTGGTTGATTATGCCCTGCTCAAATGTATAATTGTCCTTTTGCTTTCAAATTTGCATTACATTCTTGTTCATGTTTCAATGTCCTGTGTGCTTGTTCATAGCTATAATGGTACTGAATTTTAATATGCAGGGAAGTCAACCATTACCAACTCTCTTGTTGCTGCTGCTGGTATCATTGCACAAGAAATTGCTGGTGATGTCCGCATGACAGATACCCGTGCAGATGAGGCAGATGAGGCAGAGCGTGGTGTCACAATCAAATCTACTGGTATCTCTCTCTACTGTGAGATGACTGATGAAGCTTTGAAGAGCTACAAGGGGGAGAGAAACCGAAATGAGTACCTCATCAATCTCATTGATTCCCCTGGACACGTTGACTTTTCATCTGAAGTCACAGCTGCTCTTCGTATTACTGATGGTGCACTTGTGGTGGTTGATTGCATTGAGGGTGTTTGTGTCCAAACAGAGACTCTGCTTCGTCAAGCCTTTGGAGAAAAGACCAGGCCTGTTTTGACTGTAAACAAGATGGACAGGTGCTTCCTTGAGCTCCAGGTCGAATGAGAGGAGGCTTACCGAGCATTCCAAAGGGTTATTGAGAATGCTAATGTCATAATGGCTACATACGAAGACCCCCTTCTTGGTGATGTCCAGGTCTATCCAGAGAAAGGAACAGTCGCCTTTTCAGCTGGTTTGCACAGATGGGCTTTTACTCTGACCAACTTTGCCAAGATGTATGCATCCAAGTTTGGAGTTGATGAATCAAAGATGATGGAAAGGCTCTGGGGTGCGAACTACTTTGACCCAGCTACCAAGAAATGGACCAGCAAGAACACTGGTTCTGCTACCTGCAAGTGTGGTTTCGTTCAGTTCTGTTATGAACCCATCAAGCAGATTATCAACACCTGTATGAATGATCATAAGGACAAGTTGTGGCCCATGTTGACAAAGCTTGGTGTCACGATGAAGAGTGATGAAAAGGAGCTGATGGGGAAGGCGTTGATGAAGCGTGTCATGCAGACCTGGCTACCAGCCCTATTGCAAATTATCATTTTTCACCTTCCCTCTACTTCAACTGCCCAGAGATACCGTGTTGAGAACTTGTACGAGGGTCCCCTTGATGATCAATATGCAAATGCTATCCAGAACTGTGATCTTGAAGGGCCCCTTATGCTTTATGTATCTAGGATGATTCCCCCATCTGACAAGGGTTGATTCTTTGTGTTTGGTCGTGTCTTTGCTGGTAAAGTCCAGACATGTTTGAAGGTTAGAATCATGGGTCCAAATTATGTTCCTAGGGAGAAGAAGGATTTGTATGTTAAGAACTGTTGGAATCCCACATCGGTGGAGTGAAAGAAAACAAATGGTTTAAATAGAATTACCACACTCTAACTAATATTGAGGCCTTTTGTGATAAAAACCCCACACCTGACGGATTGGGCGGATGGTAAAGTGGGGACAGTATCGGTGTTGTTAGAATGGGACCCAACGGGCAGATCCAAATTTTCAACATGGTATTAGAGCCAAGTCCCGTACAAGCTAACGATGCTCACCAAAAAAAAAAAAAAAAGGGATCAAACAATTAGAGTGTGGTAATTCTATTTAATAGATGTTGGAATCCCACATCGGTGGAGTACAAAAATGGGGGAACAAACAATTACCAAAAAAAAAAAAAAAGATCATTGTATATGTAAATCCTATAGTCACGCTGCTATACTATTCATGAAAACCAGTAAAATAAGGATCCCATTCCAGCCGTGAGGTGATACTTTTTTTAATTAAAAAAAATCCTGCGTATGGCCGCCCGGCTATACTATTTATAAAAAAGAATTTAAAAAAGGACCCCAGTAAAGCCGAAAGGCTATACGGTTTTTATTTTAAAAAAATCCGGAGTACAGCCGTTCGGCTATACCATTTAGGGTGTGTAAAAAGGTATAGCCGTCCGGCTATACTCTGTATATTCCAAACGTATAGTCGCGCGGCTATATTGTACAAATAGAAATGTTTTTAATCTATAGCCGTTCGGCTATACCCCTTAATATTATTCAACAGAGTTTTCAAAGATAATCACTCTCCTCAAGGTTTCAAAACCTCTTTACTTCTGGTATGTTTTCGTCTTCAGTTTTTGGTTATTAGGTGAGACAGCTCGAATTCTGGTTGAATTCCTAGAGGTGGCAATCACTTCAATCGTTTTCCTCAAATGAATTTACCCTCCAGGTTTGTTCTAAACCCATTTCTCGTTTTGGTTGCTGAGAAAAAAGGTTGTGGTTTTGAGTTCTGTTTTTCTTCGTTATCGGGGGAACCCAGAAAGCAAAACCCAGTTTTCAAATTGCATATGAGCTTAGAACAAAGGTGCTTTTGAAAGAAGGAAATCTACGAATTTGGTGGTTCATAGCGCTCGTCATCCTGAACTCAGAGATTATATCCATTCTGCTGTCTCGGGACTTCATCCTTTCATCCAAAAGGTTGACCCTTTACTCATTTATTTCCTTCTACTTTTTTCTTTCTTGTTTACTTTTTTCTTTCTTGTTTCTTCAAAAATTTCTCATATATCTCATGTGTTCGAAAATTCCGCCTAGGCGGGTCTGGGCGGCTGGGCGGGTTGGATTATTTTTTTTTTTTTCTTTTTGATTTTTTTAAAGAAAGATGCAGTCTTTCTTATTCGTTTAATGTATTTATTCCGGTGATGTACCATTTTCACTAAAACGGACGTAAATTTTACAAACTAGGGTCTGGTGGAAAGAGTAGCAGTTATTTTCTTTAACAGTGATAGCATCCCTGTGGAAAGATTTATGTTTAAGCTCACTGTGAATCAGTCTTATGGCTCAAGGGTGGAAGAAGCTGACCTGGAGTTCTCACTAAGGTCCTTTTTTATCAAGCTTCCTTTCGCAGAATCCCTTACACGGGTTCTTCCCCAGGGTAAGTTTTATGTTATTTTTTTCCTTCAGCGTTGTAGTTTTTTCTTAGAATACTATTTGATATAATTCTTTTTCAATGCTGTAGTTCCGTTTGGTTTTCGTTTTAAAATTGCTACTTTCTATCAAATGCTTTGGTTTATTTGGTTGAGTATTGACCATATGCTTGGGTGGTTGTTGAGCGCATGAACATGGTTTGGATTTTTTTTCATGTCTGCTTTCCTTTAGATGTTGCTGCTAGGTGTGTAGTCCTTTCCTTTATAACAGATTGCAGGTGGAGATAACCGCGTACTTTCGATCCCTGCCTCAGGCAAGTACAAGTAAGGATGCAGAGTTATGGATTCCAACGGACACACAGCAATGGCAACAGCCTCCATTAATAACTCCTATTAAATCGATAAGGAGCGAACCTCTATCTGTGCAGTTATATTTGGAACATCCAGGTTTATCTGAACCAAAGGCTTAAAGGGAATTAAGCAAATGAATATCTGCCTTGATTTTACATGACAAATCACGATCACACTGTCCCACAAACATACTGCTCATGAAGTAAATTCCGCTCGCTTTCTGCATTTTGGGCTATACTCTCGGGAACATCAATTCAAAAGGTTTTTAACCACATTTTAGCCACGCAGCATTAGTTTATCAGCATTTTAACAATTATCATGCTTCTAATATTACTCAAAGAAAAAGGTGTAAAGAAGGGGAATCTAAATTGCCTTTGAATAGAAAAGGCTAAATTGAGCTCTAAATAGCCTATACTATTCTTTCTTTCTTTTTTTCTCTTTTTTAAATATAGCCGCGCGGCTCTACTACGTATAGCCATACGGGTATACTATTTAAAAATAAATAAATGAACACGGTAGTATAGCCACACAGCTATACCTTTTATTTTTTATTTTTTATTATAAAAAAGGTACCCTCCTAGTTGCATTAGTTTATACTTTATTGATATTAATTGGCTTATTTCAACATATCAAAAGTGGATATTGAAAATAGAGAAATTTCACAATAAATCAATGTGAGAGTTCAATTTTTTTTTTTTTTTGTGTGTGGGAATGTTTGCCTTTTATCTAATTTGTTCTCTTGAGTGAAATTTGTTGGAGGAACAACAATCAATATTATTCTAATAATTTAATTAAACAAAAAATAATATAATAAAATTACATATTGCAGTAAACTAAAAATTGACTGTTCTTGCAGATGAGGCTTGCAGAATTGCAATGTCCTTGAAACTGAAGTTCACCCCTACTCAGTGTTTGTAGTTCTGCAGGTGTTTGCTCCACCAGGATACAACTATCTAAATCAAAGTCCTGGAAGTAGGGTTTTGATTTCTGGCGAAATTTATGTGTTTATCTCTGAGGCTATATATGAATGATGATATGAATGTTCTTTGCGAATTTGATGTAATTATACAGACCCAAGGCTTGTGTTTAAAGAGAGTGCATACATGTATCAAATAAGGGCAAACCCAATCAGACAAAAACATTATATGATATTTGAATTTTAAAAATAATTCAAATAAATAAATAAATAATTAACTAATCCGGTTTAATTCAAAAAATGATTAATAAAATATAAAAAAGGGACCCATGTGTCAAAAAAGTATAGCCGTGAGGCTATACTATTTCGAAATAAATATAAAATAAAAAAACCCGTGTATAGCCGCGCGGCTATACAATTTTGAAAAAAATAAATAAAAAATACTTGAGTATAGCCGCGCGGCGATACTATTTATAAATTATAACAAAGGCCCAGCCTAGCTCCTAGGCGCCCACATGTGAAAGCAAGTATAGCAGCCGAATCTTTTAAGTCCAACATAGAGACAAAATCCATGTTACAATTGTCTTCCGAATCCACAGTTCCACCTAAGTACATCCCGACCTTTTGATAATTAAGGGCATGTTTGGAATTCAACTTAAATTCAACTTTTTAAACTCAAAAATAGAATTTGAGTCCAAAACAAAGAAAACCTGTTTGGTAGCCCTATGTTTAAAAACTCAAACTCAAGAACAACTAAAAAACACCCCAATTATTAAAAACAAAAAAATATCTATTTTTTAAGTTTTTTCCTAACAACACACAAGCTCAAATTTTTAAGATTTGAAAACAATTTTCAAGTTGAATACCAAACAGGTTTTTGAATCTTTAAAATAGATTTAAGAACTCCTTGTTTTTAAGAAAAATCAAAGTTTTGGAGTTCCCTATTTGAATAGGATATCAAAAGGCCCTAAATGATTTAAGAACTCCTTGTTTTTAAAAAAAATCAAAGTTTGTGAGTTACCTACTTAAATAGGATATCAAACGCCCCCTAAATTTTTTTGTGTAACTTTTATAATTCTATTGAGGCTTTTGCTATTTTCTCAGCCTGCTTCTTTTGTTTTTTTGTCTTCGTTTCTATTCTTTTTGCTTGTTTCCCTTGGTCCACATACCTAACTCCTATTTCCTTGTTTTGCCATCTATTTTGCAAGTTTTTAACTTGCAGATGCCTAGGTAAGTGCTTCAGGATTCGTTTTCTAGTGTTCTCTTTGGTTTGTCCTTTTGTCCTTTTTTGTTTGTTTACTTTAACCTTTTACCTTCTTGTTTAAATATCCAGTTGGTTTTCACTAGGTTTTCTTTTCATCGTTCTTTTAAGTTTCTTCAACCACTTTTTCTTTTTCTAATTTAGTTGCAGTTTTTTTCGTCCTGTTTTTTCTGATTTTCTTTTTCTCTTGTAGGTTGCTGATTTCGGTTATTGACAATGCTATTTAGCTGAGCCGATTGAAGAGGCGTCCAAGATTCCTCTGTTTTTTTTCTTCTTCTTTTGTTTCCATGTGTTTGGTTCAGACCTCAAATCTTTTTTAAAGATTACGCTATTGCCTCCGCCTCTCACATTTGGGTTTCTGATGGTTTTGTTATCTTTTGTCTTTTAGGTTGCTTCTATAAATAGAATCATCTGCTCCAACAAAAAAACAAAAGAAACAAATTCTCTATTTTTTTGTGGGTTTTATGAGATTGTGTGGTGTGTATAACAAAGGAATCAATCGAAGCCCTAGAACGATACTACGTGACCACTGACTACATAAAATGTCTTTTTTTTCAGGGGTAGTTACATTTTTAGTAACTAGAGTTAGGCTAGAATTTAAATTTGACCACCTAAATATTAATTTTCTCAATTTCCTCATCACAATTCGCATCATCAACAAATCAAGTCCAATCGATTCCTAATTGATCCCCACTGCCAATGCATACAAAGATTACCGGACCACCCACAGATTCCCAACCCGACACCCATGCCCAAATCATACCAACGCAGGAAGGAATTCCCCGCATAAGCCATAACATAAACCTCCCATTCTTCCCTAAGCACTTCCACCAGTTAGCCCCTTGCCATGGCAAGGGGAGCCCTAGGGCAGCTACTATTCATGTAAATAGTGGCTGCCCTACTTAGCAAAGTGTGTTTGCAGCAGTTTAGGCTTGCCATGGCAAATATTATTCATTTTTTGTTTTTTTTTCACAACTTTGTTTACTTAAACAATTAATTTAGGATAATATTTTCGGATAAGATTTTTGGGTTCCTACATATGAAAAATCATTTTCTCAAGATTTTTAGCGGAGGTGCAATATTGACTAAGTATGAAAAATGGTTTTTCGGAATAATTATTTTCTCAAGATAATTTTTGGCGGCTTTTATTCCTTACACATCAAATAAGAAAACTTGATTTTATGGGATTTTAATATGAAGTATATATTCACTTAATGAGCCATCATTTTTAGCCTAAATCGTATTTTGCACTAAAACCGATTTTTCATATTTTGATTTGGTGGGAATTTGATTTTCTAGTATTTTTATTTGAATCCAAATGGGGGGTACTTCCTTATTTACATTGTAAACTTAAGTAAATGGAGTAATATAAAAATAAATAAAAGTAAAAGGACAAAGACATTTACTTGGTGGGAGTGGATGAGGCGGTCATGGTATACAGGGCAGGGCTGCACACACGCATCACGTGCGTATTAACTGACGAAATTAGTCAATTAGACTTGATTTACTGACGACGAGAAGGATGATGATGAAATTGAGAAAATTGACATTTTGATGACCATATTTAAATTTGATCCTAACCCCAGTGACCAAATATGCAATTACCCCCTTTTTTTTTTTATAATTGATACACACAAATCAATTTGTAGAATATTCATCAAACAAAGAGATAGAAAAAAAATGCACCTAACACTAACCATAAATTAGACTCTCCAGTGTCTCTGAGATGGAAATACATTTTTTCGATCTAGTGTGGTACAAGATTCGTCAATGTCAGAGACAAACTGCCCTTCGTGCGAATCAATTCTTTCACCGTTCCCAAAACCAAGCAATTTTTTGATCTGGCGCTGCCTGGGTTATTGATAATCTATGCTCATGCTAGATGTTTGGCTAGGCTGAGGATGATCTCTTTGTAGTTTCTTCTTGTTTGGGCTTTGGCTCCTTTCCTCACCCAAAAAAGAAATAAATAAATAAATAAATTCAAGCAATTCGAATCGAGAATCCCTAAATCATAATTACTCCCAATTTTCAATCTAAACACACTTTTGAGATACATCGAATGAATCTTGGGACTCAAAAGAAAATGAGCGATGAAATGTCTAATTTGCCCTTGAAATTTGTTCACATGCGTGTCACGTGCTGCTAGTTGACGGCATATTGGATGGAATTCTTTTGTATTTAACGGAAGGGGATAAATTGACTATTTTTAAACATTTCATATCCTTAATTTTCTGGACAAATAGTTTGGGGGCTTAATTCTCAGACACATATAGTTCAGTGGGGAAAATGACAAATTTTTTTTTGTTTAATGTCTGGATTTTTTTTATTGTTAGTATTGGGATTTATACTATTTGTTTGGAACTCGGATGTGAGTTATTATGTGAGGTGTGAAACAAATAACTACATGAATACAACTGATATACTAAATTTATCCGGACCAGTGCAATATTACCTTAAAAAAATGTTGTCACATGTGGTGGGTTTTTTTGCGTATTTTCATGTAAAGTTTACAATTTTAATTTTCATCATAAATCTTTGACCAAAAAAAAAAATTTCATTGTAATTCAAACCAAATTAGACGGACTAAAATTACAAAAATTAAAATGATATGGACTAAAAGGAAAAAAGGGGCCAAACCATAACAATAAAAAGGGAGTTTTACTAAAACACCCAAAATTGGGGCTGAAATTATAAAAAAACCCAACACCCAAAACATTTTATAAACACACTCAAAACCCATCATTACGCACACTCAAAATCCATTTATAAACACACCCAAAAAATATACAATTGTTGATTTTGAGGTTGATTTTGGGTATGTTTCTATGTTTAAATAGTGCTTGGATTTTTTTTTTTTATAAATACATGTCTAGGATTAGGTTTATTTATAAATTTGTACAATAAAAAGTGTACTTTAGCTGATCAATAATGCCAACAACTGCTATAGAATCCTAGATTCTCCTTTTGTGCATATCAAGATTCTCATCCTATCCAAATAAAAAAATAAAAAAATCAAGATTCTCAACTACTCACACTAGTATAAGGAACTTGTTTAACGCAATGACCTGCTAATGTAGTAGTTTGAAGCAAATGCTTTCTCGGGAAAGGTTTTGGGTTTAAGTTCTAACATCTATGTAGTGTGTGTAAGTTTAGTATGCTATCGTCCTCTCAATAACAACGGTATAGATTCCGTTTGGAATCTTACCACATGTTTTAGCAAATTAACAAATTATTCCATGCCGGCAACTCACCCAACAGGAACTAAAGAGATTTAAATACTGAAATCACATCGATGAATGCAATGAAAAGAATAATGTATAGTGGTACATGCAATCGGCTCAACCAATATACAATTCACTTTTTGTTCTTGGGACAATATAAATATACATTTATAAGATAAGCACACAATACATAAAAACTGATCTAATAAACAATTGGATAACAGACTAGCATTATTGTTCATTAGATTAAGTCTTCTGTGTTAACAAGTCAATGTCAATGGATTCCACAACCCTATCCTTCTCTTTTTGTATTCTTTATATATAGAGGGTCTTTGTTACGAAACTCAGGCTTGGAGCAAAAGATGGCTTCAGAGATCAAGGTTGAAGTCATTCACAAGGAAATAATTAAACCATCCTCTCCAACTCCTCACCACCTTAAAAACACCAGCCTCTCTGTTTTTGATCAGATCACATCTGAAGTTTATGTCCCAGTACTTCTCTTCTATCCCATCATCAGTAGTGATGAGGTCAATAATATTGATCACCATTCTTTGTTTGCTGAAAAACTCAACCTTCTAAAAATATCATTATCTGAAATCCTAACTCACTTCTACCCCTGGGCCGGAGAATTCGTATATAATTCTTCCATCAGCTGCAATGACCAGGGAGCTGCATTTGTTGAAGCCAGAGTCAATTGTACCATATCACAGATTTTGGGCCAACCAGATCTTGGGATACAGAAACAATTGGTTCCAAATGATATAGAATGCAGGACAAAATCAGGCAAAGGCTATCTTCTACTAGTTCAAGCCAACTTCTTTGAATGTGGTGGAGTGGCAATTGGAGTCAGCATTTCACATAAGATCGGTGATGCTTATTCACTAAGCAAATTCATTAATAGTTGGGCTGCAATTGCCCTTGACTCCACTGCTACTACTGATGTACTGCCTCCTGCACAATTTGGTGCTGCAGCATCTCTTTTACCACCTCTGGATTTCCTCAATTCACCTCAACCTCCTGTGGAATTTGTCCACGAAAATTGTGTAACAAGGACATTAGTGTTTGATGCCTCAAATATTGCTGCTCTCAAGTCCAAAGCTGCCAGTGCGGCCGTGCCAAACCCAACGCGCGTTGAAGTAGTGTCAGCACTCATTTGGAAATGCGTAATGGAAGCATCACGATCAAACTTGGGTTTTGTAAGGCCATCCTCGTGGTGTCAATTTGTGAACATGAGGAAAGTTTTGGTTCAGCACTCGGCAGACGACTTATTGGGAAATTTCTTCGGGCACTTTGTAGCAAAGACAGAGGAAAGTGAAGTAGATCATGATGTTCAAAGCTTGGTTGCTAAAATGAGGAAGAGCTTTGAGGAATTGAAGGTAAATTTTGCTAATGGAATTAGTGGGGAGGATGTGTTGCAGCTCTGCAAAGAGTTAGGGGAGCTCATTGGAAAGGTGGATGTAAACAACTATTGTTCCACCAGTTTGTGCAGGTTTCCCTTCTACAAAGCCAATTTCGGATGGGGAAAGCCATCATGGATGAGTATGCCAGCTGGTGCTGTAGAAATCAAGAACATAATCTCATTGATGGATGTAAGAGATGGGAATGGTATACAAGCACGCTTGAGTTTGAAAGCGGAAGACATGGCCATAGTTGAAAGTAACCGGGAGCTGCTAACGTATGCTTCTTTGAACTATGAGGTTCGTCACAAACTCATACCTAAGCTTTGAAGACCCAACAATCTGGTACCCAAACTTATGGAAATCCTACAAATAAGACCCTCCATTAACCAGACCATTAGTTGGTCTGTTAAATTCTGATGTGGCAAATGTGCGTCCCCTTTTTTTTATCCACAATTTATGAATTTTCTTTTTAATTTTTCACTTTTCATAGTCTGATTCTCAGATCTATCTATGGTTTCCCCTATGTGTATTTTTAATGTTTATTAATCAAATTTGAATTCGCTTTGTATCGTTGAGTTTAGTAGGTAAGTTTCGCCTAGTTGGCTTTCAAATCCTGGATAATTTTTCTTTCTTCTTTTTTTCTTTTTACTATGGAGGAAGGAAGATTCGAACTTCGAACCTTTTCCAACATAAATAAATTTCACTAGACCAAGAGCTAGTGGGCATTGTCATCGTGTAAACAACTCTTGTGCTTCTAGAATTAAAATGGATGCGATGTTTTTACCTTTGATGATCTCACTCTTTACTTTTAATTATTGGTCTCAAAATTAGTTGTATAATATTATTTTTGGACAATATGGGGTATGATGACTTGCATCAATTGGACAAAATCGAACCTAACCATAGTAGACTTTGGCACTTTGCATAGAATTTATAGTGTGTGGAAGAATAAATGAATACTTTTTCTCTTTCTTATTAATAATGTCATCAGTGCTCTTAATGTAAACACAAGAGCCTTTCACTATCTAAGAGGCCCACCAAAATAGATTAAGAACTTCTTACAATCAGAAGGCCATTAGTAATTAAATTGTTATGGTGTATATACTATTTGGATAATATAATAAGCTGAATAAACAAAGAAGTTGAATTTCGTCCTGGAGGAGCTGCAGTTGTGATGTCTTTATATGGACGGTCTGTGTTGTGAAATTTTCAAGTGTGGAGAAAAATATGACTTCAGAGATCAAGGTTGAAGTCACTCAGGAGGAAATAATCAGACCATCCTCTCCAACTCCTCACCACCTCAGAAGTTCTAACCTTTCTGTTTTTGATCAGCTTACTCCTCAAGTTTATGTCTCCGTACTTCTCTTCTACCCCAGCAATAACGGCGATAGCCATTCTTTGGCTGCTGAAAGGTCCAAGATTCTGAAAAGGTCATTATCCGAAGTCCTCACTCACTTCTATCCCTTTGCAGGAACAATCCAATCTAAGGATGTTTCAATCTGTTGCAATGACCATGGGGCTAAATTTTTTGAAGCCAGAGTCAACTGTCCCATGTCACAGGTTTTCGATAAGCCAGATCTTGGGATGCTAAAACAATTGCATCCAAATGCAATAGAATCCATGGCAGGCGCAGGCCATCTTCTTCTAGTCCAAGCTAACTTCTTTGAATGTGGAGGGATGGCAGTTGTAGTCAACATTTCACATAAGCTCATTGATGCTTATACACTCTGCAAATTCATTAATAGATGGTCTGCAATTTCCCTTTCCTTGGCCAGTACCGATCATGTAGTGCCTCTTGTAGAATTTGGTGCTGCAGCAGCTCTTTTCCCACCTCTTGATTTCCTCAGTTCAACCCGAGCTTCCGTTGGCTTTGTCAAGTACAATTGCATAACAAAAAGATTTGTGTTTGATGCCTCCAAGATTGCTACTCTCAAGCTTAAAGCTGCCAGTGCCACGGTGCCAAATCCAACACGTATTGAAGTAGTGTCAGCGCTCATCTGGAAATGTGCCATGGAAGCATCAAGATCAAACTCGGGTGTCATAAGGCCATCCGTATGGTGTCAATTTGTGAACATGAGGAAGATATTGCCGCAGTTGCCAGCAGAAAACTTATTGGGAAATCTTGTGGGGTACTCTGTAGCAAAGACAGAGGAAAGCGAAGTAGAACATGATCTTGGAAGCTTGGTTTTTAAATTGAGGAGGGGCTTTGAAGAACTTAAGGTAAAATATGGTAACGGAATGAGTAGTGAGGATGTGTTCCAACAGTTCAATGAGTTAGGGAAGCTCATTGGAAAGGTTGATATAGACAACTATTGTTTAACCAGTTGGTGCAGGTTTCCCTTTTATGAAGCTGATTTCGGATGGGGAAAGCCATCATGGTTGAGTAATATCCCTAGCACAGCCGAACTCAAGAACATGATTTCATTGGTGGATGTAAGTGATGGCATTGGCATAGAAGCTCGATTGACTTTGAAAGAAGAAGACATGGCGGTGATTGAAAGCAACGAGGAGCTGCTTGCATATGCTTCTCTGAATCCGTGTGTCGTGTAATTAATTAGTACAGAAAGATCTACCTCTTCTATCCCAGCATGGAACCTCTTCCAATAAAAATTAGGTAAGCCTGGAATTATTGTTGATTAAATATGTGTCTTTATATATGGAGGATCTTTCAGTTATTGTTTCCTTGCTATGTTGGAGTTGCAAGGAAACAATTAAACCATCCTCTCCAACTCCTCACCACCTTCGAATTTCCAACCTCTCTGTTTTTGATCAAGTCACATCTGAAGTTTATGTCCAACTACTTCTCTTCTATCCCAGCATGGAACCTCTTCCAATAAAAGAGAAATATCACTAGATGAAGAGCTAGTCGGCCATGTGTAACTAATTAGTACCAAAATTAATATGAATTTTATGTTGGTACCTTTGATGATCTCACTCATTTCTTTGATTATTGGTCTTAAAATTAGTTGTAGAATATTATTCTTGGACGATATGGGGTCAAGTAAACCTTCCACTTGATGATGACTTGTATCCGACAGGATAAAATCCAACCTGACCATCGTAGACTTTGGAACTTTGCATAGAATTTAAAGAGAGTGGAAGAATAAAGGACTAATTTTCTCATTATTATTAATAATTTAATCAGTGCTCTTAATATTAATACGACAGCCAGAGCTGCCAGCTGAAGCTAAACTGTTGTGAGAAATCTAGCAATAATAACTATGATCATGACCAACTAACAGTTAGCCTGAGTCTTGTGATAGCCGTTGATTAGGAAGATTATAATTGTGATGATCAGAACATAACCTGCTTACAGAATTTTTATTTATACAAATATGAACAATTCACAAATGTTTACATGATCTGCAAGTGGCGGATCCAGGATTCAAAAGACAAGTAGGTGAAACTTACATTAAAAACTCGACGGTACGAGTGAATTTTATTCATAAAAATAAAAAGATACACCTGGTCAGGGGGGACATAATTCCTCAATTATCTCTTCATTATCGATATTATTAGCAGACTATCTTTCAATGTGGAGAATCATGCAACCAGCAAGGAATTCATCAGCTATGGTGCTCCGAAGTCTATTCTTAATAATTCTCATACATGAAAAAGCTCGTTCTATTGTTGCTGTAGAAACAAGAAGAGTCAACACCAACTGAATCAACCTGAAAAGCAAATGGTAGTTTTCTACCAAAGTTGTTTCCATCAATTGTTGACATAACTGAGGAAGAGTGGTGAAGTCCTTAAAGCAGGAAAGACGATGCATATCATTTTGAAAATACATGACAGGACCCGCCCCGAATTTCCTCGAAACCCGGAACGAATCCTATGGAATTCCCGACATCATACCTATGTCGGGCCCACTTACTAAAACTGTAACCTCCTTTTCCAAAAAGGGATAAGAGCACGAGACTTTCTGCTGAAAATTCGGCAAAGTCTCCCCTGTAAATGGAATATTTCCCAAAATTTCAACCGGCATAAAACACAATTTAATATCCTAATAGGCAGCACGCACAATGTAATAATATGCAATTCACATAAATGACCTTCGGCCTTCCGATAATTCAAAGCAATACCAAATGACTTCGGACACTTTATGAACACCCAATATATCAATATACAACAACTCCTCAAATACTCCTCACAAGAGAGGTTTTAACCTCCTAACACAATCGCAAGTAACTTAAGGCCTCAGCCCAAATCGCACAACAACCATATTCACTTAGTCCAAATGAGAAGCCTTGTTTTCAGCCGAGTTTCCTCAATAAAACAACCTAAGTAAAGTTTAGCCCACAGCTACATACCTTTACTGAGGGATCAAACCATACGTAGTTCTTTCCTAAAACCCTTTACTTTAAGTCACAACTCACCAAATATAATCTTTAATTTATCTCCCTATAATAATCACATAATCTCCTCATACGCCGGAACATCCAACGCCACGTATGGGGCCTGTCAACAAGCCGGAAAATCCTACACCACGTGCGACCTCAACATAATATCACATAATCTCTCTATACGCCGGAAAATTCAACCCCACGTATGGGGTCTGTCCTCACTCTGGAAAATCCTACGCCACGTGGAACCTTAACATAATCACATAACCTCCCCATACGCCGGAAAATCCAATGCCACGTATGGAGTCTGTCCTCACGCCGAAAAATCCTACGCCACGTGAGACCTCAACATAATCACATAATCTCCCCATACGCCCGAAAATCTAACCCCACGTGTGACCTCTCATCTCATGTCACATAATCTCCCCATACGCCTGAACATCCAACGTCACGTATGGGGTCTGTCAACACACCAGAAAATCCAACGCCACGTGCGACCTCTCATCTTATGTCACATAATCTCCCCATACGCCGAAACATCCAACGCCACATATGGGGTCTATCTTAACGCCGGAAAATCTTACGCCACGTGAGACCTAACAATGACAGGGTTGTACTAGGGGTGGCATTTTAGACCGAAAAACTGCAAAAACCAATCGACAATTTACCGCAATAGAACGCAATCGCGGGAAACCGAACCTCATTTCCGGTATGAAGAACCGAACTGCATTTGCGGTTGCGGTTGCGGTATTTGATTTTCAAAACTTGCAGTTACCGCAAACCGCGATTATATTTTTAAAAAGAAAAAGAAAATTGCATTTTGTAGATAGCATTAGTGCTCAAACAACACAACGGGGTCCTTCAAATCCACTCACCACCACCAACACTTGAGTTTGTAACTTTAATTTGTAACATTGGTGCATTGCATTTTCCTTTTAGTTTGTAACTTTAATTAACTTTGAATTGGATTTTTCCTTTGGGTTGTAACTTTAATTCATTTTGCATTGCATTTTCCTTTTGGTTTGTAAATTTAAAGGATTTAGAATTGGAATACTTGAGAAGTTGAGGTTCTGAATGCTTGAGAAGTTGAGGAGGTTGTGAATTTATATATGCTTGAGAAGTTGAGGTTGTGAATTTATTTATTTAGGTTTTGAATTTATACTTTTGGGTTAAAGTATGCTTGAAATCAAAAGGTTTCAAAAGAAGCATCAAAATTAGGCCTAAAATGTGGAAGATTGGATTTTTATGACACAAAAAGAACTTGCGGTTTTAAACCGCTAATTCATGGTAACCGACTGCTTTTTGCGGTTTCAAAAATCACCATACCGCAAATAGTCGGTCGGTTTGCGGTTTGGGCAAAAATTGCGGTTACCGAACCGCAACCACCCCTAGTACTTACACAGTGTAATCAAACATCTTTATATCTTTATAATATATGTATATATATATATTAATTTCCAATATTGCATAAACCTCAACCACAATATAGCATCCGATAATCCCCCAATTTAAAACAATAAATTAATATCCTAATCCACATAATCATCATAACTCAACAATGCTCAAGGCCTATCACTAGGGTCATTGTAATCCTCCTAGGAAGGTAAAACTACCTCGGAAGACTCACGGTCAACTAAGGGTCAAACTACCCAAACTTGGTCAAAGGGGCCCACGGGGCTCAAGACTTCCAAATTCCGATTTGAAAGTTCCTATGTGTTTTATAAAGCTTAGGACACACTTCCTGCAAGTTTTGTCCAGATCGGACGGTCGGATCGCTCACGATCGCACGATCGAAGGTTCTGTAATCCTAGCCTAGGGTTGGCATTTTCCGGAGTATCAGGGACTTCGTTTGATCCGTCGAATCCTACACGATCCTAAGGATGTCCAGATTAAATATAATAATTCAAGACCATCCAACGGTTCAAACCTATCGAACCTAGATAACGCGCAATATGCGATATCCATTCGAGACTCAAACGGTATCCAAATTGACATCCGAGCACACCTATGCACTCGTGAGGACCAGGAGATCACCTCGGGACATAGTGCTCCTTTTCTACAGTGCCCATGCACTGCCACACGTGTCGGCAACTCTTGGGCATCCAAAACGATAATCTTTTGCCTGAAAAACTCAAAATCACGACTCAAGACTCCTATCCTAGGTATAACACCCTATTTGGAACCACTTTTGTTCTTGGACATACTCCAAAAACTGACCGGAAGTGGCCTGAATCTCATCCCGAAATTCGGCTGAAATCCAATTCGAAAATCAAACAATCTAAGCTAAAAATTGATGCAATCCTACCCAACCATCAGCTAAAGCTCGGAAAATAGGTGAGAAACCATACCTCATTTGCCGGAAATTGGTGGCGGATGACGGAGAACGAAGTCGGAGAAATCCGGCCGTTTCTCTTCGATTTTCCGGCGAAATCACGGCGGAACACGGTGGGGCTTGGCTGGGGTTGGAAGAGGACGGCGGCCAAGTCATTTTGGTACCGGCCCGTCAGCTTTGGTGGCGGACGAGAGCACGGTAGGCCAAAGCGTGGCAAACTATTACAGCCGTCGCGAGAGAAGAGAGAGAGATGAGGGCTTTTCTGACTTTTATCAAACCCTTTTCGCAATATGTATGATTATGCCACTAAGGGTATTTTGATCGTATCTCTCTCGATACAACTCCAATTCAAGCCCACCACGTGTCTATTAACTCATCTCGCCATGCTCTACATAATGGTACAGTCGAAATTCCCAAATTTCTTCCTGGTCAAAAGGTCAACTTTAAAACCCATAAAATATTCTAGGGGCAAAATGGTCTTTTATCTGAATAAATTAATATTTACCAAGTTATTTAGGACCGGGTCGTTACACTCAGCAAGTTTACATAGATGCCCAATATTGAATGATTTGAAGGAATTACGATGATCCAATGCTGAGCTAAGAATAAGAAGTTCAACTGTTTGCTTTGGAAATCTGTCATTTAACTCCTTCAACATGCAATCTATCACATCATTAAATACATTAATGCAATAGTAATGTTCAACTATAATGAAATCTTTTTGTTGACAAAAATGACGTGTGCCCATCATATAACAAGAACTCATATCAGGAACATTAATACCATGTTGTTCACAAAATAATACCACACTCATGAATAAATCATCCCGACCATGTGCCCTCATATCTCGGAACTGTGATTTTGTGTTTTCAACAAAGTTTAAAGCACTTACAATATCTTGAGTTTTTGTTTGAAACACTTGACAAAGAAAATTGGTTAATCCCATAATTTTATCCATCAAAAGCAATGAAAACACAAACTCAAAAGACATCATAGCAATATAGTTACTCTCTGCATCGCCACGAAATTGTTGGTTAGGTCCATAATCACTGATTTCCTGGTGAAGTATTTTAGTCTCTTTAAATAAACTCATCAAACTTGTAATAGAGGCAAAGTGAGATCCCCAACGAGTGGCTTCAGCTCGTTTCAAACTACGACCTTAATTAAGTCCTCTACCTGTCTCAAGTTCCCTAGAATCCAATAACTCTTTGAGTTCAGCTTTTCGAATTAAATTTAATTCTTTACGGCGCTTAACAGAAACACTAACAAAATTCACAATGTTAATCAACGTTGAAAAAATTCTCCATACAACTTTCCCATCTTTCATTGCTTTTTATTGTTTTTGTTAAATGAGAAAGTTTGAGTGGGCTGAGCTATTATTTTTGTTAAAGGGAAAATTTTGAGTGGGTTAGGTTTGAGTAGGCAGAAGAAATTTAATTGTATTGGGTATTGGGTAATTTTTGGTTTGGCAAAAAGTGGAGTAGGCGGCTGGGTTGGGTTTGAGTAGGCAGAAGAAATTTGATTGTATTGGGTATTGGGTAAGTTTTGGTTTGGCAAAATATGGAGTAGGCTGCTGCGTACCCTGCCCTTAGGGTAGGACAACCAAACAAATGATCTAGAGGGCCTCAGCAGGAGCAAAGTTAGATGGCTACCAAAACAGAGGAAGAAATGTTGAGACCATCCCCACAACTTGAAGTGTTGAGAAGTTAAAAGCTCTCTTTTTCAATCAGACGGCCATTATATTTCTTTAATCCCCTTCTAGTAATTAAATTGTTGTGATGTGTATACTATTTGGATAATAGAATAAGCTGAATAAAACAAAGAAGATGAATTTCGTCCCGGAGGAGATGTAGCTGTGATGTCTTTATAAGGACAGTCTATGTTATGAAAATTTGAAAGTGCGGAGAAAAATATGACTTCAGAAATCAAGGTTGAAGTCAGTCGGGAGGAAACAATTAGACCATCCTCTCCAACTCCTCACCACCTCAGAAGTTCTAACCTTTCTGTTTTTGATCAGCTTACTCCTCAAGTTTATGTCCCACTACTTCTCTTTTATCCCAGCAATAATAGTGATCACCATTCTTCGGCTTCGGCTGCTGAAAGATCCAAGTTTCTAAAAAGGTCATTATCTGAAACCCTCACTCACTTCTATCCCTTTGCAGGAACAATCCAATCTAATGATGTTTCAATCTGTTGCAATGACCATGGGGCTACATTTGTTGAAGCCAGAGTCAACTGTCCGACGTCAAAGATATTGGAGAAGCCAGATCTTGGGATACAAAAACAGTTGCATCCAAATGAATTAGAATTCATGGCACAATAAGGCACAGGCCATCTTCTACTAGTCCAAGCCAACTTCTTTGAATGTGGTGGGGTGGCAATTGGACTCAACATTTCACATAAGATCATTGATGCTTATACGCTCTGCAAATTCATTAATAGCTGGGCTGCAATTGCCCTTGGCTCAGCCAATACTGACCATGTTGTGCCTCCTGTAGAATTTGGTGCTGCAGCATCTCTTTTCCCACCTCTGGATTTCCTCAATTCACCACAACCTTCCATTGACTTTGTCAAGGAAAATTGCATAACAAGGAGATATGTGTTTGATGCCTCCAAGATAGCTGCTCTTAAGTCAAAAGCTGCCAGTGCTGCTGTGCCAAACCCAACTCGTGTTGAAGTAGTGTCAGCGCTCATTTGGAAATGCGTAATGGAAGCATCAAGATCAAACTCAGATTTTGCAAGGCCATCTGTGTGGTGTCAATTTGTGAACATGAGGAAGATATTGCCGCAGGCCCCGGCGAAAAACTTATTGGGAAATCTTGTAGGGTACTCTGTAGCAAAGACAGAGGAGAGGGAAGTAGTACATGATGTTAAAAGCTTGGTTTCTAAATTAAGGAAGGGCTTGGAAGAATTGAAGGTAAAATATGGTAATGGAATTAGTAGGGAGGATGTGTTCCAACAGTGCATTGAGTTATTGAAGCTCGTTGGAAAGGTTGATATAGACACCTATTGTTCTACCAGTTGGTGTAGGTTTCCCTTCTATGAAGCCGATTTTGGATGGGGAAAGCCATCATGGATGAGTAACCCTAGTACTGTAGAAATCAAGAACATGATTTCATTGGTGGATGTAAGTGATGGGATTGGCATAGAAGTGCGCTTGACTTTGAAAGATGAAGATATGGCCATAATCGAAAGCAACCAGTAGATGCTTGCATATGCTTCTCTGAATCCGAGTGTCGTGTAATTAACTAGTATACAAAAATCAATCTGCGTCTTCTGCATCTCAAGTACCATTTCTAAAGTGACAAACTTGTTTAATAAAGGAAATATCGTCATGATCCTTAAAGCTTGCACATGCTTCTCCGTATCTGAGTCAGAGTGTCATCTGTTATTAATTAGTACCAAAAAGTCCTCCTCTTGATCTCTCTTGTTACTTTGAATTGTTGGTCTGATGTCGTTCTCGATGCAGAAGGATGGACAATGTATTGCTTTCAACTGAACAGATTTAATTTTCAATTACTAGCTCATTATTCTATGTATATTATGCACACCTTAGAACTAGTTAGCATGGAATATTATTTTTGGACGATATGTGGTCAAGCTAACAATAGTAGACTTTGGTACTTTGCATAGAGTTGCTGTTAAACAAATATGTACACTGGGGAGGGTCTATATATGATTAACCCACAGGTGCTTACATGAACCAGGAAGTCATCAGCTGGAGCAAAGTAAGATGGCCACAGAAACCAAGGTACAAATTATCGAGAGGCAAACAATTATTATCTGAAGCCCTCACTCACTTGTAACCCTTCGCATGAAAATTCAAATATAATGTTTCAATGACATGCAATGACCATGAAGCTTCATCTTGAAGCAAAAGTCAACTGTCCGATATCGAATTAACATGAATTAATTATACACACTTGAGGAATAAAAGCAAATAGATTCCTTTCGGCATATGACAAAATTTAAGCAAATTAATAACTATGGTTCAATTTACATTTTTTTATGGGACTATATAAATATCCATTCATTTATAAGATAAGCACAAAATACTTACAAAAAAATCCTATCTAATAAACCATTTGGAGAAAAATTAGGTGAGCCTAGAATTATTGTTGATTAAATATGTGTCTTTATATATGGAGGATCTTTGTTATGAAAGTCAAGTTAGAAGCAAAAGATGGTTACAGAGATGAAGGTTGAAGTCATTTGCAAGGAAACAATTAAACCATCCTCTCCAACTCCTCACCACCTGCGAATTTCCAATCTCTCTGTTTTTGATCAGGTCACATCTGAAGTTTATGTCCAATTACTTCTCTTCTATCCCAGCAGTAGTGATGAGGTCAATAATATTGATCACCGCCATTCTTTGTTTGCTGATAGATCCATCCTTCTAAAAACATCATTATCTGAAACCCTCACTTACTTTTACCCCTTGGCAGGAGAATTCAAATATAATTCTTCAATAAGCTGCAATGACCATGGGGCTGCATTTGTTGAAGCCAGAGTCAACTGTCCCATATCACAGATTTTGGGCCAACCAGATCTCGGGATGCAGAAACAATTGGTTCCAAATCATATAGAATGCAGGACACAATCAGGCAAATGCTATCTTCTACTAGTCCAAGCCAACTTCTTTGAATGTGGTGGAGTGGCAATTGGATTCGCCATTTCGCATAAGGCCGGTGATGCTTATACACTCAGTAAGTTCATTAATAGCTGGGCTGCAATTGCCCTTGGCTCCACTACGACTACTGATGTAGTGCCTCCTGCACAATTTGGTGCTGCAGCTTCTCTTTTACCACCTCTGGAGTTCCTCAACTCGCCACAACCTCCCTTGGAATTTGTCCACGAAAATTGTGTAACAAGGAGATTAGTGTTTGATGCCTCAAAGATTGCTGCTCTAAAGTCCAAAGCTGCCAGCACCACCGTGCCAAACCCAACACACGTTGAAGTAGTGTCAGCGCTCATTTGGAAATGCGTAATGGAAGCATCAAGATCAAACTTGGGTTCGGCGAGGCCATCCGCATGGTGTCAAGTTGTGAACATGCGGAAAATAATGGTTCTGCCCTTGACAGTCGACTTATTGGGAAATTTCTTCGGGTACTTTGTAGCAAGGACAGAAGAAAGTGAAGTAGATCATGACGTTCAAAGCTTGGTTGCTGAAATGAGGAAGGGCTTTGAGGAATTTAAGGCAATTTTTGCTAATGGAATTAGTGGGGAGGATGTGTTGCAGCTGTGCAAAGAGTTAGGGGAGCTCATTGGAAAGGTGGATACGGACAACAACTATTGTTCCACCAGTTGGTGCAGGTTTCCCTTCTACAAAGCCAATTTCGGATGGGGAAAGCCATCCTGGATGAGTATCCCAGCCGGTGCTGTAGAAATCAAGAACATAATTTCATTGATGGATGAAAGAGATGGGAATGGTATAGAAGTAAGATTGAGTTTGAAAGAGGCAAACATGGCCTTAGTTGAAAGTAACCAGGAGCTGCTTGCATACGCTTCTCTGAATCCGAGTCTCGACCTGTAATTTTTCTCCTCCTTTTTTTCTTTGTACTCGAGCAAAAGAGAGATTCAAACTTATTGGAACCTCTTCCAATAAAAGAGAAATCTCACTAGACGAAGAGCTAGTCGACCATGTGTAACTAATTAGTAACAAAATTAATATGAATGTTATGTTGTTACCTTTGATGATATCACTCATTGCTTTGATTATTGGTCTTAAAATTGTTGGCTAGTCCTTACCTAGTTAGGATTTTAGTTCCTTACTATGTTAGAATTTTGGTTACTTACCCATTTATTTAGTCCTATTATAAAAAGGAGTTGTTTCTCTTTGCCATGAAGATATTGTCTATTCCTTGACTCTGACAACCCCTTCTCTTCAGGGGGGGAGAGGGGGAGTAAAGAGCAATTATTTCTGCATGAATTAGCTAAAGTTGATATAGAAGAATTTGTCGTTGCCGTTTCCATTGTTGTTGTTGTTGCCTCTACTGCCATCGTTGATGTTGCCTTTGTTTGCTTCATATTGTTGTGGTCATTGCCATTACCATTGTTGTGGCCATGACCTTTGCCTTTATTTGCATTGCCTTACCTTGCTTTGCCTTGTCTTGCCTTTGCTTTACCTTATTTTTAGGGTTTGGTTTTACCTTGCCTTTGCCATGTTCACAAGGTTTCTATGTCCTTTGTTTTGTTCGCATGGTTTCTGTGTTTTTTGCTTTGTCTTTGCCATGTTCAAGGTTTCTGTGTTCTTTGTCGTGTTATTAGGGTTTTTGTGTTCTTTGCTTTGCCTTTGCCATGTTCACAGGGTTTCTGTGTTCTACTATGTGTCTTATTTTTTAGGGTTTGCTCTTATGTTTCTGCTGCGATCTTTACTTTGGTTTGTCAATTGTTTCACTCATTGTTTACGAAAAGACCTTCTCTACAGTTCTTCGATTGGTCAATGTCAAGTATGGTGTTCTATGACTGTCAAGTTGGGCATGCAAAACATCTTTGCCCCAACTTGAGGGGGAGTGTTGGCGAATACTTACTTAGTTAGGATTTTGGTTACTTACCCATTTATTTAGTCCTATTGTAATTGAGATTTATTTCCTATTGTGTTTAAGGTTAACACATCTTTGTACTTCTTTATAAATACCTCCATATTGGAGAAGAATATATATCTAAAAAATAGAAGCATAATTGAATATTTGCCCTACTTTGCTTGACAAAAATTAGTTGTAGAATATATTCTTGGACGATATGGAGTCAAGTAAACCTTCCATTTGATGATGACTTGTATCTGACAGGATAAAATCCAACCAAACCATCGTAGACTTTGGAACTTTGCATTGAATTTAAAGAGAGTAGAAGAATAAAGGACTAATTTTCTCATTATTATTAATAATTTAATTAGTGCTCTTAATATTAATACGAGTGCCCTTCACCATCTAAGAGCTGCCAGCTGACAGTCTTAGCCTAACTAACAGTCTTAGCCTAAGTCTTCTGATAGCCGTTGATTAGGAAGATTATAATTGTGATTATCAGAACATACCTGCTACCAGAATTTTTGTTTATACAAATATGAAGAATTCACAAATTTTTGCATGATCTGCAACCAAACAAATGATCTAGAGGGCCTCAGCAGGAGCAAAGTTAGATGGCTACTAAAACAGAGGAAGAAATTGTTGAGAGGTGGCAAAAAAATTTACCATCCCCCCAACTTGATGAATTGAGAAGTTAAAAGCTCTCTTTTTTCAATCAGACGGCCATTATATTTCTTTAATCCCCTTCTAGTTGTTAAATTGTTATGATGTGTATACTATTTGGATAATATAAGACCATCTCCAACTCAAGGGGTGAAATGACAAAATTTGGGTTTTGAGCCCAAAATTCATCTCCAACCCATGTATTTGGGCAGGTGGAATTTGAGTCCAAGCGGAATATTGGCTGAATACCAGTCTAGATATTGCATGGATCGGTAATTTTTGTGGAGCCCAATAACCAGCTGTGCAGCCCATGTAAAAGGCAAAAAAAAGTGCAGCCCATGTAAAAGGCCAAAAAAAAAAAAAAAGAGGACCCTGTGCTGCAGACTGATGTCGACCACTTCCCTCCTTTCCATGTGACATCATGGCACATGAAGGAGGCATTGAAATCCAACAGCTCCATTTTGAAAGCTCTTGATCCATTTTTGTTTGTTTAAATACCAACAGCTATTCCAAAGAAGTTGATGTTTCCCATTTTATTTTATTTTTAATTCCAACATCTATATATAATCAATGGACACAATTATTTTTAGGCAATCTCGACGGGAAAAATTCACATCTAACTGCTGAAATTTAAATTCAATGGTCAAATAATTTTTATAATTAATCTAAATTAGATCTAATCTCAAAACTCATCCCAAACTCTATAAATACCCATCTTTTCATTGTACTTGCTTTTATTCTTTAAGTGAAATTATTTTTGGATTTTTTTAGATCAAAACATTCAGAAAATTAAATCATGAATGTTGAAACAAAAATAATGTCAAGAAAAATTAACAATAAAAAAAATAGTGATTAACCATTCTTAAACAATTTAATAAATTGCATACTCAAATTATGAGTCTGCAAGGTTGGAGGAAAAAACAATTTGAGTCCTAAAAATACATGAATAGTTGTATTTTAGTGGGTGAAAATTTGAGTCTAATCTCAACATGGTTGGAGATGGTCCAATAAGCTGAATAAAACAAAGAAGTTGAATTTCATCCCAGCCGAGCTGCAGCTGTGATGTCTTTATATGGACGGTCTGTGTTATGAAACTTTGAAAGTGCGGAGAAAAGTATGACTTCAGAAATCAAGGTTGATGTCAGTCGGGAGGAAACAATTAGACCATCCTCTCCAACTCCTCACCACCTCAGAAGTTCTAACCTTTCTGTTTTTGATCAGCTTACTCCTCAAGTTTATGTCCCACTAGTTCTCTTTTATCCCAGCAATAATAGTGATCACCATTCTCCGGCTTCGGCTGCTGAAAGATCCAAGCTTCTAAAAAGGTCATTATCCGAAACCCTCAGTCACTTCTATCCCTTCGCAGGAACAATTCAATCTAATGATGTTTCAATCTGTTGCAATGACCATGGGGCTACATTTGTTGAAGCCAGAGTCAACTGTCTGATGTCAAAGATATTGGAGAAGCCAGATCTTGGGATACAAAAACAGTTGCATCCAAATGAATTAGAATTCATGGCACAATCAGGCACATGCCATCTTCTACTAGTCCAAGCCAACTTCTTTGAATGTGGTGGGGTGGCAATTGGACTCAACATTTCACATAAGATCATTGATGCTTATACACTCTGCAAATTCATTAATAGCTGGGCTGCAATTGCCCTTGGCTCAGCCAATACTGACCATGTTGTGCCTCCTGTAGAATTTGGTGCTGCAGCATCTCTTTTCCCACCTCTGGATTTCCTCAATTCACCACAACCTTCCATTGACTTTGTCAAGGAAAATTGCATAACAAGGAGATATGTGTTTGATGCCTCCAAGATAGCTGCTCTTAAGTCAAAAGCTGTCAGTGCTGCTGTGCCAAACCCAACTCGTGTTGAAGTAGTGTCAGCGCTCATTTGGAAATGCGTAATGGAAGCATCAAGATCAAACTCAGATTTTGTAAGGCCATCTGTGTGGTGTCAATTTGTGAACATGAGGAAGATATTGCCGCAGGCCCCGGCAGAAAACTTATTGGGAAATCTTCTGGGCTACTCTGTAGCAAAGACAGAGGAGAGGGAAGTAGAACATGATGTTAAAAGCTTGGTTTCTAAATTGAGGAAGGGCTTGGAAGAATTTAAGGTAAAATATGGTAATGGTATTAGTAGAGAGGATGTGTTCCAACGGTGCATTGAGTTATCGAAGCTCGTTGGAAAGGTTGATATAGACACCTATTGTTCCACCAGTTGGTGCAGGTTTCCCTTCTATGAAGCCGATTTTGGATGGGGAAAGCCATCATGGATGAGTATCCCTAGTACTGTAGAAATCAAGAACATGATTTCATTGGTGGATGTAAGTGATGGGATTGGCATAGAAGTGCGCTTGACTTTGAAAGACGAAGATATGGCCATAATCAAAAGCAACCAGGAGATGCTTGCATATGCTTCTCTGAATCCGAGTGTCGTGTAATTAATTAGTACACAAAAATTAATCTGCGTCTTCTGCATCTCAAGTACCATTTCTAAAGTGACGAACTTGTTTAATAAAGGAAATATCGTCATGATCCTCGAAGCTTGCACATGCTTCTCTGTATCTGAGTCAGAGTGCCATCTGTTATTAATTTGTACCAAAAAGTCCTCCTCTTGCTTTTAGAATTCACACCTATGCTATGTTAGAAAATTGATGATCTCTCTTTTCACTTTGAATTGTTGGTCTGATGTTGTTCTCGATGTGGAAACGATGGACAATGTATTGCTTTCAACTAAACAGATTTAATTTTCAATTACTAGCTCATTATTCTATGTATATTATGCATACCTTAGAACTATTTAGCACAGAATATTATTTTTGGACGATATGGGGTCAAGCTAACAATACTAGACTTTGGTACTTCGCATAGAGTTGCTGTTAAAAAAATATGTATACCAGGGAGGGTCTATATATGATTAACCCACATGTGTTTACATGAACCAGGAAGGCATCAGCTGGAGCAAAGTAAGATGGCCACAGAAACCAAGGTACAAATTATCGAGAGGCAAACAATTAAACCATCCTCCGCAACTCCTCCTCACTTGAGAAGTTTTAAGCTCTCTTTTTTCGATCAGACAGCAATTGTAATTTACATCCCAATCCTACTCTACTATCCCAATACTGGCTCTACTAGTAAGGTCAGAACTGGTCACCATGACCATGTCGTGGCCATCAATGAAAGATGTCAGCATCTAATTGAATCATTAAGCAAAACTCTCACTCACTTCTACCCTTTAGCAGGAAGGATTATTGAAGGTAAAGCCATGGTCGAATGCAATGATGCAGGAGCTGAATTTGTCAAAGCACGAATCAACTGTTCCTTATTGGAGATTTTGGAACACCCAGATGCTCAGATGTTGAAAGAATTCCTTCCAATTGAATATGAATCCAAAGAGGCAAGCACAGGCCGGTTGCTTCTTGTACAAATCAACTGTTTTGAGTGTGGTGGAATGGCAATTGGGTTGAGCATTTCACATAGGATTGCTGATGCATCCACACTATCCACTTTCATCAAGTGTTGGGCCACAATAGCCTTTGGGTCCAGAGACAGTGATCAGGTACTACTAGTGCTTCCAAAATTTGGTGCTGCACCTGTGTTTCCACCAATAGATTTCTCTAACTGCACACAACCACCAGCCAGGGAAGTTATAAAAGTAGAAAACTGCATAACAAAGAGGTTTGTGTTTGATGCATCAAAGATCGCTGCTCTCCAATCTGAATCAACCAGTTCAGTCGTGCCCAAACCTACACGTGTAGAAGCGGTTTCAGCACTCATTTGGAAATGTGCAATGGAAGCGTCATCAAGATCAAAGTTGGGGACTCAAAGACGATCTGGGTTCTGTCAAGATGTGAACTTGCGCAAAAGGGTTGTGCCACCCTTGCCAGAAAACTTGGTTGGGAATGTTGTGGGCTCTTTTACATCAACGGCTGAAGAGGGTACCATAGATCTAAAAGGCTTGGTTGCTAAATTGAGGGAAGGGATTGAAGAACTGAAAGAAAAGTATGCTAAAAAACTTGTCTTTGATTCAAATGAGGCATGGCAAGGGATCAAAGATAAGCACAGTAAGCTGAAAAATGATGATGAAATGGAGATTTATAGCTGCACAAGTTGGTGTAGGTTTCCTTTCTATGAAGCCGATTTCGGATGGGGAAAGCCATCATGGGTGAGTGTAATTAGCATTGCAATTAAGAATATAATTGTTTTGATGGATAAAGGAGATTGCAATGGAATTGAAGCTTGGTTGACTATGAGCCAAGAAAGCATGGCCTTATTTGAAAGTAATGTGGAACTGCTCCGATATGCTTCTGTAAATCCAAGTTTGATCACCACTTAATTGTGTCCTTAAATAAATTGAAAAAAAAAAAGGGAAGGAACAACATTGATAGCTTATCTACTGTCTTCAAGCATATGATCTTGTCTATGTACTGTGGAAGTACAATTGGCCAAATACATCCAGTCCCCATTTGAATCATGTTCTATATACTCAATCATTGGCACGATGCTTTCCCACCCTGTTCATCAGTTGAATGACATAGTTTATGAACAAGTTTCCAATTTTTCATTTATAAATAAATTGACACCATTTCTTTCCTTATCATGTACCCAACCATTCCATTTGTCTTCATATTAAAGGTCAAGTTTTGTTGATATATTATTTATTTATACAATTGATATTGAGAAATGGGGAATCGAATCTAGGACCTCAAATACACAGATAAATGCTCTTAACCATTTAAACTACAAATGCATATGTTTTAATATTTACATTTATATAGAACTTATACTATGGTTAACTCATGATATATAATATGATTTATAGCTAAAGACAATAGCTTAACGACACTCCCAAGAAATGGGAAACATTCAAATAACCAATCAACTCCTGCCCATTTGGTTGCCGTAATCTTGGATAATGATTTTAACCTTCCCTCAATGCTGGAAGATTTTCAAATTCGAATCTCCCATTCCTATTGATCCAAAAAATTTAAAAAACATCCCACAGTCCCATTTGAAAATCGTTGATACTAGGCTAGGTGTGTGAGTTAAATAAATATGAACGAGTGACATAATTGATATTTCAAAGACCGAGAGTATATTAATTAATAAATAAATAAATACATGTACACTTATAAATTGTTAGTTGGTAACACGACATGACAGTATGTAAGTTCTTGTACCGAGAATCCAATTATCCTTTGGAATTGTGCTTCGGTTAAATTTTATAATTTACAAGGTTTTTTATTTTATTTTTTTATTTACAAACTAATGTCCTCTAGTTAGTTTATACATTTTTAATTTTTGACGCCATTGCTTGCTTCATCGTCCCAAGTTCCCACCCACTCTATTTGTCTTCGTATTAAAAGTCAAGGTAGTTGCTTAAGGATACAATGCTTATTAAATTTTTCTAAATAGAATGCTTAAGGGATAATCTTTTTTATTCATAAAGCTAATAGGACCTTGTACATATATCATTATTGGAAGCACGACTTCGCCTAAGCTTCACATATTTTATTTATATGATGAATAGTATTCATAACTCCAAAAGATACATACAAATTATATGCTTCAAATTCAATAGCTCTTAGATGCTGCTGGCCTTAGCCGACTATTCGTCGAATTTTTCTTTTTTTATTTTAATAATTGTCGTTCGTGAGATATGATTTTTTTAAAATTGTTATAGAATTTAGAAAGATGTAATCTCAAACTAAATTTCTTTCTATTTTGTGTTTATCTCAATTCTGTGAAGGGCTTTTTTTACGGACACTTTTTGTTCACTTTGGAAAAGCATTTTGATTCTTTTCAACCTGCATTACATCTGGCCGGCATCTTTTGTTAACTTTTGAAGCTTTTCAACCCAGTTGCTAGATCATATTACATAACATTCACACATCTGTCAGGCCAGATTGTTCTTATGAGCAAGCAACATTCATGCAACCCAATTGTTCAATTGTTCTGTGTGTTGTCAGTCTTGTGAATTGTGATTCACCAAAGAGAAGTTGAAGCGGATCATGGAGTTTGAAATAATCAAGAGAGAAACCATAAAACCATCCTCTCCAACTCCCCATTATCTTAGAAACTTCAAGCTTTCACTTTTGGATCAACTTGGTCCTGTTGCTTATGAACCCCTGGTCCTCTTCTACCCCAAAAATGGCATTGCAACCCCCCAAAAATCCATCTGGATCATCAAGAAATCACTGTCCGAAACCTTAACTCGCTTCTACCCGCTTGCCGGAAGAATCAAAGGTAACATCTCCATTGATTGCAATGACCATGGGGTTGACTATGTGGAAGCTAGAGTCAATGGCCTTCTGTCTACCTTTCTCTCAAAACCTGATGCTCAGACACTGAGAAAGCTCCTTCCTGTAGACGCAGAGTCCCCTGAAGCAGGCAGGGGACCTCTGCTTCTTGTTCAGGCCAATGTCTTTGATTGTGGTGGATTGGCAATTGGGGTTTGTATGTCACATAAGTTGGCCGATGCAGCCTCATTGAGCACATTCATTCTGGCCTGGTCAGCCACTGCCCTTGGATTTAGTCAAGCTCTACTTCCAGATTTCTCTGCATCGTTCCGATTTCCACCAACTGATCACGCCTCCTCATTCCAGCAGTCTTCAGTGGATGTGAAGAGAGTGAATTGTGTGACAAAGAGGTTTGTTTTTTATGCATCCAAGATTGCAGGTCTTAGGACTAAAGCGGCCAGTGCAATCGTGGATCAGCCTACGCGTGCCGAAGCTGTGACAGCCCTCATCTGGAGATGTGTAGTGGCTGCTGCATCAAGATCATCAAGCTCACTGCAGTCTCCTAAGCTATCTGTCTTGTCCCAATCTGTGGACATCCGCAAAAGGGTCGTGCCGCCGTTGTCAGATGACTCAATTGGGAACCTTGTGGGATACTTTGCTGCACATACAGATGAGACTAAGTTGGAGCTGCAAGGCTTGGTTGTAAAACTGAGGAAAGGAATAAAAGAATTGAGCAACAGTTATACCAAAAGACTTCAAAAAGATCAGGCATTGCAGGTGGTTTGTAAGTCTTTCAAAGAGGCAGATGAGTTTATCAAAAGAGATGACATTATTAACTTTTATGTGGGCACAGATTTATGTAATTATAAGTTATTGTACGGGGTAAGTTTTGGGTGGGGAAATCCAATCTGGCTTAGTAATGTCCCTGCTGCTTCAAACAATAATGTTGCCTCTTTGGTGAGCACAAGAGAGGATGGTGGCATAGAGGCTTGGGTGACTTTGAGTGAGGAAGACATGGCTGCTTTTGAACAGGATCAGGAACTTCTTGCTTTTGCTTTCATGAATCCTAGTGTCTTAGAAGTAGAACCCATTACAAGGAAGTCTGCTCTGTAAATTTTCACGTGCTGTTGTTTGCTTGTTGAATTATCCAATATTAGAGCTTAGTATTTGGGTCTCTCTGCTGATCTGGGGTTGAATTTTTTGTTCTGTAAGCTTAAGATCAATAATTCGGGATCGAATTTGAGTGGAATTTGACTTTCACCGCACAAGATTCCACCCTAAACTCTTTATAAGCCTTTGATAGGTTTCTCAACTTTCCAATGCGACACATTTCACCTTCAATTTTCCAAGCTTTTGGTTCTTTCTCAACCTGTTCACTTGCGGGGGCATGTTAGACAGAACAAATCTCTACATTCAAATTCCAACTCTTGATATTATCTGATTGTGTTTTTCGGATTCTAGCTAAGATTGTTTAGGCGGGTTTTAAATTGTTGATAACTCTTACGTGTAAATAGGGATTTACCCTACTGTTTGTAATGGCTGGGTATTTATAAGGGCTCCATCATGCTGATGTACAAGCCAAAACATTCTTGTGTGGTTATTAAGTTGTACAGGTACAACACAAAAGAAATCGAATCCTATCCAGGTACAAAAGGAAGTTGCCTGAATGACAAGAAATCGGCAACAACAACAAAACCAGAATCTGCCCCGACTCCGGCCGACGGCAACCTGCTCTCATATGTTTTGCGTAATCTGTAGGGAATAATTATTATTATGTAGCGTTTGTATGCTGCCATTCAATTGAATACGTAACCAACGCAGCTTGATTTCAGCAGCAACGTCGACGAATTGAATGTGCGTTTCTCCCGATGGCAGTGGTTGTAATTTTCTTAACTATCTCTGGGAGAATGAAAACTGATCATAATCCGAGTCAATGGGTCGCGATTCATCAATTCAAATACTTGGGTTATACCCAACATTTTCATCAAGAATTGGGCCTGTATTGCGAAGCCTTTTAATGCCAACTATTTTTTGAAAAGCTTCATTAGTTTCTTTTGGTTTCGTTTCTTAATTACAAACGGCTGATTTTGGGTATGAATTTTGTAGCATGATTGAGCAGGGCCGGTTGACGAAGCAAGCTTGAATCAGTAGCAGAACCAAACCCGCCCGTGCTCACCCGTCCTTGAAGGAAGGGGTCACTTTCGAATTTAGTCATGACTTCCTCCGACAGGGTAACGTACGCCTCTATTCCACCAGCCTCTTTGGTGTCCAGGAAAAGTATTAGGTCATTTATGGGCAGTGGTGGTAAGCCCACCCATGTAGGTCTTCCCCAACCAAAATCAATATCATAGACAGGAAATTGGCACAAACTAGTGTAGGAAGAAGTAACCACCTCCCCTGTGCTAGAACTTTGAGCAAACCGGTCCATGACCCTCAAGTGCTCACCACCGTGTTCTAGTGTTTTCACGTCCTTGTCAACCTTGCTTAGTGCTTCTCGTACCCGCGCCTTACCATGCCATAACAAGTGTTAAAAAATAATGCACACTTGTACTAGAATAATATAGAAAAATCTAGAAAAATTGAGAAAAGATGACAAGTCAAATTTGAGCTCTACACTAGAAACATCCAATTAATTATATAATGTATTGTAACTAGAAAATTCTAGACTTATATTATAACTAATGGCTGGAAAACACTTTGGAAGTCGGTTACTATGCAATAACCGACTTCACTAGATATTTACCATCCTTTGAGTCGGTTTAGCTACTCTATATATAGCTATAGCAGCCCAATTATGTATTCAAGTTAAGAAAGCTGAAAAACTACCAGCTGTCTAAACCCCCATCAGCCACCTCTTGTATCCAACTATCTCTAAAGCTCTTGTACCCTTCTTATTCCAATCAATAAAATAAAATTATCTTGTTACTTTTTCAAAAGCTTTCTATTCATCATCAAGCTATTATCCTAAGCCTCTCTTCTCCCTAGAACTAACAACAAGATTCTTGATCCTCATCATCCCCACTAGAACGTTTACGTGATAAGGGAGCAGTCAAGGAAATACGACAAATATTTCCAAAAGAGTATAGAGGCAACGGTGGTTCAATCCGTGGACGTAAGTTCACAGTATAGATCACTCTGTGCATCTTATTATCATCATCATGATCAGCCCTGGTAGCTCCCACAATTCGCCTCCACACGAAAGCTAACAAGGTCTCAACACGTGATGGGTGTTTCTCATTCTTTTGCAAGTCTGTATATTTTGCTCTGAGGTCCTCTATCGTAGAGGCATCGAAAACAAACCTCTTTGTTACTTTATTCTTTGTGATACCGGTCTCCTTCGGTGGGAAGAGTGTGGCCGAAACAAATTGGGGACGCCCTATTTTGGCCTCGTTGGTCTCTCCACGGGCAATAGCAGCCCAAGTTTTGGTGAACAGGAGCATGGACAGTCCATCTGCAAGCTTGTGAGAAATGCATAGACCAATGGCAAAGCCTCCACAATCAAACATATTGAGCTGGAGACCGAGGGAAAATTCATTTGCAATATGCTCGTCCAGTGAAAATGGGATAAATTTATTGAGTTCATCAGGGACCAGATTGTTGAGAACATCATGAAGTCGGTAGTTGGTTACTTGAGCTTCAAGGTAGGGGATGCCCTCATCGTTGCATTCTACAAAATGGTTGTGGATTTTTACCCGCCCGGCTAGTGGGTAGAAAAGCGTTAAGACCTCGGCTAAGGACTTCTTAAGGTGTTTTGATGTTTCAGTAATGACCGGTTGGGTCTCTCTGTTGAATTCATAGAAAAGAACAGACGTATATAATGGGGGAGATATTTGATCAAGAAAAGACAATTTGTAATGGCGAAGATGGTTTGGGGTTGGAGAAGAGGGTTTGATGATCTGCTTGGAGATAACTTCAACTCGAACATTCATTTTTTTAGAGAGACTCCAATATAAGCCCATACAACTGATATTCCCTAGACACAAACCCATCTATCTATATAACTACGTTGAAAACCCAAATTCAAATTTAAATGACCAGTAGGATATAAGAGGTCGTAGTATTTCTATGTTTTTACATCTTTGCCACTAAACTTCATATTTTATTTATAATTTATTTCAAGCATTTCATTAACTGCCATAATTGTAATTAATATACTCCCTATTAATAGCATATCAATCACCCCATTTCTTTTAGTTGTCATTCCCTCTCACATCTCGCCCCCTAAAATTGCAAACAAACAAAAAAATCTGTAAATTACATATCCAATAATGTACCTATGAAAAATATAATATAAATATATACATATAAAATATAGGTATATTATTTACCCAAAAAAAAAGTCAGTTACTTTGTAATTGCGTATATTTTTCATAATTAAAAATAGGTACACAATAATTTATATAAAATATAGGTACATTATTTGAAGAGGAAAGATAGGTACATTATTAGAGGAAAAAAATTGGTAAGTTATTTGGAGAGAGAAAATAGGTTCATTTAAAAAAATTACGTTTGATAAAACAAATAATAGGTACTTTATTCAGAGAAAAAAGGCTATATTATTTATAGTAGAAAATAGGTACATTATTTAGATAAATAATAGGTACTTTATTCGTAGTAGGTATATTATTCAAATGGTAGGTACATTGGATGACATATAATACCTAAATCCTAATTGTAAGTACATTAAAATTAATGTAGGTATATTGGAATAGATAATTATGTACACTTTTCATACTAGGTAAATTATATTTTTCATAAAACAAATAGGTACATTATTTTTTCAACATAATTAGTATGTACAGTTTTATTCATAAACAATTATAAAGTGGATTATTAGTCATGTATAATTCATAAAAAGAAAATAACATAAACATTTTATTAAACAAACCAATTACCCAAATTTGAATTTATTGTTAATTTTTTTTAAAATGTTCCAAAATTAATTCCTACATCTATTACAACCATTTGGAGATATTTCCAAATTCAACATCTGTCATTATATACGATCCAATTAAAAACTGTTTCCATATTGATTCCTACATTAATATACAAAATGCAATAATGGCTTAGTTGGGGGTATTTTTGGAATCTGAAAAGTACAATAAATCAGATTTTATGCTTAATTAGGTAACTTGCTGAGTTGGATCCTAGTCATGGGTTTTTACTTATACAAATTGGGTATTATTTATAGGAACAAAAAGTGAAGGGTTTTAGGTATGGCAAATTGAATTTAAAGGGTGTAAGCCAAATTTACTATTTTCTCTAAATATTTGTTGATAGTTTGGTTCTCACTTCTGTGTGGTGGTGGGTATATATATAATAAATATATAGTAAATTGAGCTTAGACCCATAAAATTCATTTTAAATCACCTACAACCCTTTCTTTTAGTTTTCTATTTAAAATACCCAATTTTTTCAATACAAATTTATAAATAAACCCAATCCTAGACATGTATTTATAAAAAAACCCAAGTACTATTTAAACATAGAAACACACCCAAAATCAACCCCAAAGTCAACTTTTTGGGTGTGTTTATAAATGGGTTTTGAGTGTGTGTAATGATGGGTTTTGAGTGTGTTTATATGTTTAAATAGTGCTTGGGTTCTTTTATAATTTCAACCCCCATTTTGGGTGTTTTAGTGAAACTCCATTTTTTCAAATAATACCCGATGACTAGGATTCAACTAAACAAGTTACCTAATATAACTTAAAATCTGATTTATTGTATTTTTCGGATTCCAAAACTACCCCTATTTATAAGTTAATGTGTTATGGGGGGTGTAACTAATGATACCCGTTGAATTTGGAAAGATCTCCGAATAATTATAATGGATGTAGGAACTAACTTAGAAACTTATTTGAAATTAAATATTAAATTCCACATTAAAGTATTAGTAATCTATTTTATGACTAGTAATCTATTTTTGAATTAATGGTGTTTTCCTTTTATGAATTATGACTAGTAATCTATTTAAAGTATTAGTAATTTAAATTCAATATTAAATTTAGGAATTAATGTTGTTTTCTTTTTATGAATTATATGACCAATATTCTTTTTTATTATAGTTTTATGAATAATAGTGTACATTCTAATTACGTTGAAAAATAATTCGATAATCTATTCATTTTTTTTGTTTTTAAAACTTTTTTTTTAATGAACCTATTTTTTCTCCAAATATTGTACCTATTTTTTTCTTTTCTTAATTTCTTGTTTTATGAAAAATAATTTGATCATCTTTTTATTGTTTGTTTTATGAAAACAATTTTTTTTAAAAAAAATTTACCTAGTTTTTTCTTTCAAAATAATGTACCTAGTTTTAATTTACCTAGTTTTTTCTCTCAAAATAATTTACCTAGTTTTTTCTCTCAAAATAATGTACCTATTTTTAATTTATAAAAATGTGCATAAATTTCATTATACAACGTGCCTATTTTTCTATAAATTATTATGTACCTATTTTTAATTTATGAAAAATGTACAAAGATTTCAATTACAAAGTAACTGACCTATTTTTGTTAATTTTTTTGGTAAATAATATACCTATATTTTTATAAGTATATATTTATGTTTATATTTTTCATATGTACATTACTGGATATGTAATTTACATATATATATATATATTGCAATTTTAAGGGGCCATATGTTAGAGGGAATGGCAACCAAAAGAAATGGAGTGATTGATATGCTATTAATAGGGAGTTTTATAACAATTATGGCCGTTAATGAAATGCATAGAATAAATTATAAATAAAATATGAAATCTGATGGTAAGGATGTTAAAACAAAGGAATACTACGACCTCTTATATCCTACTTGTCATTTAAGTTTGAAATTGGGTTTTACACATAGATTTATAGAATGATGGGTATATATCTAGGAAATAGAAATTGTAGGGACCTATATTGGACAAGCCCTATAATATATTCACACAAACAATAGGCTAATAGATAAGTGTGTAGACAGTTCAAATTATTGGGCAGTAATTAAGAATTAAATATCTACACATATGTTGCGTGAGGATTTTAAATAATCCTTATATACACATTGTGATTCAAATTTTCTCATCTTTGTACATAAGATAAATTTAGCCCACATGGGACATACTCAATCCATATATGTGCGCACAATGGGGTTGCATGCCTAATAATAGAATACAACTTTGAAAATTTTAAATAGAGCCAATGCATTGCGTGGGGATAATTTCATCAATAAACTTCACTTTTTGCCAATTTTAAAATTTTATTTATAAAAAAAGTGCGCACAATGGGGTTGCATGCCTAATAATAGAATACAACTTTGAGAATTTTAAATAGAGCCCATGCGTTGCGTGGGGATAATTTCCTTAATAAACTTCACTTTTTGCCAATTTTAAAATTTTATTTATAAAAATATATATATTATGTGCTAGTTGTAGTACTTTTGTATGTTTTCATTGAACCTGACCTTGAAAGATGTAATTTTTAATTAACTAATGAATTCCAAAAAACTAATGGATCGTGACAGGATCCGTCTTAGATTCCTCGGACCTCAAGACAAATTCTGTGGAAATTCCGACATCACACCAATGTCGGGGTCCACTTACTAATAAAACTATAGCCTATTTTCCCAAATAAGAAAAAGGGGCACGAGACTTTCTGCTGAAAATTCGGCAGAGTCTCCCCTGAAAAACAGACATTTCCTAAATCCATCAACCTGTTAAAAACAAAGTTTAATATCCCAACAGGCAGCATGCTTCAGAAAACGATTAAATAGTTTACAACAAAGGCCTCTAGCCTCACAAATCAAACCCTAGTATGGGCGATAACAAATCTAAGAATTTAGTTTACAAATGAAAAGGAAGTTCAACAGAGAGAAAAGAATAAAAAAGTCCTACGGCTCGGGATTGGGAAGCTCAACTGCTCTGCTGCTCAGTTCAATCAACTACTGGCTAGGGGGTGCAAAACAAAAAAGTGTGAGTGGACAAAAACAAAGTTTAGTTCAGTTGAAATCAACATAATATAACCCCACCGTTTAGAAAAATGATGCCGAAAATCATATGCATTCAAAACCGTCATAACCATATATATATAGATATATAGTTTGGTCAAAACCATAACTAAATCCGAAAACCCATAATTAAACTTTATAAATCAACCCATCCAAACTTTTCCTTACAATCCCAAACTAAACTCTCGAAACGCGTGCCCACTGGCACAACAAGCGAGGAAGTATCCTTACTGAGAAACAAGAACGAATGAATAGATATATATATATGTATATATAATATAAGAGATGTATAATATATATAAATATGACATCACATAGTTTGTACCAGGGAAACAATTCAACCGGGGATTGTTTGACTAGTCCACATGGAAGAATCCTCAATTGACCATGTGGCTAGGGAACAAGTCGTCCAACCGAGGGATTGAGTCTACCAACACGCACAACCGAATCCTCAAGACTCGTACGCCTGTGACAAGTTCTACACGAACAGACTACTTCGCTAAGGGTCTACAAAACACCCTGTCAAGGGTGCCCAGGTTCCAACATATCCAAGTATCTCAATAATCCAATTCCATTCCATAATTTCCGTAAGCGGGGAGGTACATAGGGTAGTGCGTAGAGCACTTCAACTGACATACTAAAACCCACTTTCTTTCCATCATCTCACATCAACACCCCATGTACCCCACACATAACCAAACATATATAGCAATTCTCGAAAATATTATATATTAACTCAAGATACTTGCAATATGCCAAAACCCAAATATATTTCAAAAATATATAGAAATATCAAGTTCAATAATGAATAAAAATAATAAACTCATTAAATCAACCTGCATAAGTTTCCATCATAAAATCAATGCTTATTATTTGAAAACAATGTCCACTCACAAGTAGTCCCATGTTGATTTACCCTTACAGGGTCCCACTTGCTGCGTACGCGTGGTCAGAGTACCTAATTCAGAATACAAGTACGAGATTAATATAAAACGCTTCGAACGGAAACTTTCAATTAAAATCCTAGTTTACCAGGTTTCAAGTGTACGAGGAATGAGACGTTCCTAAAGTCCAACTACGTGTTTCGATCATGGGATAACCTCGGAAGATACTCGGTCAACCGGGTTATCAAACTTCCCAAATTGGGTCGATCAGGCCCACAGGGCCCAGGACCTCCGATTTCTAATCCAGAAGTTCCTATGGGTTCCACAAGGTTTAGAATACACATCCTGCAAGTTCGGTCCGGATCAAATGGTCGGATTGCTCGCGATCGTACGATCGGACGATTATCGTTTAATTGCAAACTTTAAGTTATTGAATCGGAACATCCGGGGCTCCGATTCATGATCCGTGAAATCCTACACGATTCTAGGAATGCCTAGATCAACATATATTAAATTGAAGTCGATCCAACAGTCTGAACATGTCGAACCCGAATAACCCTTAATATGCAATAACCGATCAATGGTCAAACGATAACTAAATTCAAATCCGAGCATACCGTCTTGCTTGGGACAACATGAAGATTATTTTAGGACCAACAGGGACACCAAAATAGTGCCCACGCGATGCCCCACGTGCCGGCAGCTCGTTGATGTCCAAAGCGATTCCAGCGATCGGAAAATCTCCAAACCGCCAGTCAAGACTTATGCCTACATGATCAGGACATTGATTGGAGCAACTTTTGTTCTTGGACCTACCTCAAAAAGTGGCCAAAAGTGGTCGGAATCAAGGGCCGAAAGTCGGCCAAACTTCAATCGCTTATTTGACAACCAAAACACAGAAATTGATCCTAAATAACACAGCCAACAACTAGATCACAATGAAAGGATGGAAAAGCATACTTGGATCACAAGATCTGGCTGCCGAAAACGTCTGAACGAGTTTGGTGAAATTTCTCACAAAACCGTTTCGGCAAAAATCGGCGGTTGCGGTGGGTGGGGTGGGGCTGGAAGAGGGAGGAGAGCGGTTCTTTTGGGATGGTGCCACCTCAAGCGGTGGCGTGTGGAGGTGGAAAAACCGTCATTCTTTGTACAATCGGAGGGGGAATCGACGAGGGGCGAGAGAGAGAGAGAGAGAGAGAGAGAGAGAGAGAGAGAGAGATGAGAGGTTTTCTGATTACGATTTTGCCACGAAGCTTGTTTTGATCGTAATTTCTTCATTACAACTCCAATTCGAGCCCCCTACGTGTCTATAGACTCATCTCGGTACGATCTACGTAAAAGTACCAGTCATTTCCCTAAAATCTTTTCGGATTAAAAGGTGACCAAATTACCCCTCACCCGAAGACAAAAAGTGGAATTTCACAATTAATTAAATTTGTTGATGCTCTTTTTCGGAGAGGGTCAACTTAGAGAAAAAGGAGATTTGCCTTGTAGGGAAAAGGTCTGGACCTTCAATAAAGGCTAGCCTGCAGAAGACAAAAATAGGGAAGCATCGTTAAGCTTCGGACATCGGTGTGGTGCTGGCCGAAGACTCTCCGATGCTTAAGTCAGCTAAGAATGGTAACTTTTGCAGAGTAATAGTAAAAGGTAGAAAAGTAGTTACCCTTTTTACTAGGGTATTGTGCCCTTTTTATAGGAAAGTGAAAGTGGGAGGTTGGTGTAGATTTTCGATGTGGGACTTTGTGCAAGTCGCTGCGATGGTGACACGTGTCATGGAAATTAGGTTTAGTAGTCGGGAGTTTCGGCAGGTGCTTGGCACCTCGGAAGAGTGTCTTCCTTCGGCAAGGGAGAAGGCGTGTCTTCCTTGATGCTAGTTGTTTTGAGGCTGGATATGCTCGGTTGATTATGGTGTAAACAAAATTAATTAATTTAGATGGATAATTAAATTAGGGTCAGGGTGTTTCAGATCGATTGATATCTCTAACATTATTCGCAATTTGAAAAGTTTTCTACTTGTTTTTTCAATCTCAATTTTGTAGGACCACTATCTGGAGCTCTGAAATTTTAAGCTCTTTGTTTTGGATCAGATAGCTTCTGTAGTTCCCATCCTATTCCTTCTCTTCTATCCCTATATTACCACTGCTACTATTAGTAAGGTCAATACTAGCCGTCATGACCAAGCCGTGGCCATGAATGAAAGATGTCAGCATCTCATTCATACAGTAGCCAAAGCTCTCACTCACTTCTACCGTTTAGTAAGGAGATTAACTGAAGGCAATGCCACAATCGAATGCAACGATGACTGAGCTGAATTCGTCAAAGCCTAAGTCAATTGTTCCTTATCAGAGGTTTTGCAACCCCAAGATGTCGAGATGTTAAAACAATTCCTTCTAACTGAAATTGAATCCAAGTTAGCTGTTGCTGCAGGAGCATGCCCATTGTTGCCTGTGCAAGTCAACATGTTTGAGTGTGGTGGAATGGAAATTGGGTTCTGAATTTCACATAAGATTGCTGATGGCTCCACAGTATGCACATTCATCAAATGTTTGGCCAAACAACCCCTTAGTCTCGCTGACAGAATCAGTACTAGCGCTTCGAATTTGGCACTGTATCTCTTTTTCCACCACTAGATTTCTCTACCTCATCACAGCCGACACCAAGTAAGAAATTTGTCAACACACAAAAGTGCATAACAAGGAGCACTACTAAAAAAACAGGGCTAAAAGAACAAAATCCATTTGTGCTCTTTTATGTCAAATAGGACGGATAATTGTGCCTTATGAAGAAGGCCACGGTGCAGCCACTTTAAAGTAGTCAGTGTACTATATAGCAGTTTCCATTGATTATAGAGCATGAATGTGTTACTTTATGGCAGTGTAACATCCCACATCGACCAACGGAGAGGCAGTGATGTGCCTTATATGTACATACCCGCCTCAATCTAGCACAAGTCCTTTTGGGAGCTCACTAGCTTCGGAGTCATGGGAACTCTGAAGTTAAATGAGTTTGGGTTAGAGCAATCCCAAGATGGGTGACCCACTAGGAACTTGCTTATGAGCTTCTATAAACAAAACCGTGAGGGCATGGGGGGCCTAAAGCCGATAATATCGTGCTACAGCGGAGCCGATCCAAGGTGTGACAAGTAGACATTTAGAGCACGAATGCCAAGCATTTGTGCTCTTATTTTGACAAGTGACTAAATTGTTAGATAGAGTGATTTGACAGATGTGAGCACAGTTTCAAAATCGTGCTCAATAGGGTATATATTTCTTAAAATAAAAATATATATAAACACAATTTGAAAATAGTGTTCAATGCCAATTGTTTAAGGTAAACTGCCGAAATGCCCCATGAACTTGTACCTAATTATTAATTTACCTTCTCACCTTTTTTTTTAATATAGAAAATTAAAGACTCGAACTAAATTTTATTCTCAATTCCCCCCTACCATCTAAATCTCAACATTTCATCCAATTTTCCGTTAAATATGAGGGCAAATTGGTCATTTTAAATATTGAAATAATATATATATAATTATTTTAATAAACAAAGGGGCCCACCCACTGCATCTTTTTCCATTTTGTTGTAATTAAAAATATACAAATTTATAAATAAACTCAATCCTAGACATTTATTTATAAAAAAACCCAAACACTATTTAAACATAGAAACACACCCAAAATCAACAATTGTATATTTTTTGGGTGTGTTTATAAATGGGTTTTGAGTGTGTGTAATGATGGATTTTGAGTGTGTTTATAAAGTGTTATGGGTATTAGGTTTTTATAATTTCATTTTGGGTGTTTTAGTGAAACTCCTTATACATATTACAAAGGAGGGGGAAAGGGAGAGAGAGAGAGAGAGAGAGAGAGAGAGAGAGAGAGAGAGATGGAGAAAAGGGAGGGTGGCTTGCGGTGGTGGTCATGGGGGAATGATGGAGAAGAAAATGGGTGGTTGCAGCAGTTATGGGTTCGTGGGGGTGGGGGTTTGTCTGTGGGTTCTGGGTTCCTTGGGGGTGGGTCTGTGATGGGGATGGGGAGCTCAATGAGAGAGAGAGAGAGAGAGAGAGAGAGAGAGAGAGAGAGAGAGAGGGAGAGACACCACGCGCAAGATTGTTGTGGTCAAATTCGTGGTTTTCAGAAACCAATTAGTTCTGTTTTTTTAATTTGGAATAATTCGGTGGTTGTGAATTTGGGATTAGGATATTGATTTGAAAGTTTGGGGTTGTGTGGATGATTTCTGTGAGGACTAGGGATGCGAGGAAAGGTGGCTTGCGATGGTGGTCATGGGGGAATGGGGGAGAAGAAAACGGTGGTTGCGGGGGTGGGTTCATGGGGGTGGTTCTGTGATGGGGATGGGGTGGGTCTGTGGGTTCGTTGAGGGTGGTAGTCATGGGGAATCAGGTTAGGATGGGAAGGGGTGAGAGGTGGGGGGATTGGTTGTTTGAAGCAGAACAGGTTCAAGGTGAGGGCTTATTGGGAGAGGTGGTCTTCCTTGGGAGGGGGTAGTGTTAAAGATAACAGGTTCAAGGAGAACATGATTTATTTTTTTCATTTTTTTCCTTTAATTTTTTCAAAAAATATATTTTTTAATGATTTGATAAATTATTGGATGACATGTTGTTGACTTAGACGGTAGTGGGAATTGGCAATAAAATTTAGCTCGAGTCTTTAATTTTCTAATAAAAAAGGTTATGGGATAAATTGATAATTATGTACAAATTCAGGGGCATTTTGGCAGTTTACCCAATTGTTTAAAAAAAAAAAATTACACACTGAAATTTCATTTCCACTTAATATAGGATATTTCAGACCTTTTCAAAATATATATATTATATTATTTAATGTATATATTAAATAACAAACTGAAATTTCATTTCCACTTAATATAGTGATTAGATACTATAATTGAATAAAAAACTTGAACTTAAAACGGATCGTGCTTTTTGCCCTGTTTTGTAGTAGTCGAGGTATGTCTTTGATGCGTCAAAATTTTTTACTCTACAATCGAATGTAGCCAGTTCAGTTGTTCCCAAACTTACACGCGTGGAAGCGGTTACAGCACTTATTTGGAAATGTGCAATGGAAGCATCGAGATCAAACTTGGGTATGTCTCGAAGGCCATTTGTGCTTCGTCTCTCTGTAAACTTGCGTAAAAGGGTCACTCCACTCTTGCCAGAAAACTTGGCTGGGAATGTTGTGGGTTTCTTTACATCAAGGGCTGAAGAGAGTTTGATAGATCTAAAAGACTTGGCTGCTAAAATCAGGAAAGGGAGTGAACAAGTGAAAGAAAAATATGCTGCAAAAGTAGGATTTGATTCTAAGGAGACATGTCAAGAGCTAAAAGACTACTACAGAGACCTAATGGATAATGAAGACATAGACAAGTATAACTGCACAAGCTGGTGTAGGTTTACTTTCTATGAAACTGATTTTGGATGGGGAAAGCCGGCATGGGTGCGCTTTGCGAGTTTTCCGATTAAGAATGTAATTGTTTTGATGGACAAAAGATATAGCAATGGAATTGAAACATGGTTGACTATCAGCAAAGACTGCATGGCTTTGTTTAAGAGCAACTCGTAGCTTCTTGCATATATGCTTCTGCAAATCAAAGTGTCACCTGGTGACATAGAGCCCCCTCTGCTTTTGTCTATGTGTGTTTGAATAAAATGGTAGGGTTTTGGGTTGATGAGAGTTTAATTGTTGTCTTGGTGCATAGGATGATCTTGTCTTTGTAATGTGGTTTAAAAATGTGATCCTTTGTGATCGTTTTAGACAGTGGTGGATCCATGAATTTTCATTCCGGGGGTCAACAACGTGTAAAAGGTTAAAAAAAATTATATTCAAAATAAAGCCATTGAAATGAAACAATAATATTCTAATTCATAGTTAATAGATAAAACCATACAAAATACTCATGTTCATTACCAAAGAGAACTGCATCAACTTCAAAAAATAGACACACATTGCAATAAACCAAAAATATCTCTAAGAATGTGATAATAAACCAAAAATTAGTGCAATCTTCTTCGCCTTCCAAGGCTTCTCGTCCTGTTCGACATAAGAGCTAGCATATATTAGCACAAGACTGCTCATTATGGGGCATTTACGTAATTTTTAAGGTCCGTGTTATTGTTTTGATTTTGGGCTTTATCTGCATTTTTTTTGGGCTCTAACTCTCAAACTTTGGACCCTTATGAGTACTGTATTAGGGGAAACTTATTCAAGCAAATATTTCTTCAATACGTAAGAGTTAGTGTTTGGGCCTAAAAATTGACACACCCAGCCCAGCGAAATTGAGGCCCAGAATAAGGCTGCAAAAAAATCAAAGCAATTTGGTCTTCGAGAAACAGGAAGATGGAAGCCCAAAAATCTAGAAAAGCCCAGCCCAAAGCTTATCAAAGCAAACAAAACTAAACACAGGGCCTCACAGGCCGTTGTGATAAAAAGGGAAGCCGAAGCAGAAAACAAACCCACGTGACATCTCCTGGGATAAAGGAAAGTCAACAATGGCAATCATAGAAGAAATGATTGAAAAGTTTATGACATCAAGTGTTCTAAAAACTGAAAAACCTGAAAAAACGAAGATCAAAATCCCTCTTACATATATATATATATATATTCAGAGATTTTTTCTTCTATTTTTACAGAGAAGGTAATTCTCCCAAAGAGATTAGCAAACTACAATCTCAGAGAAGGATAAGCAGGAAAGCAAGGAGCTGTCCAGAAAAGAGGTCAAACTAACCATCACGGATGAAATCTCACAAAGGGGCAGTTGAAATTGGGAAAAGAGATTAGGTTCTTTTTCAAGAAAAACAGGGAAGTGATTGCCTATTTGAGAGCCTATCTGCCAAAACTGATGAAATCCTATTTTCTTTCTTTCCATTAAAAAAAGAAAAAAAGGGAGATATCTTTTTGCTGCCCAATATTAAACAGAATCACCCTACTCCAGAAAAACATTTTACTATAAATACAAGAAGAAGTGAACAGGATAAGGGACAACAAAAAATTCAACATCCAATCAAACAAAAATCTTACACAAGGAAACCATCAGTCAAATAGACAACTCAAAATCAACCAACAAGCCCACTTGAATTTCAAGTGAAACCAGCTTCAGATCAGAATTCCCAAGGCTCGGACTTAAGAAGTAAGTCATTCAAAACGAGATCTCTCTCGTTACAAATTTGGTTCAGCAAAAAAAAAACCAAGACAGGTAGGGCTTGAGCTTTCTCAAATATGGAAAACCTCAACAAGATTCACAGTGCAGATTTCTAGCCCATCAAGTCCTCAAAATCACTTGCCTGTGCGAGAAAACCGCAGATTCTGTCCACTCAAAAGCTTCACAAAAGCTTAAGGTACATTGAAGCTTTGCCAGAATCAACCTTTGGTATCGATTTACAGTTGAAACCTAGCAGTCAAAGTTGTCAACGGTCCAGTCCAAAGGCATTTCCAGTCCAGCCCGGATCAGAACCTTCCATCTCGACAGAAATGGAGTTCCAGCTGTCTCTTCATCTCTCTCTAGCATGAGCATTTATTGTTATATTTTTGTAAAAGGCGTTCCGCCTAAAAACAGTTTAAATCCCATCAACCATTCTGGCCAGAACAACCTCTTTATACTGAGATAAATTGTTAAAGTCCTCACCAGTCTGAGGCAAGAAAAGAACTTACTTGGGAGATATTCCTCACCCAAATTCACAATCGCTTGTTTACAGAAATCAGTAACTTGGGACGCAAGTTATCCATTCCAAACTAAGTCTGCTATAATTTTTATTACTAGCAGTGGCACGCTCGCACACCAAAGAAAGCTGACTTGTTGACCAGTCTATGGTTCTCAAGGCAGTGGGGAACTTTGCCCTTCCATCATAGGAGTAAACGCAAAACGGGTGAACAGTTAGGTTATTCTTGTAAAACTCTTTGTGGATTGAACATCTAAGGCTTTTTACCTAGATTGACCTTAGGTCCCTTCATGCATCGATATCATACATAAAAAATTAGGGTTGTTTTATGTAAAAATATTGGCTAAGTATGAAAAATAGTTTTTCAAAATAATCATTTTCTCAAGATATTTTTTGGCAACTTTTATTTTTTACACATCAAATAAGAAAACTTGATTTTATGGAAATTTAATATGAAGTATATATTGACTTAATGAGCCATCATTTTTAGCCTAAATTGTATTTTGCAATAAATAAATAAAACCGAATTTTCATATTTTGATTTGGTGGGAATTTGATTTTCTAGCATTTTTATTTGAATCCATATGGGGTACTTCCTAATTTACATTGTAAACTTAAGTAAATGGAGTAATATAAAAATAAATGAAAGTAAAAGGACAAAGACATTTACTTAAATGATGTAAATGGAAATAAGGTATCTGTACAACGTTGTCATTTTGACGTCAAGAAAGCCCCATCTTCGCCTCCAATAGTGGATTTTGGGCTTGCAGTGGTCAATTGACCCTTCTTGCCCATATGTGGACCCGCCCTTGATTTTAGATGCTTTGGATCTTTCACATCTAAAGAATATTAGTGATCAACTGACCTCACTATAACCGGAACAGAAAGCAAAAAATTTAGAGAATATATTTGCACTATATCAATCGAGAGTAATCGGTGGTTTGCAACATCACTACAACATCCATGTGTCATTAGATGAGTTTTACTTTTAGGCTCAGTTTGGTTCATGGGAAAGGAGACTTGAGGATGGTAAATCAATTCATTTCCCATGTTTGGTAAGTCCAGACATGAGAAATCGTTGTCTAGCCCATAGGAAAGTAGGAGGGAAAGTGAAGTCATCCTCCCAACTTGGGTTTTGTTTTCCCTTCTCAGGGAGAGAATATAGAATAGTACTATACCACCATATCAGCTGGTACTACTTCCATTCAAAGTTTGCCATGTGTCATTTTTTAGAAAAAATTTATAGCTTATTTACAGTTGAATTTAAAGTTATTGTTTTAGCCTTCAAAATACTAAAAAACTCGCCAAACTGTTTTAGCCTTCAAAACACTTAAAATTTGGCAAAATCCATCCACAACCGTTCTGCCTCTCATCCCACCAACCCCTCCCTCTCTCTCTCTTCCTCTTTGTTTCTCTTCTTCCCTCCATCCCTCTCTCTAGAAAACAAGAAATATAAATTGATACCCATAAGTTGACTGGGCTTCAACTGGACATGCATCCATTAATGTTATTGAAGACAAGTGAGGAGAGAGAAACTAAGAGGAAGGAAGGCAAATAGAGGGATGGGGCGGCGACCAGTGGAGGTAATGCTAGGTTTAGGGTGGGTTGTGGTTGGTTGTTGTACAATCATCTATTTCTTTGATTTTTTTAATTCATTTTTAAGGGAGATGAGATATGAGGAAATTGAACAATTGAGATTATGATTACGATGCTGCTGTTAAGGAAGAAAAATGAAAAAATTTGAATGTGAAAACAAACACCAGATGTAAAATAAGATCGTCGTTTATACATGAGAAAGATGGACGGAGGAATAGAAATAGAGGAGGAGGTGGCGGCAGTGGCCAAGGGTAATTGCATCTGGGTTAGGGTGGGAGAGTTCATTCCGTTTTTCATTTTTTAAATTTCATTCTAGGGGGTAAAATCGGATGTCAAAGTCTAGCTGTCCAAAAAGTTTTTATTTTCTTTTAAAAATGACGCGTGTCAAATTTTAAGAGGAAGTATCACTATCTGACGTGGTGGTACAATACTATTCTATAATCTCTCCTTCTCATGGGAAAGTTTGGGAAAATAAGGCAATATTAAATAAATATTTTTCATGACCATTTTGTCCCCATTAACAATTTAGAATTACAATATATCATTATTCTTCTTTTATTTGATTTAATATGCGCATAATTGAAAGTTTATACAGACTTTGTTTTCTATTCCTACTCAAAACAAACATGGGAAAGGAAATAAAGTGATATCTTCGGGTTACTTTCTTAGCATTACCAAACGTGAGAAATGAATCTTCCATTTCCCATCCCTTGGGAAATGACATGAGAAATTATTTTCCCTCAAATTCGTTCCATGAACCAAACGGGGCCTTAGAATTTGAGGAGTGGATAGATTAAATCACACTCATCCAACACTATCGTGATTCGTGATACTCATGATCATGACCAATTAATGTTGGTGACCAACTCTATTCTCAAAATTTTAAAGAGGTTGGTAATGTTGGGTAAATAATGTACAAAGGTTTCCACTTTGTATTCCACACAGTATGGCAATGTTAGGTAAATAATCACAGTTTGACTAATTCGTACTATAAATACTCTTATGGAAAATACTTGCATCATGCCCTTGTAAGTAGAACTTGTACTCCTGTCAATCACAGTTTGACATGTATGTAAATTTTGTTTTTGAGTGTGTGTATGTGTTTTTTTAATGAATTATTTTGCATATGTCAAACTGTGATTAATTTGTATAAATGAGGCAAACAATGTCCTAATCTTATTGTGCGTAAAACGTATCCACATACAATTATTGATAATGTGAAATTATCTGTAGGATGACTAAAAATGCCTAGAAAGGGGTGAATAGGCCAATTTAAAATTATAATCAATGAACAAAAAATAAACTTTGGTAGCAGGATTGATATGACTTATCAATTCTAAAATGTGCTGAGCATAAAATAAATGAACACGCAGAGAATTATTTTACGTGGTAAAACTTCACCTCTGGGGAATATCCACTGGACTCCTCAGTCCAACACAAATCCAGTATAAAATGATGATTACAAGAAGTACTCACGCACTTATCCTAGACACGTTCTAGATAATATGTTTACCAACTTCTTCATAACTCAACTTCTGTCACGACATGATCTTTCGACACTCCTTATGTTGAACGCAATACTAGTCACAATTGCTTCAAGCTTGCCGGAGGAAAACTGTCACTACGGTCTTGGTACCCTCAACCGTATGAGTCACTGAACAATGCAAATGAATGCAATATGAATGATTAAAAGTGTTTGATAAATCATCAAGTAAACATAGAACACTTGATGATTTATCTCAAACATATGCACACAGCTTTTCTAGATAAATTTAGATGATCAATCAAAACATGTGAAAAGCTGTTCAAACAAGAAGATGCACGCCATGTCTTTATACAGACATGTTGTACTTTTTGCAAGAGAAAATTCATAAAGCCAATATATCAATATCTTGCCTAATCAGATTTGATTCTATAAAAGTCCTATTCAATTTCATCACACTACAAAAAAAAAAAAAAAAAAAAAAAAAAAAAACAGTAGCAATAATTACCATTATTTGGTGACTATTGTAGGGGTTACTAAAGGCTTTAGTCACTAAAAAAAAGCAAAAAAGTTGACTAAAAGCATTTTTAGTCACCAAAAAAGTCAAAAAAATGTGACTAATGCCTTTTGTCACAGCCACAAATGTAACAAAATAATAGCAACTGTTGCCACTTTTTTTACTAGTATCATCTTATTCTGTAACATCTTACATTGATCAACGGAGAGGGGGTGATGTGCCTTATATGTACATACCCGCCTCCATCTAGCACGAGGTCTTTTGGGAGCTCACTGGCTTCAGGTCATGAGAACTCTGAAATTAAGCGCGTTGGGGCTAGAGCAATCCCAGAATAGGTAACCCACTGGGAAGTTGCTCTTGAGTTCCTAGAAACAAAACCGTGAGGGCAGGGAGGGTGATGCAGGACCCGCCTGAATTCCTCTCAAACCGGACGGATCCGTCTTGTTACCGACATCACCCCGATGCAGGCCCACATTCTAAAAACGAGACTTTCTACCAAAATTTTGTGAGAGTCTCCAGTAAATTAAACAATCCCAACAAAAATTCAACGTGCGTAATATACATAATAATCTCAACCAGCAGCATGCTCTCAACATTCAACAATACACACTAAAATGGCCTCCGACCTCACAAGTAAAACCTAACATGGGCAGTAACAGAGCATCTAACAGATTTAATTTACAACAACCAGTTGAGTAGAAGGAAATTACTCAAGTCCTAATCTATAGATGTACGGTTCGGCCCTCGAACACCGCTTGTAACCTTCATGGAGCGACTACTGTGACATATTCACTCTTCAAGATAACTTCCAATCCCATCAGATTATACAAGCAGGGGCGGATCCACATAGGAGCAAGGGTGGTCAATTGACCTTCCAATCCCCCATTTGGATTCAAATAAAAATACTAGAAAATCAAATTCCCACCGAATCAATATATGAAAGATCGGTTTTAGTTCGACATGCGATTTGAAATAAAAATGAAGGCTTATTAAGTCAATATATACTTCATATAAAAATATCATAAAATCAGGTTTTCTTATTTGATATGTAGGAAATAAAAGCCGCCAAAAATTATCTTCTGAAAATGATAATTCTGAAAAACCATTTTTCATACTTAGCCAAAATTATCTTTGTCCTTCAATACTAACAAAACTGCAGTGGACGAGACAAATTATTTTAGTGCTCAATATGTTGCTTCGGCAGCAAATGTAGGATTGCATCTACTAGCGAGGAACCAAGAGTGTGTCTCGTTGACTGCTTTAGTCACAACCTTGAAGGTAGAGATCGCTGACTTGCAGGGGAAACTCAAGCAATTGAACCGACATATACAAGCACTAGAGAGGAGAAATCGAGACTATGCCGAGCTGGTGAAGGTCTTACAAACTCGTGTATCAAGAAGAGAAGGAAGAGGATTTGAGATGATGAAGTTGTTGTTGTTTTTTTTTTGTAGTTTACTAGAGATATCTCTGGTCTATTGCAATGTGTATCTATTTTTTGAAGTTGATGCAGTTCTAATGAACATGAGTGTTTTGTATGGTTTTATCTATTAACTATGAATTAGAATATTATCGTTTCATTTCGATGAGTTTATTTTGTGTAGAATTTTTTTTAACCTTTTATACATTGACCCCCGGAATGAAAATTCCTAGATCCGCCACTGTATACAAGCCTACAATATTAATCAATGAAACCAATTTGGGTATTCAAAAAAAAAAATTCTCTCCAAGTCAAATATGAAAAATGATATTTTTACTTAGACCAAAATAAGGTCCAACTAGGAAAATAATCTCAAGAGATAAAATCTAATCCTATTAAAAAGAGGACTAGTATTTGAGTGAAAATAACTCCAACTAGGAATCCTATAATGAATGCATTTGAGTTTCCTTTTCACAATGCCAAAAAAGGCAAATTTGAATCCGGCCCTCTCAAGAGATTAAAAGAAAACTGCTAGCATATGGATTTTCGGTAGTGTTTGGCCATAACAGCCAAGCAACTGCTAGGGACTGCTACCTATATAGCACAGCCGCCAAATTGCTCCAGAAATTAATTCAACTGTCCAGTTGACTTAATTGTATCCCAGTACAATTGGATAATCAACTACAAAATTCCACAAAAGTAGGTAGTTCTTCAATGTTTAGGGCAGGCCATGCCGCGGTCTAATATTCATGACATTATTTTCCACAGTTAACAGAATCTACTATCAAGATATGGCCACAAAGCATCAAGGTTGAAATCTTTGAGTGGCAGCCAGTAGTGGGGCTTTTGCCTACAATGTAGTTCTAGTTATATTCAATTCAACGTACAACCCGATCCATTATAAGGTAGACCAGCCCCATTGTTCCAATTCACAGTTTGTGCTTCCATCACTTGAAATCAAGGTTGAGCAAAATGGCCACAGAAATCAAGGTTGAAATCATCCAAAGGCAAACAGTTAAACCATCCTCCCCAACTCCTCATCACCTTAGAAATTATAAGCTCTCTATTTTGGATCAGATAGCCCCTCAAACCTACATCCCAATCCTTCTCTTCTATCCCAATGCTGCTGATGCTACTAGCAACGATGTCATGGCCACCAATGAAAGATGTCAGCATCTAATGCAATCCTTAGCTAAAACTCTCACTCACTTCTATCCTTCGGCAGGAAGAATCAAAGGTGACGCCGTGATTGAATGTAACGATGATGGAGCTGAGTTTGTGGAAGCCCGAGTCAAGTGTTCCTTATCGGAGATTTTCGAACAGCCAGATGCCGTGATGTTAAGACGATTCCTACCAGTTGAACCCGAGTCTAGAGAAGCGGGCACCGGCACGTTGCTTCTTGTTCAAGTCAACTTGTTTGAGTGTGGTGGAATGGCAATTGGGTTTAGCATTTCTCATAAGTTTGGTGATGCCGCAACATTAGCACGTTCATCAATTGCTGGGCTGCAGCTGCCCGTGATCAGTCAAATATGTTAATGCTTCCCAAATTTGGTGCTGCATCTCTGTTTTCTCCACTAAATTTCTCCAACTCAGAGCCACTGCCATCTGTGGAAGTCGATAAGGAGAAGTTCATAACAAGGAGGTTTGTGTTTGATGCCTCAAAGATTGCTGCTCTCCAATCTAAGGTAACCAGCTCAGTTGTGCCCAAACCAACAAGAGTAGAAGCAGCTTCAGCACTCATTTGGAAATGCAAAATTGAAGCATCATCCCGATCATCATCAAACACGTTGGGGACTAGCCTAATAAGGCCATCAGTCTTCTCTCTCTCTGTGAACATGCGTAAAATGGCAGTGCCACTCTTGCCAGAAAACTTGGTTGGGAATATATTAGAATTTTCGACAACCAACTATTCTCACTCTGAAGAGAATTCCACTGTGATAGATTTGAAAGGCTTGGTGGCAAAAATCAGGGGAGGACTTGAAAAACAAAAGAACGTTGTGCTGCAGTAGTAGTATTTGATTCTAACGAAGCATGGCAAAGAATGAAATGGTACATAAACCTGATGAAAAATGATGACATGGACAAGTTTATCTGCTCAAGTTGGTGTAGGTTTCCATTTTATGAAGCCGATTTCGGGTGGGGAAAGCCATCATGGGTGAGCTACGTTGCTGTTGCAATTAACAATATAACTGTTTTGATGAACAAAAGAGATGACAATGGAATAGAAGCATGGGTGACTCTGAGCCAAGAGAACATGGCCTTATTTGAAAGCAACAAGGAGCTGCTTGAATATGCTTCTCTGAACCCTAGGGTCACCAACTGAGTACTGATAAGAGAGCTGGCCATTAGTACCGTCCTCCTCTGCCATGGTTGTGATATCAATAAAATGGTTGGCTAGCTTTTGATAGCTTGCTTATTTTCTAGCTCAATAAAACAGTAGAATTGTTGGAAACTTGGAGTCAAAGTGAATGTTCGATCTAAAACTTTGGACTTTATCTGCATTTCTTTTGGGCTCTAGCTCTCAAACTTTGGACCCTTATGAGTACTATCTTAGGGGAAGCTTATTCAAGCAAATATTTATTCAATACGTAAGAGTTAGGTTATTCTTGTAAAACTCTTTGTGGATTGAACATCTAAGGTTTTTTACCTAGATTGACCTTAGGTCCCTTCATGCATTCATATCATACATGAAAAATTGTTTTATGTAAAAATATTGGTTAAGTATGAAAAATGATTTTTCGAAATAATCAATAATTTTTGGCAACTTTTATTTTTACACATCAAATAAGAAAACTTGATTTTATGGAAATTTAATATGAAGTATATATTGACTCAATGAGCCATCATTTTTAGCCTAAATCGTATTTTGCACTAACACCGAATTTTCATATTTTGATTTGGTGGGAATTTGATTTTCTAGTGTTTTTGTTTGAATCCAAATGGGGAGTACTTCCTTATTTACATTATAAACTTAAGTAAATAGAGTAATATAAAAATAAATGAAAGTAAAAGGACAAAGATATTTACTTAAATGATGAAAATGGAAATAAGGTTTTTGTACAACGTCGTCGTTTTGATGTCAAGAAAGCCCCATCTTCGCCTCCAATGGTGAATTTCGGGCTTGCAGTGGTCAATTGACCCCTCTTGCCCCTATGTGGATCCGCCCTGATTTTAGATGCTTTGGATCTTTCACATCCAAAGAATATGACACAACCCGGGATCAGCTCCGCCGTAGCATGATATTGTCCGCTTTGGGCCCCCCTCTCTGCCCTCACGGTTTTGTTTCTAGGAGCTCACGAGCAACTTCCCAGTGGATCACCCATCCTGGGATTGCTCTAGCCCCAACTCACTTAATTTCGGAGTTCCCATGACTCTGAAGCCAGTGAGCTCCCAAAAGGCCTTGTGCTAGATGGAGGCGGTTATGTACATATAAGACACATTACCCCTCTCCATTGGTCGATGTGGGATGTTACAGAATATTATTGATCAACTGACCTCACTATAACCAGAACAGATAGAAAAAAGTTTAGAGAATATATTTGCACTATATCAATTGAGAGTAATCGGTGGTTTGCAACATCACTACAACACCCATGTGTTATTAGATGAGTTTTACTTTGAGGCCATATTTGGTTCATGGGAAAGGAGACTTGGGGATGGGAAATTAATTACTTTCCCATGTTTGGTAAGTCCAGACATGGGAAATCATTGCCTGACCCATGGAAAAGTACAGGAAAAAGTGAAGCCATCCTCTCAACTTAGGTTTTGTTTTCCATTCTCATGAGAAAGTTTGGAAAAATGAGCCAATATTAAATAAACATTTTTCATGAACATTTTGTCCTCATTAACAATTTAGAATTACAATATATCATTAAATGCATTTTTCTTTTATTTGATTTAATATGGCTATAATTGAAAGTTTATACAAACTTTGTTTTCCATTCCTACTCAAAACAAACATGGGAAAGGAAATAAAGTGATATCTCCAGGTTACTTTCCTAGTATTACCAAACATGGGAAATGAATCTTCCATTTCCCATCCCTTGGGAAATGACATGAAAAATGATTTTCCCTCAAATTTGTTCTGTGAACCAAACGGAGCCTTAGGATTTGAGGAGTGAATAAATTAAATCACACTCATCCAACACTATCGTGATTCGTGATACTCATGATCATGACCAATTAATGGTGGTGACCAACTCTATTCTCAAAATTTTAAAGAGGTTGGTAATGTTGGGTAAATAATGTAGAGAGGTTTCCACTTCGTATTCCACACAGTATGGCAATGTTAGGTAAATAATCACAGTTTGACTAATTCGTACTATAAATACTCATATGTAAAATACTTGCATCATGCCCTTGTAAGTAGAACTTGTACTCCTGTTAATCACAATTTGACATGTATGTAAATTTTGTTTGTGTGTGTGTGTGTGTGTTTTAATGAATTATTTTGCATGGGTCAAACTGTGATTAATTTGCATAAATGAGGCAAGCAATGTCCTAATCTTAACGTATCCACATATAATTACTGATGATGTGAATGCCTAGAGAGGGGTGAATAGGCCAATTTAAAATTATAATCGATGAACAAAAAAAAAACTTTGGTAGCAGGATTGATATGACTTATCAATCCTGAAACGTGTTGAGCATAATATAAAGGAACACGTAAAGAATTATTTTACGTGGTAAAACCCCACCCCTGGGGAATATCCACAGGACTCCTCAGTCCAACACAAATCCACTATAAAACGATGATTACTACAAGTACGCATGCACTTATTCTAGACACGTTCTAGATAATATGTTTACCGACTTCTTCATAACTCAACTTCAGTCACGGGATGATCTTTCAACACTCTTTATGTTGAACGCAATACTGGTCACGATTGCTTCAAGCTCGCGGAGGAAAACCGCCACCACGATCTTAGTACCCTTAAATGTATGAGTCACCGAACAATGTAAATGAATGCAATATGAATGATTAAAGTGTTTGATAAATCACCAAGTAAACATGGAACACTTGATGATTTATCTCGAATATATGCACACATCTAGTCTAGATAAATTTAGATGATCGATCAAAACATGTGAAAAGTTGTTCAACAAGAAAATGCACGCTATGTCTTTATGCAGACATGTTGTGTAACATCCCACATCGACCAACGGAGAAGGGGTGATGTGTCTTCTATGTACATGCTCACCTTCATCTAGTACGAGGCCTTTTGGGAGCTTGTTTGTGCCTAATAAATCACGGCCATGAACTGATTGAAGGGACTTCCCTTCGGCCCTAGTGCCTACCGTTTCATCAAGCATTTCGCCTTCTTAAGAACAAAAGAAAAGCTGCAAAGGCAGAATCCTCTCGGCCTCGCGACCGCAGTATTGAAGGCCGAGGCCGAAGGCCGTAAATGACACGGCTTAAAAAAGCTGTGATTGAATCACCCGTGGCCTCAAGGCCCCACGCTCCATTTAATGAAGTAATGCCTCTGACTTCGCAGCAAACCCACTAGTCACAAGAAGCATTTAATGCACAAGGGAAGTGGCTGAAGTCAGGATTTGGTGATGGAAATCAGGGTGGTTAGGTACAGACATTTTCACAAGTAATCTTACGACTTAAGGTCGGATCACCAACTACCATACTGGGGCATTAAATGCGTTCCCGACCAAAGGCAGAACCCACGATCAGGGCGGTGATCGAGATTTACCAAGATTTATGGGGGTCACACCACCATGCTTCTCAACCCCAAACCGCCATGCTTCACAATCCCAAATGCCGATTTGACTACCCACTTGCCCCGGTCAGGCTCCACCGCGCAGGTCTTGTCAGCCTCGAATATCCCTCCAGGACTCCTATAAATACTAAGCTCAGAACCACATTCAAAGGGTTCAAACACCAAACCAAAAGCCTCCCACGGAGCAAATTATATTTTCCTGTAATGCACTTTCAATACCTTTATTTGTTTTCTTAGGAGTAGTGGTAGATTGTAAGGAAAATCCATTCATCAATATATCATACGACCCTTAATTTTCAAGGCGCTGGAGCACCATCTCTGTTATCACCTCACTCACCTCATATATCATCGACCGTCGCTCTCCGAGCAACGCGCGAGCACCGCCTAAAACCCGCCACCAACACCACCACTAAACGGCCTTGTAGCTCAGTTGTGAACTGACGGCCGAGATCGGTTCCTCTCGCCACGATCGCTTGATTAGAGTCGAACGCAAAACAGGCGCAACATTTAAATCATCTTCTACCCGAACCTCATCATCATCTTGGCACGGTGAGGCCGTGGCTGCACGCCCGCGCACAACCGCACCGCATCCAAAAAAGAAGGATCGCGTCACATGTTGATGCACATCCCTTCGGTCCGAGCACCAGACCGTGAGATTCGCGATGACAAGCGAGCTCAGCGTTTGATTCCATGGAACTTCGAAGTTAAGTGAGTTTGTGCTAGAGCAATTCTAAGAAGGGTGACCCACTAGGAAGTTGCTCGTGAGTTCCCGAAAACAAAACCGTGAGGCGAGAGGGGGCTCAAAGCGGACAATATTGTGCTACAACAGGGCCGATCCAGGGATGTGACATGATGCACTTTTTGCAAGAGAAAATTCATAAAGCCAATATATCAATATCTTGCCTAATCAGATTTGATTCTATAAAAGTCCTATTCAATTTCATCACACTACCACACACACACACACACAAAAAAAGAAAAAAAAAAGTGGCAACATTTACCATTATTCAGTGACATTTGGTGACTATTGTGGGGATTATTAAAGGCTTTAGTCACTAAAAAAGGCTAAAAAGGTGACTAAAAGCCTTTTTAGTCACCAAAAAAGTCAAAAAAGGTGACTAATGCCTTTTGTCATGGTCACAAATGTAACCAAATAATGGTGACTGTTGCCACTTTTTTTACTAGTGTCACCTTATTCACTCATCAAGATAACTTCCAATCCCATCAGATTATACAAGCCTACAATATTAATCAATGAGAGTAATGCTACACTTACCACATTTTTATCCCACATTTCTATACCACATGATGTGGCATGTCCATATCATATGCCACATCAATTAAATCAATGAAGTGTATTTTAATAAAGAAAGTTTAATTAACCCTTTTTTTTAACAGTGTTAATAAATCATAAAAGAAAAGAAAATATTAAATAATTTTAATTGATATGGTTGTCCACCTCATCTACCACATAAGATGGTATGAGAATGTGGTATACAATGTGGTAAGAGTAGAACCAAATTGGGTATTAAAAAAAAAACAAAATGCTCTCCAAGTCAAATATGAAAAATGATATTTTTACTTAAACCAAAATAAGGTCCAAATAGGAAAGTAATCTTAATAGATAAAATCTAATCTTATTAAAAAGATGACTAATATAAAAGTATTTGAGCAAAAATAACTCCAACTAGGAATCCTATAATGAATGCATTTGAGTTTCCTTTTCACAATCCCGCCCTCTCAAGAGATTAAAAGAAAGGGTTAATGACATTTTAGTACCCTGAACTTACAACGTTAAGGCATGTTAGTTCCTACCTTTTCAATTTTAACAATCGCATACTCCGAGCTTGTAAATTTGTTACAATGTGGTTCCGCCATCAGGATTTCCATCAGATCTCTCAGTTAATTGCCTACGTGTCATTTATGGGTCCCATATTTTTCTTTTTTTAATTTTAAATTGATTAATGCATGAATAAAATATTATTTTTTTGGGAAAATTGAAGAAAAAGAGAAAAAAAAAATCTTAGGAATTTTCTTCTCCCCTTTTCCTTATGACCACCAGACCTTCCTCCCCCCTTTCTTCTCCCTTCCTATCCCGACCAGCCTACACCTCACCACCATACCAACTACGAAGACCCTCCCCATCTCTCTTTCAACTAAGCTCAGTAACCCATCACAAACCCAGCCCTTCCCCCCGAAGACGATTTCTTGTGATTTTTCTCCCCATCACAAACCCAGACCCATCCCTCCCCTTCCTCCTCCAACCCCCAACCTCTGAATTTCTTCTCCGCAACCTTGACCCTTTGTCTACATCTGCATGATCGCTTCAATGTCTTGTTGCTTGATCAGATCTAGATATTTTTGATTGATGTTATTTTTTTTGGGGTTATTGATGGGTAGTGCTTGGTCGATTTGGAACTGTGAGGGTGGTTAGGGCTATGAAGGCCGCTGGTTTGAGTGTCCGGGTCGTGGAAGAGACGGTGGGTTGCGATAAGGCAGATGAGGGCGTTTGGGTGGGTTGCGATAGGGTAGTGGTGGTGTTTGGCTAGGGAGACTAGGATAGGGTAGGTGTCGTGATCAATATTTTGGCAGAGAGATGACAGCATTTCGCCAATTTCTCTCACCCTCCATCGCAAAGACAACCATCCAGCACCTCTTTTCCCATAACCACCGCCTCCAACCCCCAACGCAACCTAGAACCCCAACCCAGCAACCACCTCCCTTTTGTTAGAATATCAAGACCATTATCTTGTATTTTGACTCTTAGATGAGAAAATGAGAGCTATCAGAGAGCAAGAGAGAAAACTTGGGGAAGAAGAAGAGCTAGCTAGATACTAGCTCAGCTCCAAACAATTTATACGTATATTGCCTTCTGAGAAAACCATTAGGAATAACACATTCCTCTTACATCATTCAAATCTTAGCCATTCATTCACTACCCTATGAGATAGAGACACGTGGCATACACTATTACATCTTAGCTGCACAGTTAGACTGTTATCCAACGGCTACATTTTCAAACTTAGAATAATAAATCTATCTCAAGAAATGCACTTATAAACTAACACTCCCTTCTAAGTGTTGTGCTGAGATAACACCTAAAGCCTTCCTTAGATACTTATACCGATCCCTTGCTAGTGGCTTGGTGAATATATCAGCAACCTCGTTCTTCAGTTTTGCAATAAAGCAAATCGATCTCACCATTCAAGAGCATCTCAATGAAGTGAAACTGTGATTGATGTGTCGGTTTTGTGGTGATGAACAGTTCTTTGATATAGCAATAGCGCAAGTGTTGTCACACAACAACTGAGTTGGTTCTACCTGTTCTTCACCAAAACTGATACCACAAATTTGAGCCAAGCGACTTGAGTAGTTGCCACTGCGCTCATGTATTCTGCATCTGCAGGGAGAGAACACCGTTGCTCTGTAGTGAGGCCCAAGAAAACACTCCTGACCCCAAGTTAAATGCATAGCCTGATGTGTTTCACATATCATCTTCACTACCACTCCAATCACAATAGCCAATTAACACAGCTCCTTTTCCTTTCTCATAAGCAATTCCATAGCTTATAGTACCTTGTATATATCTTAGCACCTTTTTTGCTGTTCCCATATGCTTCTTGGTAGGATTGTGCATGAATCTGGCCAAAAGACTAGCTGCAAACATAATGTCCGGTCTTGTTGCAGTTAGATAAGCAAGCTTCCTACCATTTGTCTATACAAAGTCTCATCTGCTAAATCACTCCCATCCACTTTAGACAACTTTTCATTCACTGCCAATGGTGTTAACCGATTTGCAGTCCTTGAGTCCAAACTTGTCCAGCAAAGTCTTTGCATATTTCTTCTGATGCAAGAAAATGCAAGTGTCAGTTTGTAAAACCCCAAGGCCGAGAAAGTGATGAAGCAATCCAAGATCTGTCATCTCATATTGTCTCATCATCTCATTCTTAAATTCAAGCATCATCTCCTTTAAGCTCCCTGTATAGATAATATCATCTACATAGAGTGACACAATAAGAATACCACTTGTAGACCTCTTAGTGTATAAAGTAGCTTCACTCAAGCTCCTATGAAAACCAGCTCTAGTAAAATAGGAATTTATCTCTTCGTACCAAGCTCTTGGAGCTTGCTTCAAACCATACAAAGCCTTCTTAAGCCTATACACCTTATCTTCACTTCTTTGTATCACAAAGCCGGATGGTTGATCCACATACACCTCTTCACTTAGTACTCCATTGAGAAAAGCGGATTTCACATCTAATTGGAAAAGCTTCCAATTCTTCTGTGCAACCAATGCTACCAAAGTTCTCACAGTGTCAAGCCGAGCCACTGGTGCAAAGGTCTCATTGAAGTCTATTCTAGGCTTCTGAGAATAACCCTTTGCAACCAAATTCCGAGCCTTATTCTTCTGCACAGATCCATCTAGGTTCAATTTAGTTCTTATAGACCCATTTGACTCCAATGATTGGTTTATCAAATGGTCTATCCACAAGTTCCCATGTATTGTTCTTTTCAATCATAGTGATTTCATCTTCCATTGCTTTCTTCCAAGAGTCATCCTTTGCTGCCTCTTCAAAACTTTCTTGGTTCTATAATGTACATATTGCATTTTTCATAAATTTCTGCAATGCTCTTGTATTTGAGAGGAGTATGATCAATATCCTGGACCTGTGACCCTTTCTTGATCACTATTTTCTGTTTAAGCTAGGCACCTCATTCACGCCTAAATTTTCTTCAAATTCACAAGAACTCCCTTCTTCTCCTTGTTCTTCTTCTCAGATTCCAGTGAGCTGAATGTTCACACCAGTTTCCTTCTTTGCATTCCAATCCCAACACACGTTCTCACTAAATATGGCATCTTTTGACACAATCATCTTCCCAGTTTCAATATTATACAGCCTGTATCTTTTCTCACAGCTGCCATACCCCAGGAAGATACACCTCTTGCTTGCAAGATCTAATTTCTCTCTTTGTTATTTTGGTACATGAGCATAACACAATGAGCCAAATACCTTTAGATGCTTAACCCCTGGTTTCCTTCCACTATAGGCTTCGAATGGTGTCTTTTTGCTCAAGGCTTTAGTTGGACACCTATTCAAAATATACACAGATATGTTGACTGCTTTCTCAGCCTAAAAATCAAATGGAATTTCCTTCTCCAACATCAAACACTTGGCCATTTCTACTATAGTTCTATTTTTCCTCTCCGCCACACCATTTTGATGTAGTGTGTATGGGGTTGTAAGCTGTCTTTCAATTCCTACATCTTCATGTAAATCAAACTCCACTCAAGTGTATTCTCCCCCTCTATCACTTCTCAACTTTTTCAGTTTATAACCACTTTGCAATTCCACAGTGGCTTTGAATTTCTTAAACACAGTTAGAGCTTCAGACTTGTGTCTTAAGAAATAGACCCAACACATCCTTGTGCAATCGTCTATGAAAGTGAGAAAGAACCGATTTCTAGCTTTGTGGCTGTCTGCATAGGACCACAGATGTCACTGTGAATGAGTTCTAGTGGAGTTAGTGCTCTAGTGGTAGCCTCTCTTGGAAATGCTTCTCTACACTGCTTGCCTAGAACACACCCCTCACACACCTCTTTAATCCCTTTAATTTCTGGTAGTCCTACTACCATATCTTGTTCTTTCAACAATTTCAGACTACTCATGTTGAGATGTCCAAACCTTCTATGCCAAAGTTCAGTAGAATGATCTACACTTGCTTTATAAGCTAAGTGTATTTCAGCCTGCAGTTTCATGGGAAAGCTTCTATTACCTCTCATTTGTACCTTTGCAACCAAATTTGAGAGAGAGCTGTCATTGTAGATTTCTACCTTGTGGTTTCCAAATACCAAATAGTAGCCATGCTCAATCATTTGACCCACGATGAGCAAGTTCTCTTTCAGTCCAGGTACCAGCATTATTTCTTTGATATATCTCTTGCCTACTTTGGTTTCAACCACAAGTGTGCCTTTGCCAATCACTTCTACACGGTCCAGTTCCCATTTCAACCTTTGCAGTCACATTGTCAACATCCACCACAGGAGATCCTCTTTTCTGTCGTATGTGATTACTACACCCACTTTGTCTAAATACCAAACTTCTTCATCCCTTGTTATACGGCACCAATGCATTGCTAGCATAGAACATAGTTGGTGCAGCTTCCACTTGAGTAGCATAGTTAACCTGCTTGTGTTGTTTTCTTGCTATAGCAGTCAAATTTTGCAATATGGCCGAGCTTATCACGCTTATAACACTTTGGTTTGCCCTTGAATCGACACTCACCAAAGTGTAATTTACCACAGTGCTTGCAGGTAGTTTTAGTGCCTTCACTTGTCTTGTTATCCCACTTCTTGCCGTTTGATTTCCAATTCTTATGTCACTATTGTTCCGATTCTCGGTTTTAGCGATTTAGCATCTACACTAAGGCTAGCAAATGCCTTCTCTGTTCTGTTTTCAGAATGTCTATCCAACCTCAACTCAAAACTCTTTAGTGAGGCTACTACCTCCTGCACCTCAATTTCATTCAGATCTCTCGAGTGTTCAATAACTGAGCAGATAGAGTCATAAGCAGATGGCAAGCTAATTAACAATTTCTGTACTACTCTTTCTTTAGACAATACCTCTCCGTAGCTACGCATTTGGTTAATCACATCAAACAATTTTGTAATGTAGGCAAACAAAGATTCATCATCTCTCATTCTAGTATACTCAAATTCCTTACGCAAACTCTGTAATTTGACATTTCTTACCTGTTTGTCACCTCGAAATTCCTGCATCAAGAGATCCCAAGCTCCTTTAGAAGTTTCTTCATGAGAGATTCGGGAAAAATCTCATCGATACTGCCCCTTGAATCAGCCCAAATGCCTTTGCATCTTTCATCACCTTCTCTGTTTAGAACCACTCAAAAACATCCCTTTTCATCTTCTCGCCACAGTTCACTCCCTTCGATTCTTCCTTTTCCTTCTTCTTTTCAGCAGATTCATCAGCTCCACCTTTAGAATCACCACTCTAATCCCAAACAGATCCATAATCCATGAGACACGAAGATGGTTTCATCTTTATGCTCCAAAACTCATAATTATCTCCATTGAAGATTGGCGCTCTCACCTCTCTCCAGATCCAGATCCGACCATGTTAGGCGCGGAGACCTTCACACACTAGCTTCAAAAAAACGAGCACCTTCACGAGAATCGAACTCCCGGTGCATAAACGATCAAACACGCTCACGATACCATGTTAGAATATCAACACAATTATCTTGTCTTTTGACTCTTATATGAAAATGAGAGCTATCGAGCAGAGAAAACTTGGGGAAGAAGAAGAGCTAGCTGGATACTAGCTCAGCTCTAAACAATTCATACGTATATTGCCTTCTGACAAAACCGTTAGGAATAGCACATTCCTCTTACATCATTCAAATCTTAGCCATTCATTCACTACCCTATGAGATAGAGACACGTGGCATACACTATTACATCCTAGCTGCACAGTTGGACTGTTATCCAACGCTACATTTTCAAACTTAGAATAATAAATCTATCACAACATTGCACTTATAAACTAACACCTTCCCCCCTCTCAAGCACATTATGTTTTTCACCAACAAACCCTCAAACCCAACCACAGATCAGACAATGTTCAAATTTTTTTTTTCTTTCCAATTTGTTTGGTTTTTGAATTTGCGAGAGAGAGAAAGGGGTAGAGAGCAGAGAGAAGAGAGAGAGAGAGAGAGAAGAAGATCGCAGATAAAGGGAAATCTGGGCCCAGAGGGAGAGGGTGGTTCTTTGGTTGAAAGGCGGTGGTCATGGTAGGGGAAGTGTAACACCCGACCCAAATTTATCCATGTTTTAATTTATTTAAGTGGAATTGAGAAATTACAGTGGGATGGGGTATTTTAGTCATTTTATTATCCGGAAGGAATTTAATTCGGTTGTACTTGCGTGAAACCGCGGTGAGATGAGTCCGTAGCACGAGTGGTAGGCTCGAATCGAGTTATGTAACGAGAGAGATATGATCAAAAGAAGCTGGTGGCATAATCGTAAATATTTGGAAATGGATTTTTGGTTAAAAGACGGAATTGCCCCGCCATTCTCTCTCTCTCCCGCCCCTCTCCTCCTCTGTTCTGCGATAACCACCATGGCCGCCACGCTTTTGGCCGTTAGTTCGTCCGCCACTAAAGTCGACGGCCGGTGATCAAATGACCGGCTGCCGCCCTCTCTTCCTACCCCACCGGGTCTCACGCTAGCCATCGATTTCGCTGAAAATCAAGAAAACAACCCGGTTTCACCAACTCACCGCTTCGCTTCTCCACGTCCGCCACCGATTCGCAAGTGAGGTATGGCTTCACCCATTTTCCGAGCTCTAGCTGATGGTTGGGTAGGATTTATAAATTTTGAGGCTAAGTAGCTCGATCCACGATTGAAATTCAGCCGGTTTTATATCGCGATTCCGCCACTTCCTGGTCAGTTTTTGGGGTATGTCCAAGAACAAAAGTGACTCAAATTAGGTGTATTACCTAGGTAGGAGTCTTGGCTCACGATTTGAAGTCATGATGCGAGATCGCTTAGATACCCTACAAGCCGGCCGCAGGTGGCGCTGGGCACTGAGCTGAGGGCATTTTTGTCCCATTGTGATCCCTCTCGATGTTATGAGCGCAGAGGTGTGCTCGATTCTCATTTTGATACCGCTAGAGTTCGAATCTGAGCATCGATATCGCGATTTTCCGGTTCGCTAGGGTTTAGACCGCTGGATGGTCCGGGTTATAATATGTTGATCTAGGTAGTACCAGATCGTGGCAGATCTCAACGGATCGGAAAATGGAGTCTCGATACTCGAAATGCCAACCCTAGGTTAGGTTTTAGTGACCGTCCGATCGCGGCGATCGTGAGCGATCCGGACCGTCCGATCCGACTAAACTTGCGGACGCGGTGTCTCAGACCTTGTAGAACCTATAGGAACTCGGATCATAATTTGAGGTCGGGCTCCAAGGGCCTGTTTGACCGAGTTTGGGTAGTTTGACTCGGGTTGACCGCTAGACTTTGTTGTAGTTCCCATCATCCCAGAGGGTTAGGAATGACCTTAGTGATGTGTCTTGAGCGCTGTTGAGTTAAATGGTTTTATATGCGAATTTAGAATATTATTATATGATTTGAATTGCGAAATTATCGATGCTATACTGTGGTTGAGGCTTGTATAAGAGAGAAATTATATTTTATATATTTAATTGTGTGGATGTTTAAAGGTAACAGCGATCGAATGGTAGTTTACATGCATATACGACTACCCTAATGACTCTCTATTATGATTGTGTGAGGGTCCGTGAGAATGTAGCTAGGCTCACAGAGGTCGCACGCCTTTGGATTAGCCTGCGCAGTTGATGACTCCTACACGTACAAAAAGGGCCCCACGTCGATGAGGGGAGATATGATTGTGAGAGAGCCGGGTGAGAATGTAGCCGCCCAGCCGAGGTCGCACGCGCCTTTGGATTAGCCGGCGAGTTGATGTATCTACACGCGGGCCGGTGTTCCCGACGATGAGGGGAGATATGATTGTGAGAGGGTCGGTGAGAATGTAGCTGTGCCCGGGCAGGAGGGTCGCACGCCGCCTTTGGATTAGCCGAAGCAAGTTGATAGACTCCACGCAGGCCGGATGCGCCCCGGCCGATGAGGGGATTGGTGTGATATGTTGATGAGTTCTCACGTGTCGAGGTTTATCCGGCATGCGATAGGTCCCATACGAACTTTGATGTTCCGCATGGGAGAGTATTGTGGATTGTGGTTGGTGAGTGGTGATG